>NC_133601.1:0-329561 GCF_964106895.1 Numenius arquata | reverse complement strand
ACGGGGGGGAGCGCATGCGCAGTGGGGCGGGCGGCGCGTGCGCGGCGGCGGCGGCGGGAGATGGCGGCAGCCGGACCTGAGGGAACGGAGGCGGACTCGGACGGCGGCAGCGAGGAACTCGTGCTGACCCCGGCGCAGCTCATCCGCAGCCTGGAGCAGGTGGTGTGGGCTGGGGAGAGCGGCTGGGGGCCGGGACCTGGTCTGGGGGTGACCGAGAGCTGGGCCCGAGGCTCTCCGGGGCAGCTGGGGCGGCCGGGCCCCAGGGCTCTCCGGGGGAGCTGGGGAGGGCTGAGTGTCCGGCTTGTCTGAGGACTGGGGCGTACAGCGGGTGCGTTCCTCGCTTCTGCCTACAGCGTGTCTCCTTCCAGGCCTGGCTGAATGAGAAGTTTGCCCCAGAGCTGCTGGAGAGCAAACCTGAGATCATCGAGTGTGTCGTGGAGCAGCTGGACCACATGGTGGGTTCTGGGGTGGTGGTGCAGGCAGGCCCTGGTTAGCTGGTCTGGCAGATACACGCTTGGGGATCATCGGTTCCTCTCTCCCTGGGATAAGCTGTTCTGAGCACCTTCTTCGAGCTTGTCTTGGAGAGGGGACTGGGAGAAACAAATGGTGTGCTGTGTGTCACCAAAAGCAGCTGCGGTCTGTTCTTGTGGGCTTTACGTATGAAACCCATCTTCCTCTCTGTTTCTTGTTTGACATTTCAACGGGTTAACTTCTCTTTGCCTTTCCTTGCAGGAGGCAAACCTGAAACGTGCGAAGAGAGGAGACCTGAAGGTCAGTGTTCACCGCATGGAGATTGAAAGGATCCGTTACGTGCTCAGCAGCTACCTGCGATGTAGGCTGGTGAAGGTAATACTTGCTGTGCTGGCCGGGGGATGAAAAAGGAGTGATTTTTACCCATACGCTGCCTCCTGCTTCAGCAAGGCACTTAGTTAAAGCAGGCTTTCTCTCTGTGTCCTCCGAAGAGCAACCCAAAGGAATTCATTCCTTGAACACACTTTTCTGTTGCGATGAAGGAGCATCACAGCGTCGCTGAGTGTTTTCTGAGCCCAGGGTGGCACAATTGAACACTTGCACGTTCTGCCTGGGTCCTGCCACGTACACGTGTAGTTGTGCAGCTTGGAGACCCCAGCTGGCCATACGGCTGTGAATTCAGGAGCCGGTATTTGGGCAGGCCTGTGGCAGTGACTGCTGCTTGCAGGGGAAGCCCCTGGGGAGTGGGGATTGTAGGCTCTGAACTACTGGGAGAGAGGTCTCTTACAGTCCTGGGGATTTTGTTCCAATACCAGATAGAGAAGTTTTTCCCCCACATCCTGGAGAAGGAGAAGTCTCGAGCCGAAGGGGAGCCTTCCATTCTGTCACCAGAGGAGTTTGCTTTTGCTAAAGAGTGAGTACGTTTTGGATGCATCTCCCTCCCTTTAGAGGGAGAACTCGCCTGCGTGTTGTGCTGAGCAGTTCTTGAGACTGGTAGCCTTAGACAGGTTTGCAGGAGGAATCACGAGTTTTACCAGGAGGTTTCCTTATGGATAAGGAAAGACCTGAAGTAAAATAACTCTGGTAACTCTGAACCAGTTACCAGGGCAAGCCATTAGGCTCATTTCTGGCCATGCCTGTGCGACCAGGAGATGTTGCTTGGTTTGGGTCGGTGCTCTCCCTACAGATTTTTATTTGATTAAATCACTAAACGCTCTGGTGATTTGTTCCAGGTACATGGCAAACACAGAGACTTATCTCAAAAACGTGGCCCTGAAACACATGCCACCCAACCTGCAGAAAGTGTCTCTCCAAAAATCGGGTGAGTACATTCAGGGTAACCTGAAATTACAGCAGCAGGGGTGTGGGAAAAGCTCTGGGGAGCCTGAAATGTTCAAGGCTAGTTCTCCAGCTGGGGCTCAGCAGAAATAAAGATGGTGTGGTGACAGTGCCACGGCGTTGCTCTGCTGTGTGGTATGTGGTGTGATGCCGTTGTCAGGACCATGCCAGCCCCTGCCATCGAGTCTTGTCTTCCCTCGAGGCAGCTCATGCTGCATCTGATCAGAAGTGTTTGGCATTCCCTTTACTGGCCATGAGTTTGCTGTCCCTCGCACCCCTCGGTTCGCTCAGTCCTGCAGAGGGACATAAGCCAGTGCTGAGCTTGTGCTCTGAATCCCTTCTCTGCAGTTCCAAAGCCCAACCTGGACTCCTTTGTGTTCCTGCGGGTGTTGGAGCGGCAGGAGAACATCCTGGTCGAGCCAGAGACAGATGAGCAGAGGTAGGTGGGCGCTTCCCCCGTGCAGTGCACATAAAGAGCGGTGTGGGTTCCAGCAAAACAGGAGCAGCAGCGTAATGTCTGGCCTGTCTCTGCAGGGAGTACACCATCGACCTGGAGGAGGGCTCGCAGCACCTCATCCGCTACAGGACCATTGCCCCGCTGGTGGCCTCGGGAGCCGTGCAGCTCATCTGAGGGGCGAGCGGTAAGTGATGGGCCAGGGCTGCCCTATCACCGGTGGCCACCACCGCCACCCACGGCCTGTCCCGCTGTACCGGCGGGTTGAGGCAGCAGGTGGCGCTGGGGTGGCGCAGCAGAGGTGGCGTGGGGCCGGCCGTGTCCCCTCTGGAGGTGGCATTTCTGGGCAGGGCAGCAGAGCTGTCAGAAGGGGTACCCTCGAAAGCATACAAATAAACCAGCAGGACATCTTTCCCTCGTTGCCCCCGCTGCTCATCAAACTCCTAATTGTTTATGACATGCCTGGAATAGAGCCAGACTGCTTTTGCTGACGCCCCTGAGCGAGGGTATTCTGTGTCACCGCACTCCCTGCAAGGAGGCTCTGCAGCAGCCGTGTCACAGTCCCCTTGGAGTCCAAGGGAGGGACAAATGTAGCTACTGCCTCTCCAGTTCCCAGGCTGGTTTGACAGCAGGTGTGGGCAGAGCACGTGTGTCCTCAAAGGCCATTGTAAATAGCAGGGTGCTCTCTTTTTAAACCCGCAGCTGTGTGTTCATTCCTGTTCCAGTTTAGCACTGTTATTTAAATTATCAGCTGGAACCTGACTGACCCAATGCTGTGGCGACCAGCCATGTAAACTCCACCTTCCTCATCAGCTCTGATCTCGTGGCAGGGTCTGTGCAACCCTGGATGTTGTGCAAGTGGCCAATTGCTCTGAGGTGAACTGGGGGAGTACCTCAGCACCGTCTCTGCCCCATGGTTCATTGAGCAAAAAACCACCACGCATCAAGACATTTACTGGCAGGGCAAATCTGTGTTCTTGCAGAAGGAGCAGGAGGGATTGGGAACACTGAGGATGGAAACTGCAGCTCAGAGCAGAGGGAATGTCATGGGAAAGCCACAGGGTCCTGCTTAGCACCAGCTCATTACCTGCAGTGGGAAGGGAGGGTGAAGAATTTACCAAGTTTGTTCCTTTGTCTTTTTGATGATATCAGCCGGGAGGTGGCCATGAGCTTAGGAATTCAGGGTTTCTGCTGGCCTTGAGTTTCTCCCTTGAAGCGTTTTTATGTGGGTCAGCCAGCCAGTCCATCCGTCCTTGGGAAGGCACGAGCTTTGTTCTGCCTATGCAGCCTGTGTCCCAGTGTGGATACAGCTGTGTTGGCACAGCCCCTTCTCATATGGCCAGAAAGGACTTGTGCTGCTTTTTCCTGGCACTGTGGCAATAATAGCACTATCCTTGTAAAGCATCCACCCTTGCAGGTTTGCCTGCGGAGCAGGCCTGGATCTGGAATTGCTACCTGGCCCTTGTGCTGATAATGGCATTTCTTGCCCTGGGCCAAGGAGTGAGTGCATCCAGGAGCCACGGGCAGCTGTGTTCTCTCTGATCGGGTTGTGAATGGTGGAATCACCATCAAAGCTTTGGAAATGTCAGACAGCGTTTGCAGGTTTGTCACAAACTTCTTTTTAACCAGAGCAACTGGTTCATGCTGAGGGTGTTTGTGGCAGAGCCATGCAGTCTTCATGCTGCCCATGTAAAATTTGTGTTTAGATCTGCTGTTCTGCTGCATGTGTGAAGCCACCACCAGAGCAGATCCTGCACAGAGGGTTTAAGTGCTGCTATTTCACCTCCTGAAATTCTACGTGTAGATCAAGCAAGGAGGGGTGGAGACCTTGCTCTTTTCCAGCCTTTTCCAACCTGCTTTGGACTGGCTGACTCTGGGGAGGTTGCACCACAGTCACAGCTAATCCTCAAGGCTGCCATGGTCAGTGAACTGCAGAACAGGTTGGGCCCTTGTTACAGGATGGTCTGTGTGATCAGCAGCTGAGTGCTGTGGAAGAGCCCCGAGGAATTCTGTGAGCTTGTGGGGGCTTGTGGTGCCTTTGTGTTGTTTAGGAAGATATTGGAACATGAGGCTGGCAGAGCTTTCCCAGAACGGTCTCTCGCTGCAGGATGAGAATAGGAGTCTTGTCTTTGCCTGGGTTTCTATTTGCATGTTATTCATGCTGCTTCCTATCAGGCCAGCGTTCTGTATCTGATTTCTGCAGCAGAGCGTTCGGCTCCCCGTGCAGGGAGACTTGGATCAATAGAACAAATGCAAAGTGACGAGTCAGAGGGCATTTTCTGGAAGGTTTCACTGGGTAGCTGCTGGGATGCCTTATTTAAGAACAGTGGTGGCCAGTTTCACTAAAATGGAACACCTGCAATCATGGGCTCAGGAGAGAGCAGCTTTCTGCTGTGCATGATCTGAAGACCGTCCCTCCACAGAGGGAGGGGTTCTGGTACAGCTTCTGATGGAGGTTGTGAGGGTAGAAACTGTCAAACTCCCTTCTGCTGAAACAGCTGCTGGGGCAGGAGAGACAAGCGGTTTCTGTGCTGGTCACGCAGAGGGAAAGCTCTGGCCCTGTTGACCCGTGCCTGCCTCTTCTGGTTGGAGAAGCCAGAGTGTCCCGTGCTCCCTCAGCTCAGTGCTGTCAGGAGCGTGGACAGACAGTGGCTCATGTTCCTTCAGGGCAGGGTCTTCCCTGCATGGAGGTCTGTGAGGGGCAGCCTGGTGTCCCCCTGACACCCCCTCCTCTGCTCCACGGGGGGTGACAAAGTGCATCTTGTAGTGTGAGTGGCTTTGCATGTGTGGTTTATAGGGTTCTTAATGAATCCATTTAGGTAAAGAAGATTCTTTTAAGTATAGGCGTTAAGAGGAGGCTGGATTTAATCCTTAGGAATCAGTAGCACATACCCATACCAGGACTGTGGATTGTGCTTGCCTGTGTCTCCAGCACAGGCAGCTTCCCAGAGGTGACTGAAGCTCCAGCCAAAGTCATGGTTAATCCGCTGTGCAGAAGCGTGCTACAGAGGAGCTGCTTGGAGGATGTCTAGGTGGCAAGTCTGGCAGACTTTCTCCTTGGCCCTATTAAGTTTGACTGAATGGTTGTCCAAGCTGCTAGTACTTTCCTCACCACTGTGCTTCACGTGGCTGCAGCAATGTGAGCATACGGGGCACCCGTCCTCTTCCAGCAGCTGAATCCTAACAGGATCTGGTTCTTTCCAGGGTGCCTTCAGTTCAGCTCCTGTCTGGTGGCTGGCACACGGCACCGTCACCATGGGCTGTGCAGGACTTTTGGAGGTGGCTGGTAGGCTGAAATCGGCCAGGCTAGCAGTGAGATTCAGGTCTGGCATACCTGAAAATGCTGCTGTCTGCTTCTTGTGTCCTTCCATGACAAAATACCAGGACAGTTCTGGGACTGGATACTGCCTCACTGCCCACTCTGTGCCTCTGTTCTGAGCTGGGGGACAAGGAAGTGTCCACAGCTCTGTCAGGGAAGCAATGCTTTTGGCTTGTACTTTCAGATGGAGGAGAAAACCCAGCAATCCATCCACATTAACCTCTGCCTCTGGAAGAGAATGTGCAGAGTGGGAGCATCTTTTCCAGCTTCTATGAGGTGTGATTAGCTCTGAACGTAAAGTAGGTGGATGGTGAGAGAGGTCGCAAGGAGGGCACTGGCGGTGAGCTGCGATTTCCCAGCCTGAGCCGGATCTGCTCTCCTGAGCGCGGGAGAAAGGTGGGGAGAGCAATCTCATTGCCAGGAAGCCTCTCTCGCGTCTGTGCTGACTCCCCCACGTCACTGAAGTGGGGGGGAAACGCAGTGTCAGCCTGAGAGGGTGTGATGAAAAGATGGTTCTTGGGAAGCAACTGCTGAAAACTGACTCACGGCAAGTACTCGGAGGTTCAGATGCAGATGGTGTGCGAGGCCGTGAGCAAGAGCCCTCAGCTTAGGGAAAAGGGGGGGCAGTTTGCTGGCGTGACCTCGGGAGATGTCGCGTGGGTTTGTCTTTGGGCGGTCACGGTTGGACCTTGCAGGGGTGCGCACACTGTGGCAGATCCTCCAGCTGCCCTCGGGAAGGATGTGGTCTCGGGAACGGAGCGCTGCCTCCAGCTGGGGCCTGAGCGTGGGCACAGCCAGGGCTTGGGCTGCAGGCTTCTGCTGCAGCGTGTTGGCCACATGCCGATAGCGGGAACTCAGGCCTGGGCCCAGCAGGTAGATCTGCTCCAATGCTGGCCAGGCTGAGGGGCTGGTAGCCAGGAGTGCTGGCCACCAGCAGACGCCTCTGGCTCCTGCAGGCCCGGCCAAGCGAGTGCATCTGGCTCCTGGTCACCCACAAAGATCAGTGTCCTGCTCCTCCCCGGGCAGGAGCGTTGGGCCAGCAGTGACACGAGTGCCACACACCCTTCTAGGGGACAGCATGACTTTGACTCTCTTGCTGCTTTTCCTGATGTTTTTGCTGAGCGAGGGCAGGGCTGAATGCAGATTTTTAGCCAGCCAGGGGCTGGGTTCAAGCTCACTTCTCCTGGCCACCCTGTGAGAGGTGTCCTGTGCTGTGCTGGAGTCATCGGGACACAGTGGCGATGGAAAGCCGTGCATAAATACCCATAGGGAGGTTGTGTCATGGGCTGATGAAAATCTGTGCAGTCAGCAGGAACCTTCAGGGCTACTTAACATAAATGGCTAGACAGCTCCACAGAGATTAGCCGGCAGTACAGGGCAGGGGTGATCTGATTGAGGTGACAGTCTTTTCTGTCAAGGAGTCACATGTGAGCTGAACAGTGAAGGTGATTTTGAAGACAGGCTGAGAGAGCTGGGGTTGTTCAGCCTGGAGAAGAGAAGGCTCCGGGGAGACCTCAGAGCAGCCGTCCAATATCTGAAGGGAGCCTACGGGAGAGCCGGAGAGGGACTCTTTGTCGGGAAGTGTAGTGACAGGACAAGGGGTAACGGTTTTAAATCGGAAGAGGGGAGATTCAGACTAGATATTAGGAGGAAATTCTTTACCGTGAGGGTGGTGAGGCACTGGAACAGGTTGCCCGGGGAAGTTGTGGCTGCCCCAACCCTGGAAGTGTTTAAGGCCAGGCTGGATGGGGCTTTGAGCAACATAGCCTAGTGGAGGTGTCCCTGCCCATGGCAGGGGGGTTGGAACTCGATGATCTTTAAGGTCCCTTCCAACTCTAACCATTCTATGATTTACTTCTGGTCGAGGATGAGTCTGGGATTTCCTTTGTGCTTAGACTCCCTGGAAATAGCTGTCTTTGGACAGGCCCCAGAGAAGGGATGTGTAAAAACAGTTCAGAACCTCCCACCGCTAAAGACAACGTGGGAGGAACACGCTCCTCTCCCTTCTGGAGCCCCCTCCGGGCGCTGACAGCTCAGCAAACCTCCATTTTTCCAAAAGCACTCCCGTTTTTCTGGCATTAGAAGCGTTTTCTGTGCTGCTCCTCCGGTTAGCCCGCCCCGGGGATGGGCAGGCCGCCGCCCGGACCGGGCACCGGGTCGCTGGGCTGGCTCGGTCTCTGCCCCGCTCCCGGGGGCTCCGCCGCTCCGGGCCCGCCCGCACTCCTCGCGCGGGGGCTGCTCGGCGGCCCCGGCGGGGCGGGGCTGGTGGGCGGAGCCAGGCGCCCCCGCGCTCCTATTGGCCGCTGCGGGGCGTGTCTCCGGCGCTGATTGGCTGTCGCTGCGGCGTGTCCCGGCCGGCGGCGCTCCCAGGGCTCTATTGGTACCGCGGAGCCGGCGGAGCGGAGCGGGCGGGCGGCGATGAGCTGCGGCGAGTGAGCGCGGGGCGGGGGCGGGCGGAGGGGCCGGGGGCCGGGGCCCAGGACTCGCCGCCTGACCCCCTCTTCGCCCCTAGGCTCTTGCAGGTGTACAGTGCGCGGGCCATCGCCCCCCCAGCCATGCCCGTGGACCTGGCCGTGCGGCTCTGCCTGAGCCACTCGCCCCCCATCCGCAAGCTGCTGAACTCCTATGAGGAGCTGCGGGGCAACCGGGGGTGCAAGCCCCTCCGATCCTGTCTCAACCAGAAGCTGAGTGCAGAACCCGAGCCTGAGTGGCGAGACAGCACCAAGAGCTCCAAGGGCCAGAAGAAGAAGAGGGTTGTGTTTGCTGACATGAAGGGGCTGTCGCTGACGGCTGTCCGCTTCTTCTCAAAGATCGAGGAGGACCTCTGTGACTTGCAGCATGCCCTGTCTGACCTTGCCTGCTTCCGACCTAAGCTGCGGGACTCGCGTCCAGAAGTGTGCAGGTATGTGCTGGACTTCCCACAGCCCTCTGCGGACTACAAGAGTTTCCGCAGCCGCTTACACAGCAGCCTTGTCTGCCTGGAGAACTGCCTGATCCAGGACCGTGCCCTGTCAGGGACAGTGAAGGTCAGAAACATCGAGTATGAGAAGAAAGTGATGGTCCGCATCACCTTCGATGGCTGGAAGAGCTTCCGGGACATCCCCTGCCAGTACATGCACAGCACGTATGGCTCGGCTGACACAGACACCTTCTCTTTTGAGCTGGCCCTGCCCAAGCCATCGGTCTCCCGCAGGGCCACAGAGTTCTGCATCTCCTTCCAGTGCGGACAGAAGACCCACTGGGACAACAACCACGGGAAGAACTACAGGATCTGCCACGTGGGCACGACCCGCCCGCCCTCCCACGCCGTGAAGAGTGCCAACAGGGCCTGGGAGCATCTTGGCACCTCTCGGGCAGCCGCTCTGGTCCTTTCTCACCTGCAGACCTGGCGCCGCTCAGAGACCCAGGCTCCGTATTGGTAGGAGAGCAGCGTGTGGAGAGGTGCAGGTCCCTTCTGCCCCCCGACTGTGCCCCGGGGGTCTTTGGGGAGGGGGCAGCTGCACAAGATGCCGCTCACGGTTTTGTTGGCTCCTCCGTCGGTCTGGCCGGCTGCCGTTTGAGCGGCTGCCAGTCCCCACGGGAGCTTCTTCACCGCTGGCTCCTGCCGCAGAGACGGGAGCTGCTGCATGGTGCCACCCCGGCCCGCGGGCCCTCCACAACAGGGCAGCGACAAACGACACGGCCGCGGCCCTCGGCCACTCCCGGCCCTGTGACCCGCGGGGTCCCGGTGCCGCCCAAGTGCCTTGTGCGGAGCTGCCGGGCTGGGGGCGCGGAGCCCGGGCGGCGGCGGCGTGGGGCCCGCTGCCGGGGGGTGTGGGGCGGGGGCGGCGCTGGCGGTCGGTGCTGTACCGGGGAGTTCACAATAAAGTGACGGCGTTTGGTGAGTCCCGCCTTTCTCTCCGCCGCTCACGCGCCGGTCCCCGCGCCGGGGGGGGGGGAGCGCCCCCTACCGACGGCGGGGGGGGGGAGGGGGGGGGCAGTGCGCTGCTGCGGGCGCGGCCCCGCGGGCGGCGTGCTGACGTCAGCGCACGCAGCGCGGTGCGGCGGCGCGCACGGCACGTGGCGGGGGCGGAGCCGGGGCCCGGCGGCGGTGGCGGCAGGTGAGTGCGGGGCCGGCCCGGTCCGGCGACACCCCCCCCCCCCCCACACACTTCATCCTTCCGCTCCCCGCCGCGGCCCCGCGCCGCCGCCCACCCCTCTTCCCCCCCCACACACGCTGCGCCCGCCGGGGACGCGCCGCCATTCAGGGCCCGCCCCCCCCGCGGACCGTTAACCGGCGCCCGCCTGGGGAAGCGCGGCCTCCCCGCCGTGCTGCGGGCCGCGCCGCAGCGCCCCCTGCGCCGGGCGGGACGGGCCCGGTCCCGCGCCCCTCGGTGCCGCCGCTCGGCGCGGGGCGGAAGAGCGGGGCCGGCCGGCCCTACGGGGCCCCTCCCGGCGCGGCGGCGGCAGCAGCTCCCCCCGCGCTGCTCGGAGCAGCCGCTGGCCGGCGCGCACACGCCGGGGGCCGAAGGTCGCTGGGCCGCGCCCCGTCCCGTCCCCGATTCGCTGCGCCCCGGGCCGTGCCCCGCCGCCCTCCCGGTGAATAGGGCAGAGCGCGATCCTCGCCGCTGCCGCCGGCCGCGCCCAGCCCGGGGTGGGGGCTCCCCCGCCGCCGCCGTGCGGGATGCGACCGCAACCCGGGTCGGCAACCGGGCTCAGCCCCGAGGCGGGGCCGGGCCTGACCCCCGGGAGGCTGCGGGCAGGGCTGCCTGCACGGCCGGCCACAGCGGGCAGAGAGGCCGTCACCGATCCCCTCGCAGGGCGGCGGGGCCGGCCCGGGCGGCCGGTCCGACCAGTTCCCCGGCGGGAGTCCCGGTCCTGAGGGTGACGGCTCCGGCGTCACGGGCAGTTCCACGCGTGGCTGCGGAGCCGCCTCTCCCGGGACAGGGTTAGTGCCCGTTGCTCCGAGGCTCGGGCAGCGTAGGTGTCCCTGGCGCAGCAGCGGGACGCGCCGTGCAGGGCAGCAAGAGGATCCCCCCGGCCTCTCCTCAGCTCCGTGTGCTTGTCGGGCTCCTGTTAAATCCCGCCCTGGGGCTGACGCTCCGTAGCCGGGTGAAGGTGGTACCTGGAGGGAAGTTTCCCCCGAGCGGACTCGGCTCTTTCCGGTTGCCTCAGGTGGCCTTGTGCGTGCCCCTCCTCCCCCGGGGTACCTGACCTTTGGCTGCTTCCCGTGCCCCAGCGAGTTCCACTTTGGCTAATCATCGGCAGTAATTGTCCTCTTGGGCTAGCTTCCTGTCCCCGAGCAGCCCCGTGAGGCTGGGGTGAGGTGTGTGTATGGGAGAGAGGAAGTGATTCCTTCCCAGGAATCTGGGCACCTGGCTGGCTCGGTGCGCTCGGATGCCTCTGAAATGAGAGAGGCGATAGGATCTTTGTCATGAGGAAGGGTTTTTTGTCACTCCATTAGCTCCTTTCCTGTCCTTGGGACCTGATTGCAGCCTCCTGTGCTCTGGGCGTGGTTCTGCTCAGCCTGTGGTGTGGACGGTATGAACATACAGGGTGAGCGGCAGCAGGGGTGATTCCCAAGCTGTGACAGTGCCAGGTGGTAGCCGGAGTGCCAGCCCAACCCTGCTGTCCCCCAGGAGCTGCGCTGAGTTATGTGACCTCAGCCCCAGCGCTGCCTTCCAGGTTTCAGAGCCCACTGTCCCTGGCCTCCTGCCACCCTCCGGGTTGACGTCTCTCCGAGCTGGGTGACTTGCCTGACTTCGGTTTCTCTTTCCTCCACTAGAGCTGGTGGCATGTGAGTGCCTCATCTGCCAAGAAGCCAACGCGCTGTTTGAAGAGCTTTCCAGGGACACGGGCTTCGTTCGTGTCTGTAACGACCCTTCAGCGTGAGTGGATGCCAGGGGCCTCCAGAATTAAACTTGTTCCAGGCGTCATGCAAGGACCTGCGCTGGTGCCCGTGTCCTCACGGAAAGAACAATAATAGCTCCACATACGGTAGGCTCCTGCAAGTGCCAACTCCCTCGATCTCCTCCAATGCAGGCTCAGGGATGGACTCCACCTTGTCCCTGTGAAGAGACTCTGCATGCTCTCAGCAGCCAGAAGGGGATTCTGCTGCCGGCTCCTTCACAAGCTGCCCCACAGCGGGACTTGCTCAGCAGCGCCTTGGGGGGATATCCCTTCACGCAGTCGTGTCACTGCTGTGCCCATGGAGGAACCCCTGCGCCTGCTCCGTCTTCTCTGAGCTCCTCAGCCCACACTGTCTGAACTCACCTGGCTCCTGGCAGACTGTGTGCTGCTTGTCCCGGCAGCTCTCCCTGATCCTGCTGCATCCCCTCTCTCGCAGAGCCCAGAAGGGATGTGAACTTTGGAATGGGGTCTGTGAGCAGGCTGCGGACTCAGTGCGTGTGCAAGACTGTTGCTGAATAACAGGAGGGCCGGTAACTGCTGCAGGCAGCCGTTCTCTCTGGCTGCAGGGCACCAGCCTTGCCTGGGCCCTTCACCATGTTCCTCCTGCTCCCCTTTGACAGCCTGGTTGTTAATCTCTTGGGGATTTCGATAACTGTCCTCTTCACTCTGCTTCTGGTTTTCATCATTGTGCCAGCAATTTTTGGAGTCTCCTTTGGCATCCGCAAGGTTTACATGAAAACGTTACTAAAGATTTTTCAGGTGAGTCACATTTTCAGAATTTTCTGTGTGTTTACAGGGGTCGTGTCACACGTGTGGTGGTGTCAGGAGTGGATTTTGCCTCTCAGCGGGGCATTGCAGGTGGCTGGGGTGGGAGGTTGCTTTGTTGGTGACATGTGCTGGTGCCAGATGACCCATTTGAGTCATCTCAGCCAAATGCACTTTACTAGACCTCTGTTCATGGGCTGTTTTTTCCCTGTAATTAATCCAGTAAGTCTTCAAGTAAAGTGGTGGGGTAGTGTGACCCGTGAGTACGCGGTCGTACAGTGGGCTCTGTGGATGTGCCAGGAGGAGGTGTGTGCTGGGACGGGTTAATGTCCCAGGCGAGGCCGAGCGCTGCTACAGTTCGATGAGGAAAGGAGCCAAAAGGGGTGTAGGGTGCAATGGGGAGGGACGAGGCTGCGGTCTCTGGGCTCCTCCTCCCGCACATGTTTGGATGAAGCAGAAGCAGGAGGTGAGGCAGGACTTTCTGCCTTGTGAGCCCTGAGTGGTCTATGGCAGAGCCCAGAGCTCTCAACACCCATCTGTCCTGGAGAGCCGCCTAATTATCTGCCCAGCCCAGCAGCCACGTCTGGACCTGCAGCCTCGGAGGCCAACCAGCAGCCCTTGCTGACCCTTTTGGCACAGGGAGGCCAAGTGGAACTTTCCAACTTGGGGTCACGCTGTTCCCTTGCCTGCCTTTCGCAGACTAATTTTATGGGCTGTCTCACAGCCAACACTTCTCCTTGAAGCAAGTCCCTGATGAGATGAGAATTTTTGCCAAACTCCTAGTAGATAAAGCCTGCAGCACCCCAGCCTGGCAGCCCGAGCAAAAGGAAAAGGGGTGCCCTGTGCTTGGCAGGAAGGTTTTAGGCTCTTAAATGTGGAGTTCAAGCTGCGAAAGGATTCATGGTACAGCTACTGCTGATTGGCCAGGGCTGGTCTTCCCCAGGAAGGTCTCTTCCCTGGCTGGGCTTGGGAAGGCAGCCCTGGGGCTTGCAATGTTCAGCTCTTTACATTTCAAGTCCTCCCAAAAGCCTGAGGTGTGAATGGGAAGACCCTGAGCTTTGTGAGGTGCTTTGTTAACACAGATGTCCAAAGACCTGACTTCAAATTTAGCGACTGAACTGGGAGAAAAAATGAGTAAGCAGTTTGGTTCATCTGAAATGGAACTTTTCACCTTGTTTTAATGTTTTTTTTCTTTCTTCAATTCGGGAAGGCTTAATCTCCACACCTACTTTGGTGTTTAGTTTTAAAACTACTTTTCTAAGAAGACTCTGAAGTCTGTTTCAGCTTTTATCAAAGATTCTTTGTGGTGGGAGAGAGAAGCACTCCGGCACAACCGTTCACAGATTTGGTGGAAAATGCACTCGCTAGGTTTGGTCATTCAGAATTGTGTTTTTGGGGGAAGTGTTATTTACCTGAAAGATTTTCCCAGCTCTAGAGGCTGGTGTTGCCCTTCACCCAGAGGTGGGACACAGATGGAGCTGCGGCCCTGGGTGGCAGTAGCACATCTCTGATGGTGGTGAGGGACCTGCCTGGCCCTTCCCAGGTGGGAGTCTGGGTTTTCTGCTGCTGCGGTCAGGATGGAGACTACTGGGCTGGCGAGGAAGCCTTCTCCAGAGGCTGACCAGCTCCTGTGGGGTCAGAGCTCCTCTTCTGACCTCTCCTGGGACGGCAGTGTCTAGACAATCGTCTGCAATCCTGCAATTCCTTCTGCTGGCAGAGGCGGCTTCTAGATGAGCCGGACAATCCGTATGCAATTAGTGTTCCCACATCACTGGCTCCTGATCTGATGCTGGCGTGGGCTGAGACTGGGATGCCAGGAGTTGCCAGCGGCTTCCCCTTCTTCACAGCTCCCCGGTGGAGCAGGTAGCCTGGGGCAATAAGCGTGTTGTACACAAGAACACAAACAGCTTGTTCTCCCAGGCCTGTATTAGGCAGAAGAGTGTGAGGCTGAGAGGGTGGCCTGGAGGGCAGGCAGGAAGACTGGCCAAGAATCCAGCCTGGACCTCTGCTGTAAAAACGTTCCTCCCGGGCCAGTCTCTGCTTCCACCCCTGTTCAGCTGGGTTCAGTTCTGTACAGAAGCCTCCTGCTTTAACCCCATTTTTACTCCTTAATCATGGTCTTCCCTGGAAGTCGGCTGTAAAACAGGGATAGTTTGAAGTGGAGCTACAGGCCTTGTGAATCCTGCTCATGGCGTGTGTCTCTTGCAGTGGGCAACACTGAGAATAGAGCGTGGTGCCAAGGAGAAGAACCATCCCTTATACAAGCCCTATGTCAATGGTAAGATCCTGGGTACATAGGAAGTTCAAAATTCTTTTGGGGAGATTGGATAAATGTGGTGTCTCTGAGCCGGTCAGTTTGAGAGTCCTGTTCCATGTAGACGGATTGGAGGAAGCAATGGTCCATTTTGTGAGGAAGGGGAGGGGAACACCCCTGGGGTGCTTCATTTCTAGGTAGTTGGGGGGACTGGTTTATACTTGTTTATACTGGTTTGTACTGGAGAAAGGAAGGGGTCGCTGGGGAGGGTGGGTGTGGAAGGGCCCTGGCTCTCAGCTGTTTGAGCGGGCAAGTCACACGTTGCTCAGAGCTGCTGGTGGCATGTTGCAGGAATCATTGCAAAGGAGCCAACGTCACTGGAGGAGGAGATCAAGGAGATCCGCCGGAGTGGCAGCAGCAAAGCCCTGGACACCCCTGAGTTCGAGCTCTCAGATATCTTCTATTTCTGCCGCAAAGGCATCGAGACCATCATGGATGATGAAGTGACCAAGAGGTTCTCCGCTGAAGAGCTGGAGTCCTGGAATCTGCTCAGCAGGACCAACTACAACTTCCAGTACATCAGCCTGCGCCTCACTGTGCTCTGGGGTCTGGGTGTGCTCATCCGCTACTGCTTCCTCCTGCCCCTCAGGTGAGCGCTGCCGCGGGGACTGCCGAAATGGTGCCAGTGGCCTGGTCCCACGGCAGCCAGTGAACTGGTCTCCGAGCCCCATGGACCTGTGCAACACAAACAGGAGAGATGGGCTACTTGATGAGTAGGGCCAGTGGCCTGGTTTTGCTAGCCTGTAGCTTCCCTCTTTCTGCAGGATAGCTCTGGCATTTACTGGCATCAGCTTGTTGGTGACCGGTACTACGGTGGTGGGATATTTGCCAAATGGAAGGTGAGTTTGCCTTTGAGGGAAGAGAGGGGATGGGGACCCTCCTGTGCAGTTAGAGACCTGATAATCCTGAAGTTTTCCTGCAAGGCCGGTCTGTTCCACCTGCACCAAGGAGGTGCTCCTGGCATCTGTAGCCCCTCAGGAACAGACACTGTCTTTTCAAACAACGGCCCTAGATGTGAGCACTAAGCCTGAGGCAGAGCCTTTCCTGGGCTCTGAAAGGAATAAGAACAGAAAAGAGCAAAGGCCAGAGTTTGGTTCTCATGATTTAAGCATCGGTGGTCACAAGCTGATGGCAAAACCCCCAGCCGAGACGTGTTTCCGAGGGAGAGATGTGAGGTCTGGGTTGGGTCTGGTGGCCGGGGGCAGCTGGGCTGAGTGGGGAACGTGGACCTGGGGGTGACGGTCTCTGTCCCGGGCTGCAGGTGTAAGGAGTTCCTGAGCAAGCACGTCCACCTGATGTGCTACCGGATCTGTGTGCGTGCCCTCACGGCCATCATCACCTACCACGACCGGTAAGGAGGCACCATCTGCTGCAGGGCGTCCTCCCCACCAGCTGCTCCGTGCCCTGCCTCCTGCAGGCCTTGTGCTTCCTTCCTTCCTCTGTCCTCACCTGTGCCTTTGTTTCGCATTTAGAGAAAACAGACCCCGAAATGGAGGCATCTGTGTGGCCAACCACACATCTCCCATTGACGTGATCATCCTGGCCAGTGACGGCTACTACGCCATGGTAAGGTCTGCACCCCAGCCCCGGCTCTGCCTGCCAGGGCCTGGCCACATGCATGGTGGGAGCAGAAAGCACATTGTGTGCGACAGGGAGCAGGCAGCAAGAGGCTTTTGAGTGTGGAGAGCTGCTTTTCCCTGACCAGGGGTCCCTGGGCACAGCTTTGCACGTAGAGCTCTGGGCAAAGCACTTCCCCAGCTGGGCCTCCAGCGATGTGGAAAGCACTTGGGGCTTGCTACGTCTGTCCTTACAGTCAGAGCCTGGGACTTCTTCTCTCAGCCTTTCCAGGGCAGGAGTAGAAAGATGAACCTCTACGTGGCCATGGAGCTGGGAGCTGGCGCCTTTGTGTGTCCCCAGGTCTTGTAACGTGTGTCTTCTTGCCGTGCCCAGGTGGGTCAGATCCACGGCGGGCTCATGGGTGTGATACAGCGAGCCATGGTGAAAGCTTGCCCCCACGTCTGGTTTGAACGCTCTGAGGTCAAAGATCGTCACCTCGTTGCCAGAAGGTGGGACAGTGGTTGGCTGGGGGGGGGGGGGGGGGGGGTCGGGAGGCTGGGAAAGGAGGGGGCTGCCCATTTCCCCTGGGTGAGGACGCTGCCTTTGCCTCGGGGATGTCGGGAGCCTGTGCCACTTGCTGGCACCCAGATGGTCCCCAGTGACTGCAGGATAGGGACTGTGCTGTGTGGGTTGCTAATGACAGCTCCTGTGCTAATTGGTGACACTCTTCTGTTTAGGCTCACGGAGCACGTCCAGGACAAGAGCAAACTGCCAATTCTCATCTTCCCGGAAGGTGGGTTGTGGAGCAGCTGCTGGAGGGAGCACATCGGGACAGCATTTCGGGGCCTTGAGACCCTTCACTGAGACAAAGGGGATGTGGCATCTTTAGAGCTGACTGAACCCCGAATGTGGAAGTCAGATGATGTGACACATGCTGTGTGCACAGAGAACGGGGTGCAGTGCTTGTTGGGGGGGGCAGGTGCTGGGTGCCCGTGGCCGAGCCCTTAGACCTCTGCACTGACTTGCAAAGGGAAGTTGAGGAGATTGTTCTTGCCCCTTACAGGAACCTGCATCAACAACACCTCTGTGATGATGTTCAAAAAAGGGAGCTTTGAAATTGGAGCCACCGTTTACCCTGTAGCCATCAAGGTATGGGAAGGCAAATGTTCTTACAGCACAAGTTCCCTGTGTGAGAGCTCAGTCTTGGCAATGCTGGGTCAACAGCCTGGTCTGGGGGCTCGGGGACGCTGAGGTCACTCCGTTGCTCTGGGGGGGCTGGGCAATGGCTGGGCTTGGGGTGGAACCTGGAGCCTTGGGGAGGGTGCAGCCGCTGCCTGACTTTTATGAGCTCTTCTGCCTCCGTAGTATGACCCACAGTTTGGAGATGCCTTTTGGAACAGCAGCAAGTATGGGATGGTGACCTACCTCCTGAGGATGATGACCAGCTGGGCCATTGTCTGCAGTGTCTGGTACTTGCCCCCGATGACCAGGCAGGTAAGGAAGGTGAACCCTCCTGTTGGATCTGCTGCCTCCTTGGCCCTTTGCTCCTGCTGAACGGTGTTGTTTTGCCGCAGCCTGAAGAGGATGCTGTCCAGTTTGCCAACCGCGTGAAGTCAGCCATTGCCAGGCAGGGGGGCCTTGTGGATCTGCTCTGGTGAGTCCAGGCAGGCTTTTCTCCTCCTGCTGCCAGGGTTCCTTGTTCCTGGGAGCCGGTATGTGCTTGTGGGCTCTAGAGCTAAGTTTGTGCCCTGCGTTGGGCAGAGTAGACCTATGGAGAAATGGAGATACATCCTGTCTGTGACCTCCAAAACTGCTCTTCTGTAGCAGGGACGAAAGTCTTTGCTTCTGCTGTGTGTGTTGGGCACCGGGGCTTTATTCTGCAGTTCCAGCTTGCACTGGGGTGACTCGATGCTGCTCAGCACAGTGGGTTGAGCCTGGGAACATCCTTTTTCAGGCACTGAGATCTTCAGAGCCTGGGAGGCAGAAGGACTGTCATGGTGTCAGAGCAGCTCACGTTTCTGGCAGAGCTGCCGTGTGAGCACAGTGTGGGGCTGTGGGTGCAGCTTCAAGCAGGACAAGGTGTGGAAGTAACTGCCCTCAGGGACAGCCGGCAACACACGGCACATCCGTACCTGTCGGGGTGTTGCGGGAGCTCCCACCGGCCCTGAGCAGCCCCAGCTGAGGTTTCAGACAGGGCCCGCTTGCAGCTCCTCTGATGGTGTGACTCTCTCCCCAGGGATGGCGGACTGAAGAGGGAGAAGGTGAAAGACACATTCAAGGAAGAGCAACAGAAACTCTACAGCAAAATGATTGTAGGCAACCATGAAGACCGGAGCCGCTCCTGAGCCCTCTCCTCCAGCGCCGATCCTAGGCCTGGCCAGAGCCCTCTGCCTCCCGCACGAGCCAGGGCTTCTCTGGAGCAGCTCCGAATCTTTGGACTTTGGCTACTCCAGAGCTGCTTGGACTCGCTCCTTCCTCCTCGGGCCATTCTTCCCCGGAGGCGCCGTTACTGCCTGGAGTCCTTAGGCCCCAAGCAGCTCCTGGCAAAGATGCCTTCTTATTACTGTTACAGTGAAGCCCTGTGCAGGGGCAATATTAAATGAAACACTTATGGTGTCATGTGCTTCCATATGGTGTTTACAGGCCCAGGGGGAGGACTGGTGTGTTGATGTGCATGTGTGTCAGTCACAAGTCTCCCACGGCACAGAAACGGGTGAGCTGCACTGAAATTAGATGCCTTGACAACCAAGGGAGTCTTCGTGAGCCTGTGCCTCTCACGTCTGCAGCATAAACCTCTCAGTAGCAGCGTGTGGTCTCAGACCGTCTCCAGCTTTACTTCCAGAAGGAGAAACCTTTCCTTTTCCTTTGACCACTCTCCTGTTGTAGCCTGACCCAGACCATTGTAACAGCCTCTGCTGGGGTTCCTCCTTGGAAGCCTCTCTCTGACCATGGAACTGGGGGTGCAGTTTTTACTGGGGGGGCTCTTGAGGAATCCATATGTGCGGTGGTGAGAGCCTAGGGTGGGGTGGGTGGGAGAGCCCTGAGTCTCTGTGGCTGAGCAGGAGATCCCCTTTCAAACGTCTCCTGAGGGCAGTGGTGGGACCTGATCCTGTTACACATCAATGTGCACAGACATAATCTCAGCTTGTTGCAAGGAAACGGAAATCTTGTCCTAGAGGTGGTACCGCCTTCCCCTTCAGCTCTGCAAGTGTATTACTCAGTAAAACAATTTGCATTTGAGCTTTCATCCTATGTACTTTCCAATTTTCCTTATGTTCCTACAAACTTCAGCACTTCCATTGGTTTTTCTGCCTGCTCTGATAAGCAGATGCTGTTTCACTTGCAGAAGCCTCTTTGTGTTTGCTTTGACACTGGAGAAGCCGATGCTGAAGTGCCTCCCTTGTGCCCAAAGTGGTGTTTGTTGGGGGAGGGCATCTGCTGCCCCCAGGTCAGGGCAGCATTTCTGTGCCAATGTCCTTAAATCTGAATTTCCCTGCACTGGTTTCCGGCAGGGATTCAAGGTAGTTTACTTCCTGCTTGTTTTCATTTGGGTAAAATACCATTTTATCAAGAAAGAGACAGAGAAAAGAAAGCAGCAGAGAGAGATTCCAGAAACTCCCCTGACCTTTCCCAAGAGATGGTACACACACTCTCACATTGTTCAGTTTCGTGTGGCCTCCTTGCTTCAGAACCCTTCTTTTGGGTCAGTCGGGTCTTTACCTGCATGCAGACCAGACCACATGCGAGCCGGGTAAGCACAGCTCTTCCTCATGGTGTGCTATTTCCCACCTACCCCAGGAGCATCGACTTACGCACAAATAAACTAAACTTCCCAGTGCGACACCTGGGAGGGACAGTTTCCTCACTCACAGGGATGTGAAGCTACACTTAATGGCGTGTGAGCTGTTAGCGTGCAGTTATGGGAAATATTTCTATACCGAATTGATTTACCTTTGCTTCTTGTAGTGCTCGAACTGTGATCCTTTGTACATACACACACTCAGACAGTCACCTACACAAACACTGCATTCAGTTACCAGGGATGTGTTAATCCCCATTAACACCAGGCTGCTCTTTGGTGATGGGGACACCCTCACCGGCCCCAGGCTTTTCAGTGTTACCCCAATTTCCTATTCTTCTCTTCTGCCCAACTTCAGCTACGGCAATTGATCGGGAGGGGGAGGGGGAAGAAGAAGAAGCAAAGTCTGGTATCTTTTCCTTTCCATCTAAAATAACAAACCAAAAGCAGCTGAAGCAGGACACAGTTAACAACAGCTACAGGACTGAAGTGTGTTGCTTGTGCTTACACTTACCGACAAAACAACTGCTCGTTACTAATACCTATCGTTACCCAGGCAAGGATCCTCCCCTCGTTAGGAGTTTGTTATGGCATTAAGGGTCTATTCACCAACATTTTGGCTTACTGGTTTTACCCAACTTGTTAGGTACCAGCTCTTAACATCAGATCACCTATCCTCCATCTGTGTCTGATAACCGATGGGGCTGCTGCTTTGCTGCTTAAAAAAAAAAAGGAAAAAAAAAAAAAAAAGAAAGGAAAGGAAAGCTCAACCCTTATCCTTACATTTATGCAGAGTTTGTGACCATCACCTTTAAGTTGTATAAGAAAGGCTGGGTATGCCATATGCCTAATGGGAGTTAACCCATAGCGTGGTTAAGCTTCGGCTGCCAAGCAGGTGGGTATTACCCTGCAGCACTTGCCTTTACCATTTAATTATAACATTTTACAAGCTGTATTTGCTCCAGTTCCTGCCTGAGCCACGTGTTTGCCCAAAAAGCTACTGCTGACCTCCATGGCAGCCCCAGGCCAGGGTGATGGCCTGAGCCAGCCCCAGCTTTGCCTGGCTGAGCTCTGCTGCTCTGGCCCCAAGGCTTGCAAAGCTTTTCCAGTGCTCAGGGGGTCCATTTGGCTAAGACCCAGGCTAAGACCCCCAACGTGCCATGGTCTCCCCTCTGGGGCATGGACATTGCCTTCAGCCTCTCCCAGGGCAGACCCCACATGCTCTGGTGCTTGCAGTAGCACCCCCTGCACCCCTGGGCACTCAGACCCGCCTGCGGGTGCCCGCAACTTTTCTGCCCACAGTTTGCCCCCCCCGCCCTTGTCACAGAAGCCATGGTGATGGGCAGGAGCCCTCCCATGGCTGCTCACCTCCCCGGCTCCATGGGACCCCCAACCTCCCTGCTGCTGCCAGGATGCTCCGCAGCAGGCAGGGAGCTGGCTGGACAGGTTAGGAGGCACACATCCATCTTTCCTCAGCTCCCCCTCCCATGCCCCCAGTCAATATGTCTCTCTCCGATGGGAAAGTTAATAAATTTAGCTCTAGATTAAAAGTATCGATCATTTCATTTGTAAGCGATAAATAACCGGGGGGAGCACTGGGCGGCCCACGGGGTAGGGGCTGCGGGCTCCAGCTGCAGCAGCCATGCAGCCCACTGGGGCCGGAGGCCCTCATATGCATTCTGCCCGGATGCTGGCATTGATTTGCTATTAGTCTCCACGCACCACCCAGTAGCACATCATTCCCAGAGCCGCTATTAATGGCCTTTTGATAAATAATCACTTGTAAGTCAATAAATTTTTATTAAACAGTGTGGCGCTTTGATTTATGAAAATCCGACGGGGTTTGTCTGGGAGAAAAGGGATGCAGAATTGAAGCGGAGCCGCTATCCATCTGCCTGCCAGGCCGCCCTGCCCGCACTCGCACCCGCACGCCCCTGGAGCAGCCGGCCCCAAGCCCAGCCGCGCTCGGCACAGCCCCGGCCAAGCGCCCCAGGGCTGCCCAGGGGCACAAGGCGAGACTGGGGGGGCAGAGATGCTGCTTGCTGTGGGCCAGGCTGGGGTCGGGCCCCCCACGCCAGCCGGGGACCGCTTTGCAGCGGCAGCGAGTGGCCAGTGCTGCCTGCGCGGGCAGCGGGAGCAGTGCTGGGCAGAGCGGAGGGACCGGAGGGTCCTGGCCACTGCTCGGGGACCCATCCGGCTGCGGGGATGCTCGGAGCAGCCGGGCTGTGGCTGCGATTTGTCACTCTCCCCGGCTGCAGCAGGCCCTTTGCCACCTGCTTTATTTGTCTCCCAGCCCTGACGTGGCATCAGACAGGTGTTAAACTACTTAATCACTTTAAAATTGTTTTAATTTTCTGTTTTGTATTGATTTCCACAGCACCAATTAATCAGCTCACTGGACCAGGCAGTTAGTACATTAAAAATTGTCAGCCACGCTGGGCAGCTTAGAAAATGTCAAAAAAATATCCCGCCAGCAGCCCCGCACTTCTCCCGCTGTGCGGAGCCGGCTCCGGCCGAGCGCTGGCTCTGCCCACAGATGGTGACGTGGCTGTCCCGGCCCTGCCACCGGCCCGGGGACATGGGGGATGCAGCCTCCACCCCAGCCCTGTGCTGCCCTGGTCAAGGGTCCGTCAGTGGCAGTCAGTCCCATCGAGGGAGTGGAGGGGCTGCGTGGCCGAGGGGGAAGCATTAAGGTCCCCACGCTCCCTAGGGGGCTGGATCAGTCTTCCCTAAGCCCTGGGAAAGTGCTGCTAAGCAATTGGGGCTCCTTGCAAAGTCCCCCCAGCCCAGCATGTGGCAGAAAGTGACAGATTGGAGAGAACTTGAAGCCAAATGTGGGCCCTGGGCAGAGGGGTCGCAGGGTGATAAGCTGCAGCCCCACACCATGGCTCCCCACCACAAGGCTGGTGCTCGGGGTTGCTGCAAAACCTCAGTGCTTCGGGGGCTTTGTCCATCTCCAGGGGTGGACTTGGCCACTGGCCTGTCCCCGGATGCTTCCTGTGGCCACAGGGAAGGGCAGCTTGGGTTGCAGCCCCCAGCAGCTCCTCCGTGCCCATGCCATGCTGCTAATCAGTACACGATGGGCCGGCAGCACCTTATCTCCAATCGATTTCCTCCCAGGACACAGCTGGTCTGTTTGCTCACACCCGGCTGGCACTTAGTTGGCTCTCGGCTGAACAACTGCCACGCTCACTGGGGCCCCCAGCACCATGCTAGTGCCACCAGGAGCCCCTTTGGCATCCTGGGTGGCTGGGACAGACAGGCCCATGCGGCACCCACCCTTGGCGTGCCAGGGCTGAGCTGTGGGGAGCCAGTGCAGGGGACGTGCAGACCCATGTGCACACGTGTGCGAGCAGCACGGCGGGGGGAGGCCCACCAGGTTGGCAGCAAACACACTGGGGCTATTGACGCTACATCAATCCTGCAGCCCCGACAGGTGAATGGGCTCTCACTCACACTGTTAAGATAAATGATATTTATTTGCTGCTAATAGGTTCCAACAAGAGGCCCCAACGAGTGACTTTTGAACCAGCACCTCTTGCTGCCGGTGCACGCCCAAAGTGGGGAAAACCCTGGGAACCGTCCCCAAGGCTGCCCTGCTCCTGTGGGCTCTTCCTGCCCCACACAGAGCACCACAGCAGTGGCCCCGTCCCCCGCCTGCACACAGACCCTGCCCCACATGCACCATCCCAGCCCCTTCTCTGGCCCAGCCTGACGGGGCACCCTGGACCGCACACCCGCAAAGCAAGTGCTGGGACTTGGCTGGGACCTTTATTTCATCAACGCCGACAGCTCAGCCGCACCTGACGCTGCCCACATGTGCTGCTCCCAGCCCTGTGAGCCACCTTCCCTGGGCAGGAGCCACCAGGAGGGGGGCGGCTGATGCCCCATCCCCACAGCCGGGCGTCTGCATGGGGGTTGCCCCCCGGCAGGAAGCAGGTGGCCGGGCCGGGCGCCCCATGGCCCAGAGGGGCTCAGCCACTGTGCGTGCCCAAGCCCAGCACCGAGAAGGCCGCACGGTGCTTCCGCAGTAGCAGCCGGATCTTCTCATCGTCTGAGTCGGGGTCCAGGGGCTTGTTGTACTCGTCATCCTCGGTCTCAGAGGCCGCCCGCTCTCCGCCAGAGCCCCCCGCCCGCTGTGAGGATGAGGAGGGCTCCAGGGCACTCTTCTTCCTCCATTTGGTCCGTCGGTTCTGGAACCAGACCTGCCGCCCCACGGGACCGGCTCGGTTAGCAGCCACCACGCCACACGCCCCGTGCCATGCAGGGACACACACTCACCTTCACCTGCGACTCAGTCATGCCAAGGGAATAGGCCAGACGTGCTCTCTCCGGACCCGCTAGGTACTTGGTCTGCTCAAAAGTCTTCTCCAGCGCGAAGATCTGGTGCCCCGTGAAGGTTGGGCGCGTGTGCTTCTTCTTATGGATGCTGTCAGCCAGGTGAGCTGGGGCTGCGGGAGAGGAGGGAGGTGGTTAAGCGCCCGGGCTCACTGCCATGCATGGCTCAGGGCAGTGCTCGCCTTCCCAAACACGGCACGAGCCCTCAGCACCCACAGAGTCCCTCCACACTGTCTCCCATCCAGATTAAAACCATATCTTGGTCTCAAGGCTTCAGCCTCATCCTGGGTGGGATGAGCTGCCCTCTCCGCCTGCCCCACAGAGCCAGAGCCGGGCTGGGAACCTCCTGCTCGGGGACAGCACTAACTTGCTGTGCTGAGGAGAAAGGGTCGTCAGCAGCAGTGCATGACCCCAGAGCCACGCAGCACCGGGAACACCCCCAGGCCCCGCACCTTGCAGGACGCATGACGGGAAGGCAGGCAGCGCTGGATGGCTCATAGCCGAGCCGGGAGCCGTGCTGCGCTGCCTGACCCATCTGCTCCAGGAGCATCACCTGGAGAGGGGGAAAGGGGCTGTGGCTGCAGGGTCTGAGCAGCTGTACCTGGAGCCCCCTGGGGCTCCCCACAGTACGGTGGGTGCACCCCTCCTGCCCACCCTCTGGGACAGCAGTAACACGCTCTGCAATCCCCCTGCCAGCTCTCCACCAGGCAGGCAGCACTGCAAGCCCAGGGCCAGCCATCCCGCCTGTCTCTGCCCGAGCTGGGCCAGGAACCGACCCCAGTGAGGCTGCCAGAGGGACGGAGGATCTCCGGGGCGGTGGGCTCTGCCAGCTGTGGCTCATCCAGGGGCTAAGCAGAGTTAATCTCTGCCATTGGAGCTGCCCCTGCTCTTGAGCCAAAACCTCTGTGGCAGGCTGAGGTCTGTCAGCTCTGGCGCTGGGGCCATTCCCACCCTCCTGGGGCAGCCCACAGGGTGACCAGCCGAGAAGACGCGTCCTGAGCAGCTGGCCCACGTCCCTGCCCCGGTGCCTATGGGTCGGGGCTCTGCAGGGTGCCCTCCGCCTGCAGCACCCACCCGCCGCCCACCCGCCCCGGCCCCGCGGTACTTACGGCCGCCGCACTGCCGGCCGCCCCGCCACTCCGGGGCCGCCTCTGCCCAGCAGCTCCGGCCCCGCGGCAGGTACTCGCCACCGGCCTTGGGGAGGGCCCCCACCTGGGGTCCGTAATAGACACCCGGGGAGCTCAGTCCGTTAAATCCGCCCGCGTGGGGGTAGCCGGGGAGGAGGCCGCTGTTTGGTGTCGCCGCGGGCCGGCTGAGGATGTCGGAGATGCCGTGGGGGGTGCCGGCGGCCAGCTGGGCACCGAGCCCAGGGGGACCCAGCTTGTAGAAGGAGCTCTGCACCGAGTACTGGCAGACGGGTGCCTTGGCCTCCGGGAAGGGGCCCAGCGAGGGGCCGTTGAGCAGGAAGGTGCCTGGCAGGTTGGCATCCATGGCTCCGGTGTCGAGATGGCCCTCAGAGCCCAGCTCCCCCGGGGTGTGACGGCTGGCCCATCCCCACCGGCCTGGGGGCTACGGGGCCCTGGCACCCGCCCCGGCCGGGGGGCACCTGGGTGGCCCTGGGGCCCTGTCAGGTTGGCCAAGGGCCACGTCCTGGGCGGGCGGGCGGCCACGGGCAGGGCCAGGCCCCGGGTGACCTCCCTGAGGTGGCTCCAGCTCCAGACCCAACTTGGGCTTGGGACGAGCCAACATTTCTCTGATAAAGCCCAGGCGCATTAGAATACGCGGCTCCCATTGGCCGGGCGGTGGCAGGTGGCGGCTCCCATTGGCCGGCTCTCGGCGGCCTCGGCCGCCATTGGCTGCGGCGCGGGGGCAGCGCGGGATTGGCCCGGCCCAGACAAATTGCGCTTTGAAAGGCGGCGGCGGGGGGACGCGGCGCGCGCTGGACAGCGCCGGGAGGGGCGGGGCCGGGAGGGGCGGGGCCGGGAGGGGCGGGGCGGGGAGCGGGCGGCGGGGACGCTGGACACGGCGGCCGGGCCGGGATGCGACGGGACGCGGGACCGGGATGGGGCGGGACCGGGGACACGGAGTACCCGCGGGCGGGGTACGGCAGCGTCGGTGCGGTTGGGAGACCTCCCCGCGGACGCCCCCCGCAGCGGCCCGGGACGCCGGTAGCACCGGCTTATCGGCCGGGAGAGCCCAGTGGGATCAGCTCCGGGACCTGCGTGGGGGTCCGCGCCCTCCTACAGCTGCCAACCCCCACGACCGCCCCCCGCCCTCCTGGCAACGGGTCACAGGCAGAGGGGACCCCACCGGCCACCCACCCCGAGCCTCAGCCTTCCCCACGCCCGTGGAAAAGCAGAGACGAGACAGAGTCTGTGTTGGTTTCTTTATTAATTCATAGTCTGATAGCTGGTGTACAGGGAAATGATCTATACATCAGGGGCTAAGACAGGGAGATCCAAAAGGCTTGTTTCCATAACAATTAAAAAAAGGAAATAAAAGTAATTTTTAAAATTTCTAAAAAGCTTCTAGTGTGCAGACTGCAGCATTCTCTAGGCTCAATGTCAGGTGCAGCCTCCCCTACCAGCCCTACGAGCAATCCGAGCGCAAAGCAATGTCACTGCAGGTGCCTGGCACGGTTGCAGCACAGCACATTCCCTAAGGCATAAACAAGGCCAAAGCACAGGACCCACACACAACTCTACGGTGATGCTACGGAGTCAGCTGGGTCTAGGGAGGTTATTGTACACAGCAAGGGCGATGGATGGAGAGCCTGTGCCTATATGGCTCAACTTTGGGGTGGGAAGGGGTCGCTTTGCTCTCCGAGGCTAAGCTGGGTCAGTTGCTTCGCTGCAGCAAGGCGCCTTCCTGACTGCAGGGGAGCCAGGGGCTCTCCCAGCAGACGTGCACCCCCTGCCAGACAGGACTGCCCTACTGGGGCCACCAGCCTGAAGCTGGAGGTGGGCTTGTCCTGCACGTGGCCACAGAGAGCAAACTCAGGCCCTGCAAAACAAGTCCATGGCCACCTCCAGGGGAAAGAGCAGGGAGTCCCCACACCACTGTGCTACAAAGGGCAGGCCCCCCATGTTAGTTAGGTAAAGGACAGACCTGGGGACGTGGGACCTACTGCCACTGCCTGCATCTGGCCCTCCTGGGGTCGTCGCAGCAGACTCAACCCGCTGCACACCTCGGCGTTGCCTGGGTGGCTCTGCCCATCACTGGCCTCCTGCTCAGGCAGCTGGCCCCAGTGCTGCCTGGGCTCCCAGGGTGACTGCTTGGGCCAGGCTGCTGCAGCGGGGCCCAGTCACCTGGCCACAGAGCAGGCACCAGGGGAGCAGCCCCCCACGTCTCTGGGGCTGGTCCTGGGAGGGTCAGCATCTGTGGGAACAAGGGGCTATGCTCGTTTGTGCCCCTGGAGGGAGGGCAGGGGACCCTGCAAAGCCCTTTCATGGGGTGCGTCGTGCAGGTCTGCTGGCTCCTGCCAGCTCCTGGCTCATCTCCTGAGCAGATTTTGTGCTGAGTAGACCTAGGCACGACCCCGTGTGTGGCACAAGCGTCCCCTGCTCTGTCTCACTGCCCACCGTCCCTGGGCCCCAAGCACCTCAGCGCAGGCTTTACAGCTTCACCCCAGCAGGATCTAACCCAAACCGGGGCTTGCGCCATGGACAGGCCCCTGGGACTGCACCTGTGGGACCCTCTTCAGGCCAGGAGGGACCAGGCTCAGCCGGAGGGGCATCGGGCAGTCTGCTGCCCTTCTCCTCCTACAGCCTCCCAGCTCCATTCACCAGAGCTGCTCACCTACTCCAAAGGTCTTGCCCGTCCTGCAGCCTGAAGAGGTATTTGGGAGCAGAGCTGTTAGTGCTTTGTACATACTGCTAGAGTGTCCCTAGGGGTTTGCATAGTATTTATTGGTTCATATACACAAGGCTGATTGCTGTACAGTTTACACTTTCAACACAAGCATCGAGCTCAGTGCTCAGCCCAGAGCCCTGCCCAGGGCAGGAGACGCTGCACGTGCTGGGGAGAGGAAGGGCCACCCCGCGCCAGCCCCTCTGCCCAGGGCCATTGTGCTCCCTGAAACGCCCACCCCGCACACCCCCGGCAACTGCTGCCCTCCCCACAACCCAGCACTCACTGAGAGGGAGGAGAGACGAGTCCAGCGGAGGCAGCACGGGCGATGGGGGGTCGAGCCGCTCTCCTTCCATGGTGAGCGGTGCCATGCTGCCCCGGCTTCCCTCTTGCAACTGGAGCACGGGCGTGGGGATGCATTCAGACACGCAAACGCACGAGGGTGACGTCTCCTTCCTTCTTGTTTTCTGCCAGTCCAGCTTTTGCCTCCCAGAGTTGCTGAGAGGATGCCCCTGGTGCGTGCTGCTGTCGCTGGGCTCCTGGCAGCAGCGGGGCAGGGACGGAGGCCCCTCCGTCGGTTTTAAGTACTGTAGCTCATGCGTCTTGCAGTCAGTCAGTCATGCGGATAGGACGGTAAGTATGTCTCATACAGAAATCATGCCATTAGCCTATAGAAACATGTACAGCTAGCCCTGCTCCCTTCCACTCTCTGCTTTCCTCTCCTCTCTTCTCAGGTATGTGTCAGAACGTGTGTGGAGTTCAGTGGTTTGGTGTTGAGGTGAGATCCTGGAGAGAGAGAGAGATGGGGTTACCGGACATTCATGGTGGCCAGGAGAAAGGGTGGGGGCAGCCAGGTATGTGCAGCCCCAGCCCCTTCTGCACCCAGTGCTTGACCCACATGCACCCATCCTGCCCAGATACCACAAGACAAGTTTTGGGGGGTGTCAGAGAGACAGTGACAGAGCACCAATAAGTGTCCTGCCTGGAACCAGCAGCAATGGCATAGATGGCATTGCTGGTGCTGTCCCAGCTGCAGAGAGCAGCAAAAAGCCGGGGCTGAGCTGCACCAAAGGCAGTGTGGCACTGGGAAGGAGCTGGGAGGGCTGCTGTAGGCTCTGGGATAGAGGCAGCCAGCCCTGAGCCCCCAGTCTCAACTAGGGTGACCAACTGCACCTCACTCTCACAGCAGTGAGTAGGACCCCCAACATTCCTAATGGGCCCATTCCCCTGGGCCACTTCAGCACACTATGGGAACCAGCAAGAGCAAAGCAGCAGGAGCAGCACCCCAGGAAGAGGGAGACCCAGGGGCCGTCCGGGGAGTGGGGCAGGCAGAAGGAGTGAGGACACAGTCTGCATGAACATGTGTCCACAAGCACGAGCCTCTTGACCATCATGCACCCACAGAGAGCCCACTAACAGAGTGCAGAGAGGAGGGAGCGGGAGGACAGGCAGACAGACACAGCCATGCATGTACAGCAGAGGCCAGAGGACCGACTGCCCCTACTTGGCAGCTCCTCCTCAGTCTGGGGAACACACGTGCAGCACTGTCCCCCGAGAGCTGCGCAGCCCAGCAGCGAGTGCGCAGAGAACAATGATGCATCTGGGTCCAAGCGTGCTGCACCAAGCACCCTGCCTTTAGCCTGCTCTAGTCCCACCCGGCAGGGAAGTGGGGGGGACCAGGACATGCACGGGACTCAAGGGGTGATCCAGTGCTTACAGTGGGCATCAATGGAAGAAATGTCCTGGGTCAAAGACAGGTCCCCTACCCACAACCCCTAAAAGCATCATATTCCTGCACCCTGCCACTCCTGCATCCCTGCTACCCTGCTGCCCACCAGCAGATCCTGCCCTGGCACCCCCTTTCCTGGCCACGGGCGCTGCAGAGACCTCACTGCCGCCCTCTCCTGCCGCGATGGTGGCTGGCAGCGGCAGCCGCTTGCCTCTCCCAGCAGGAATGCTGCCAGCAGAGGCAGCAGGACACAGCCCAGCAGAACTGCGACACCTCTCAGATGGCTCCCGGTTGCACCCCGGGGGAAGGGAACGTTGGGGCACCAGGCTCCAAGGCGGCCCCAAGGCTGCAGTTAGTGCTTGGGGACGAAGGGGACAGCTCTGCTCAGACCCCATGCAAATGCTATCCACTCCCAGGAGTGGTTTTGGACAAAGCTCATCCCTCTGCTGTAGCCCAGCGTAACCAGTAGTAACAACCCCGTGGCCCTGTCACTGGGAACCATTGCCCCGAGGACCCAGGGTGCTGTGACCGCAGCAGAAGCCCGTGGCCGGGGCATCGCTGCAGAGTGGGGCACCCCCTGCCCTTTGCACCCAGGCCCTGGAACCAGGTCAGCAGCAGGGTGACACCGCTGCCCACCCTCTGCGTTTTGCTGCAGCACCACAACCCCTCTCCGCAGCCGAGGGCTGGGAACAGCCCTCTCATGCTTTCCCCAGGAGGACGTGCATGACCAGCAGCTCAGTGCACGCAGCGGCTTGGGGAGCTGGGACAGAAGGGAGAGCAAAGGTGGGGTTACCTCACAAGAGGCCATGTGAGGGGTCACTGCTTCCCCCTTTTCAGGCTGGCTCGTTTCACTATCTGAGCCCCCATTCTGCCCCCGGAGACCTCGGGTTTCGGGACACGCACTCGCACCTCCTCCTGAGAAAGCCACAGGGGCAGGAAGCAGGACATCACCCAGGTGAACAGACAGACATACAGAAGAGGACAGGAGAGGGAAAAGCAGAGTCAATTGGCAGAAGACACTGAGCGAGAAGATTGGTGCAGTGGGCAAGAGCTGCCCCAGAAGCCTTAGAAGGGAAACAGGAGAGGAGAGCAGGGCAGAAGAAAGGACAGAGGGTGGCAAAGCCCCAGAGCCTGTGAGTCCTGCAAAGGCGGTGCTGGCCACAGGCAGGGTGCCTGCAAGGCAGGGCTATAACCCACACCGTACCTTGGCCCCCAGACCGTCCCGGTGAAGGATGGAGTATTTCATGAAGTGATCGTCCTCAGCCTCCAGGTCTTGGGGCTCTTGCAGGGAGCCCTCCAGAATCAGCTCCTCCTGCTCCTGCCTGTCACCCGTGTCACCAGGGCCCAGCTGACGCACGACCTTCCGGATGACCTGTGGAGACCCACACAGCCGGGCATCACAGCTAGCCCCCAGCACCACAGCTCCCTCCTCGCCCGGCCTGGCCCTGGACTGCACGTGGTGTGCAGCCTCTGTCCCTTGCGCAGGGTCTGGTCAAAGTGCTGTGACTGTAACCAAAGACGGCGGGACACGGGGTGCCCTGCTTGGGCCCCTGGGCTGCGGGGAGGAGCAGGGCTGCCGGGCAGAGGAGAGAGGAGAAAGGCTACAGCATGCCCTTGCCCACACCATGTCCTTGATCAACTCACCTTCTTGGTGATGATATTGCCTTGATCATCTGTGAACTGCTCCTCAGTCACCTGTTCCCCAGGGAGATGGAGGACTTCGTTCCCCTGCAGTGACAGGAGGGACAGCAGGGCATTTCAGGAGGGTGAGGGGAAGGCACAGAACAGCACGCCTGATGCACCCCACAGCCTCCGTCCCCCTCCCTGCCCCGTCCCGTTACTTCTCTCCTCTGCCTCTGCCCCGGGACTGGTCTCTCAGCTCTCTGCTCATTACCTTCACAAGGACGCGCCGGCGGACGACCCTGGTGGAGAGAGCCTCCTCGTCGTCCGCCAGCCCCTGGCTCTCCCCGAGCTCCTTGTCCAGCTCGCGGTGGGCGTGTTTGAGCAGGAAGCGGACGGAGCCCCTGACGATGTGCATGACGTTCTGGCAGCTGACCAGGAAGAAGGCCAGCAGCACCAGGGCGACCAGCAGCTGGGCCAGGAAAGCCCACATCCCGCCTCAGCGCGTGTGCCCCACGGGTCTGAGCCCCCCGCTCAGAGCCCAGCCATGCTATCGGCGGGGACGGGCAAAGCCCCCAGGGCAGGAGCCCTGCGGGCAAGCTGGCTGCCAGCGCGGTGCCTGGCTCTGCGGGGGGATGCTGTAACCCAAGCTGCCACAGCTCAGCTGGCTGGGGGCGGTGAGAAGGGAGCGGGGCAGGTGGGGCGTCCTTTGCGCTCACAGCTTCTGTCAAAGTCATGGGGCCAGAGCCAAGGAAGAACCACCCGTCCCCAGCCAGGCAGTAAATGGGACAGCCCTGTCCCCCTTCTCCGTCAGCTGGCCAACAACCTGTCCTCCTGGCTGTGGTGGGAGGGCAGCATGCCATCCTGTCACAGGGCAAAGGAAGCCCCGGGCAGGAGCCAGGGGCTTGGGGTGTCACTGGAATTGCACTGAACTCGGGAGACGTGCACTGCAGAGCTGAGCAACCACCTCCGAGCATGGCTGCACTGCCGGGATGACTGTGCATGCCCTGACCAGGGAAAGGCGCTTGCCCTCATCTTGTACCTGCCGTCTCCGTGTGGCTGTGGCTGGGTGCCCACCACCCCGCCTGGACCCCCAGACCAGCTCTATTTCTGGCTCCAGCAGGCTGTTGGGCCAGTGGCCAGGGCAGATACTCAATAAGGAAGCAGGCAGGGAGGCTGTCTGGGTTATACATGGAGAGCAAGAGCTCAGGTATCAAGCACAGCAGTCTATTCTGGGCTGAGAGGCACCCCTAGGGGCAGAGGGCAGGAAGCGTGCCAGGGGACTTGTGCCTCAGCTAGCAGCTGGCCTGCCCGGCTGGCCTTGTGGCAGGCTCAGGAAAGGGCTGTCCATAGGGTCTCTACCTCCTGTGGGGCCGGGTCCCCCTGCTCTTACCCTCACCTGGCCAAAGAAGCGGCTGTCTGCTTCCTCCTGCCAGCCGCCCGTGGGGTGCTGGGGCTGCCACTCGCTGTCCTCTGCGGAGCTGACCCGCATCAGCTCCACAGCTGGTGCCAGGACCTGCTCTTGCTCCTGGCCCTGTGCCCCGGAGGCCGTGGTGTGCATCGGGAGCAGCCTTCGGGTGACCCCCTCCTGCCAGGAGCCCGCTGTCAGGTCCTGTAGGCAGGAGATAAAGGAGCCTTCTGCATTCCAGTCCCTCAGCCTGGGCACCGGAGAGGGACAGGGACAGGGAGAGAGAGACAGAGAGAGAGAGGCAGTCAGCTTTGCCATGGAGTGCTGCCCTCTGAGCAGCAGCCTGCCTCCGGCAGACATGCCGGCGCAGCCTGCACCCCGCCAGGCTCCAGGATCCCCAGCTCACAGCGCTGCCGGGCACCCGGCACAAGCAGCACAAAATGCAGATGCGCAAAGGGCACAGGCCTCCTCCCTGCCCGGCTCCCTACCCACCCCACTGCCTCACAGCCTGCGGAGCATTGCTGGGCTCTGACAGGCATCTCATGGGACTGGTGCCACTGGGGATGCAGGAGGACACAGCCCAGGCTGAGATGGCTCTGGTCAGCACAACCGACATGCAGGGCCTGCCTGTCTGCCTGGGGTCCCCCCATATGCTCTGCAAGGAGCCCCCCCAGAGCATCTCCAGAGAGGTGCAAGACACTGCTCTGTGCTGGGGATGCCCAGGCTTCAGAGCTGGAGACCAGCAGAGAAGCAAGCAAAGCTGGGAGATAATTGCAGCTGGTCCAGCACAGGGCAATAGCTGGCGAAGCAGTTCTGCCCCCCTCCCAGGGCCACCCTGGCCCCCCAGGCCACGGTACCTGTCTGTGCTCTTCTCCATAATGTGGCTAACAGTAGGTGATGCTGTGATCCTGGCTTGCACCTTCTGCTGAACTGAAACAAAAGAGACTTCACTCTCCAGGTCCTGCTCCCCGGTCCCTGGTGGGTGATCACTGGCTGGCGTCTTCCCCTCTGGCCTCTGCCCCTCCTCCTGCTCTAGAAGGTCAATCAGGCCATTCATGGCATCTGAGTCCACTGTGTCATCCTCAACCAGGTCCATAGAGCCCATGTGGTCCGGGCCATGCGTGTCTGCTAGAAGCTGCCCTGGGAACCGGCCTTCGCTTGTGGCATCCGAGTCCTCAGCCTTGCTGCACTCCAGAGAGGAGTCCTCAGCAGTCACCAGCGAGGGGGTGAGCCCCGAGGACCACACCTGTATGTCGGACATCTCCATCAGGGCGTCCTGCTCGGTGGCAGCCATGGGGATAGCATCCATGATGGCCACCTCATTCCAGTACTGGTCAGCACGCAGCGGGGATGGCAGCATGTAATGCAGGGAGGCGGGGGACAGCAGCTCGTCCTGCAGCGAAGCGTAACCTATATGGGCAGACAGAGGCAACATCTCCAGCAGCCGTCCCACGCGCGCACAAGCACAGTGAGGCAAGAAGGGGAACAGCCTCCGGGAGGGTGCCTGCCCCCAGGACAGCAGTGGCCACGGCACAGAGCCCAGAGGCTGGGCTGAGCCGGGCTGTGCTCACAGCAGCTGCCACCTTTGCACAATCCCTGCAAGTGCTGCCTTCGAGTCCTGGGGTGGTTTGGGCAGGCCCTGGGGCTGCCTGCTCCCTGCGGGGAGGACTGACCCAGTGTCCACATAACGCCACATCCACACTGCAGGACACAGCGCCCTCTTTGCTACTCTGCTCCATCAGCCCCCAGGTCCCTGCCCACAGTCCCCGTCCAGCATCAGCTGGCTAATGGTCAGCCTGGAGCTCAGGTGGCCAAGTCTGGCAGGCAACAACTCCCAAAGTCAACCCCGCTCTGCAGCACAGAGGAGCAGGCTGGAAGTAGCACCATGAGCAGGGAAGGATGGCCTTGGTACATGTCATGCAACCCCAAGGCCCTGCAGGATGCACCCAGGGCCTTACAACCCTGTTGGTGTCTCCAGGGCTACAAGCAGTTGTCATGTCCTCATCACCCAGGGCCTTATGCACAGCCCAGGGACACCAATATGGCTACAGCCAAGCGAGGCTCTCCCACCCAGCCAGGGGGCTTTGGCCAGCCTTGTTCAGCTCTGAGCCACTAGCCCCTCTTCCACCCCCAGAGATGAGCAGAGAACCTGTTCTGCTCCCCAAGCATGCACGGATTGCCAGCCACAGCCAAGGCATGGGGGACAGCTGGGACCCCCAGTGCAGAAAGGGCACCTCTCCCCTGTGCAGGCGCCCGAGCAGTGCAGGGCCAACCAGGGACAGAGCGCAGGCAGTGCAGGAGGAGAAGGCCTGTGGTGGCCGCCTGCAAGCACAGCAGCCATGAGAGGGGCAGTCCCTGGTGGCATGCAGTCGCTGGAGCAGGACACGGCTCCTGGAGGGCTCAGCTGAGGTGGAGACAGTGGAGACAGGCAGTGGAGGAAGATGAGAGAAGGAGAGGCCAGGATGAGCTCAGAGAAGAGAGGTGGCAAGAAGTGACCCACAGGAGTGCCCGCACCTGACGGCGCTGGGTGGCATGTTTGAGAGAGCAGAACAAGGGAGAGACAGAGAGGGAGAGAGCGATGAGCCGGAGCTGCACGGGCAGCGCCACAGCGCAGGACTGCGGCAGCAGACAGCCCCGTCCCTGCCCAGCGTGCTGGCTCCCCGGCTGCGTCCCTGCACCCAGGCGGGACCAGCCCAGCTGCACCGCCGCAGCCAGGGCTCTGTGAGCTCCCAGCCACCGCTCAGCTTGCACATGGACACCTCTCACTGGCACATCAGGATAAGGAACGTGTGTCCACCCCACCTGGAGAGCTTCTGAGGAGGCAGTATGGCAGGGCCAAGCTTCCTGCAGCACAAGCCCCAGTGAAGAGGCCACATCTGTCAGCAACACCTTGTGCCCACTGAGCTCCCAGTGGGCCACCGGAGCACCCTGGTCAGGCAAGACATCAAGCCCCAATCTGTCTGCATGGACCCAGCCCCCAGGGCCCTCCCACGGTCCCTGCCAGGAGCCAGGACTCACCATTCATCTGGGATGGCGAGAGGGAGTAGTCTCTGTCCGTGTAGCGCCAGCCGCCCTTCAGGCTGCGGCTCTGCCGGCCAGAGCCCTCCAGCGTGTTGATGATCTCGCTGCGGTCGATGTTCCTCAGCGCTGTGTACAGACTCTCGACTGCAGGGGGAAGCCAGTGTCAGCAAACTGGTGACTGAGGGAGCACAGTTGTGCCCCAGACCCCCTCCAGGCGGGCAGGTGGGCATGAACCAATGGTGTAAAGCCAGCCAGAGACCCCTGAGCACACACAGGCTGCTCTGCGCAGCCAGCCCAGCCACCTCCCTGCCTGTAACAGGGCACTGCAGATACTCACTCTTGACACTCTTGCCCTCGCGGCTGACCCAGAGGTTGAGTAAGGCTATGCTCTGCTCCAGCAGGGAGTTGGGGTTCTCCACACGAATCCTGTTGATGTCATCCACCCCAAACTGCAGCTCACGTGCCAGCTCTGGGGGAGACACCACAGCTCAGCATCACACCCTGTGGTGCCCACCACCAGCTCCTGAGCCAAAAGGACTTGGGACATTGTGAAAGGCTCAGCCAGACCCAGCACAGTCCCCCACATCACACACAACAAACATGGCAGAACACGCAGGAGCTGAGGGGCAGCGGTTGAAGTGCCTCTGCCCAGGCTGGCTGTGACCAGCGCAGCGTGTCTCACACTAAGGGGGAGCATGGGAGCTGCTGTTGGGTGTGTGGCTGCAACGACAGGGCTGAGCCTCCGTGAACAGCAGCTATATGTACGACTGAACGAAACCCTTGCCTGGCATGTGTGTGTGCGTGTGTGAATGCATGCACAGCTGCAAGAAGGCCCATTTCAGTGCCATGGTACGCTCAGTTTAACAGAAGGGCTGGGAGGCGAGGCCAGCCTGCAGAGGAGCTAGTGCAGACTGCGCTCATACCAACGGCAGCGGGGCACAACACCCTGGGCAGAGTAAAGCACATTCACTCCTCCCTGCAGCATGTTTCCAGCCTTCCTACATGCTGGCTTTCCGAGGAGTGTTGTGCACCCTCAGAGCCGTTGGGTGTGGACTCACCGGCCCAGCTGAGGCCCAGCTGCTCTGCTATGTCGACCATCTTCTGGTCTGCCTTGTCTGTGCTGCTCAGAGAGCCTGGAGGAGAAGAGGGAGCCACAGTTTCAGCTGCGCAGGGCCCTCCACCAGGGTGGGGAGGGGGAAAGAGTGCGGCTGAGAGGGTCTCACAGCCCTGTAGGCACTGCCCTGCAGGCAAGACCAAGGAAACCCGCAGGGAAAGGGGAGCTGCCATGCTCGTGAGTATGACAGGTTCAGCCCAGCCCTTCCACTGGTCTTGGGCACCCCAAGCACAGGTGGGGAGAGGGCCTGGACAGTCCCAGCAGGCTGCGTACCGAAACTGGTCTCGCTTAGGATGCTGTATCGCTCCCTCAGGGACAGTGGCGTCAGTGTCCTCCTCCGCTCCTCACTGCCGCTTCCCTGCGAGGGTGGGGACAAACCAAAGTGTCACCAGCTTGGAAAGAGGATAGCAGCTCTGCCCTGGCACCACTGCTTCTCCTGCAGCCCCAGAGTGGCATGGCATGGCCATGTGGAGCAGCCAAGGAAGAAGAGCTGACAGCAAGGGCTGCCTCCTGTGCCTGGCAGAGGGATGGGCCCCCACTGCCCCCTCCCAGAGGTGCCAGAGACCTGGCACTGACCTTCGTGCAGGGTGGTATGCTGATGTTCAGGTGGCAGAGCACATGCTGGAGGTCCTCGTACTTCATGGCCTTGCGCAGGAAAGACAGGGAGCCACTGGCTTCCCGGCTGCTGTCCCGAACCTGAGCACGGAGAGCCTGGTTAGGTGGCCTGGACCAGGACAGGCACAGGGGCCCCCCGCAGCCCAGCCCCACACCCTGCCATTACCTTGATAGGGATGGCGAGACGATTCTCCCGGAAGGACTGGAAGAGGAATGTGCGGGGCTGAGCAGCCTTCTTGACAGGCACCAGGTTCCCTGAGAGCTCAACGTGCAAAGGCATCCCCTCCACCACCTGGCAGGGAACAGAAAACAGGATCAGACCCTCTGCAGAGCTGCTTCCCCTGCTCCGGGACAATGCCAGGCCCCTCCACTGGCATCAGCCTCCCCGCTCCCTTCTGCACCCGACACTGCTGCTGGGGACAAACCTCAATGTCCCTGCTGCGGGCCACCTCGGTGAAGTTTTCATGCTGCTCTAAAGTCTTGTCAATCTTGTCATCAGTCATGCAGTAGCAGCGCAGCCGGCCTTCCCGTGTATCATTCATCTTGGCAAATACCACGAATTTGGCCATGTAGGGCACAGCCGTCAGCTCCTTGTACAGCATCGTGGCGAAGTGTACGGCCTCGGCTGTGCGCGGGCAGTCGGCCAGCCAGAACCTGCAGGAGGGACGGGTCGGGGACTCCTGGGCAGGTTCCCCAGCGGCACCAGGAGAGCTGCCGCCCTCCCCGATAGCACTGCAGAGGGTGCCCCAAGAGTTCAGGGTAGAGGAGCAGCCCCATCCATGACGGGGACCCACCCAAGCACAGAGAATGGCCCCTTCCCTCTGCTCACTTAATTGTTGTGAGTGTTCCCCAACACATGCTGAGGTAGCATGGGGTCTCAAGGCTGGAGACACATGGGAATGGGGCAGCACCACAGTGAGCACAGGGGTGGGAGGCTCCTCCTGGCACAGGCTACACCCCAAGAGCACCTGAGGAGCAGGATGATGTCCCCAGATGAGCACACACTCGCCGAGCCTCACCTGGCAGACACGTTGGTGGTGAAGTTAGCACACTCATTTTCATAGACCAGCTTCGTGGTGCCTGTTATGTCTTCCCACTGGGCTTGGGCTGTCCCTCCTGCAGCATAAAGCAAGGATGAGTGCACTGCCTTTCCATAAACCTGGGGTCTGCATCCCCCCTGGCATTTGCTCTCTCCACCACCATGATCTGTCCTGAGCTCCCAGGAGCTGCAGCCCACCGAGGTGACCCAGCCCATCCCCACCAGAGAGCAGGGGCTGGTGGCCTCACCGATCACACTGCAGAGCAGGCGCAGGCTGGTGGTGTCACCCTCGCCGCTGTCTCGGGGGTTGTCCTTCCAGGATGGTGGCAGTGGGATGCGGAGGCCGATGGGGCGGTGGAACTTCCTCCGGCGCGGCTCCACCGTGACGATGGGGCTGAAGGTTGCCTGGTTCCCCAGCAGCTTGGTCACCAACTCGTCGGGCACGGGCTGCGCCTGTGGGTGGCACAAGCAGGGGTGTCAGGGCCAGTGTCCCCAGGCTGGGGCACAGCCTGGGCCCATTGCTGACCCCTGGACTGGGCTCACCTGCAGGGCCAGCCTCACTCTCTTGGTGACAGCGGCATCCGGGAAGGTGGCCTGTACCATGGGCACCAGTGTGCTTTTCAAACACCCTCCCTCAGGGCCAATCATGTCACAGTCCTGGCAAATCCGGGACATGACCACAAAGTAGAGAGGGAAGTCGGTGGTGATGATGCGGCAGACCCTCTTCTTCTCCAGCTCCTCCAGGCTCTCCAGCTCTGCAAGGGCAGCACAGCCATCAGTGTTCACACACCAAGCCCATGGCTGTCACCCACCATGCCACGCTCAGCCCTGTCCTACCACCCAAGCTGGCCGCAGCCCTGCCTGCGGGGAGCCGCAGGGTGCCGAGCCCCCGCCTGCCGGGCACGCTCACCCTCATCCATGCCATTGAGCAGCTGGTCCATGTAGCTCTCCTCATAGCGGTTGCGGTGCTCCTTCCAGACAGAGCCATTCTCGCTGCGCAGCACCACCAGCTCACGGTCCCCACGCCCATAGGAGGCAAAGTGCGGGATCTCCACAATGACAGGGCTGCAGACAGCAGAGGAAGGCTGATTGCACCCAGGTGCTGCTGCCAGGTCACAGAAGGTGGCCCTGGGCAGAGCGCCTGCCCGTGCCCTACAGCTGCCGGAGGAGGAAGGCGGGACTGCTCGCACCCCTCTCTCTGGGAAATGGGGTCTGCGCCCAGCAGGACCGTGCTGGTCAGGGCTTTTCCTACCACGGCACAGCCACTGATCCATTTCACTGGAACAACCCACCCCAGAAACATGTTGTGCTTGGCCGGAGGCAGAATGTCCCCTGCACCAGATCCCGGAGCAGAGACGGGCAGAGGTCTTGCCACAGCTGGCAGAGACTCCTGAGGAGCCCAGATCTGTCCCCAGTCCTGAGGGACAGCCACGCTGCTGCCAGCCCCATCTGCTCTGTTCCCAGCTGTGCTCACCTGAGGAACTGGGCACCGGCAGGCCCCAGGGCAATGATCCGGCTGGCCAGACCCTCCTCCTCAGCCAGCGTTGGGGGTGCAGGCAGCTTTTGGGGCTTCACCAAGCGGCAGGTGATGCGGGTGGGTGCTGCACAGGCACGGGGAGGGATGATCACACGCAGCCCATGGTGCCGGCTGCCCCGCATAGAGCCACCACGGGCGTCCACCATGAAGCTGACCAGGAACCTGGAGTGGGCAGAGGCAGGGGCAGGTGAGCACCTTGCAGCCAGCTCATGAGCAGAGCCTGCATGAGCCGCACAGGCTGGGCACTCACCCTGTGTGCACGGGACTGGCCACTGGGCTGATGTTATCCGACGTCTCAGTGGCGGGGCTGCTGGGGATCAGGGAGTCCTCATCGAACTCCTTGGAGGGCTGTGTAAGGCAGGGAAGGTCCCACATGGGCACAGGGTCCTACGTGGGAGTGCTGAGCCTGCCCACTCTGCAGTCTCACAACCCTCTCTGGGCAGTCCCATACCACGAGGTCCATCCCCACCACCCACCCCACATTTTGGCTCTGTGGTGATGGGGGGGGCTCTCCCTGGCAGGGAATGCCTGGGGGCACCATGGCAGGCTGTGTCTCACGCTCACCTCCTGTGGGGACACTGAGGGCGCATGCAGCAGGCTGACTTGCTCAGCTTCTGTCTCCACAGGTCCTACCTGCTCAGTCTCCTCTGCTCTGGTCACCACAGTCTCAGGTGGGACGCAGGGGATCTGCAGGACAGCTGGAGACTCCACCCTGGCAGGAGAGGGCAGTGACAGCCACTGAAGTGGCGGGTCTGGGCCACTCAGCCCCCCACGGTCCCCCCAGGGAGTCGTGGGACCGCTGGACAAAGGCAAACTCAGCAGCAGACCCATGTCCTGCTACAGGACCAACATGGACTACCTTTGCTATAGCTGGTGAGGGCTCAGTGATTCATTCCTTGGCCAGAGCTGTCCCTGCCCCACTGGCGTCCCAGCCCAGCACCAGTCTGGCCCTGTGCCCTGTACCCATTCCCTCCCCACCATCCAGTGCCTCTTACGTTTGCTCCAGTGTCGTCATGGTCACAAACTCCAGCATCTCCCTCTTGCCCTCCTGGTCCCTGGAATCAAGTGTCCTGGGCTTTGGTGCAATCAGCTCCTCCTCTGAAAGTGAGAACTGGCTCAGCACGCAGAGGCAGAAGGACAAGGGAGCACAGACATCCAGCCATTGCCCCCACCCCTTCCCAGGGCTGGATCCAGGGCCCATCCCCGCTCCCACTGCTCCCCACAAACACTGTCCCCTGGGTCTCAGCCAGCCACGGGGCGGCTTTGCCCTCTGCCAGATGGGGTCTGCTGGCAGGGGCAGGACCCGTGCTGCGGGTCAGTGGGACAGGAGCTGTGGTAGCTGTCAGGAGCTTCAGCTGCTGGTCGACCCCTTTCCCAGCACCAAGCACAGAGTGGAGCCTGCCGGGGGAGACACCCTCCTGTTGGATGCTGCAGACAGGAGACTAGGCAGGGCTGCGGGCGTGGGAAGGATGCTCTAACACGCACCCCCCCTTGGAGGCACAAGCCTGGCCAGCACTGCCTGCTGGCCAAATTAACGCCTGTTAAGGAGTTCCCCACAGTATGGCTCTCGCCATTGCCCTAAGTGGGGGAGTCCAGCACCTCCCACAGCAGGGAGAGAGCCCCAGAGATGGGGAGGGGACCACAGCAGCACAGAGACCCTCAAGCACTCAGGCTCATCCCTGCCCTGGCCAGGGTAGCACAGGGCAGTTGTGGAGGGACACAGGAGGTTGTCACAGGCTCTTCTGTCTACTTCGGACAGGGCCTGGGGCCAACAGGGAGCCAGGGCTCCCCAACACTGCAGGGACGGCCCTGTTCATGCAGTCACACCACAGCAAGCAGCACGGACACAGATGGGCAGGGCAGGATGGCAGGGCTGCGCTGGATGGCACCAGCCCAGCAGAAGGCTCAGCAGATGGAGGTGGTGTGCGGATGGTTAGTGGCCATGGGGTGAAATGGGCCATTGAGCTGGGGCAGGGGGACACATTTCATACCCATTACTGTGACATGAGCAGTGCCTGCAAAGTAAGAAGAGGCAAAGGTGAGGTCTTGGTGAGGGAGTAGGAGCAGACCAGCTGCAGCCAGGCTGGGAGCTGGTACCACCCCATAGAGCAGGGCACAGAGGGGGGCTCTGCATGCCAAGGGCTCTCTGCACACTGTCCCTGGGGCATGGAACCATGGAGACGCTCAGGCATATCCTTCCTTCACCCAAGCCAGGAGGTGCCACCCCAGGAGTCTGGTAGGCTCCCCTCATCCTCTCCACAAGACCACCGTGGGGCCACAGCCCCCCCACCCCGGCCGGCAGGAATGCCAGTGCCCATCCAGCTGCTGCTGGCCACACTGGCCCAACCAGCAGACCTCTGGGACGGTGCAAGCCAGCTCCAGCCCCTCACCTTCGTCCTCTGACACATCCAGAATCTCATCTACGGTCTCCGGGAAGCTCATGCGGTGTTTGTCACCAACTGACTGCGGGAGCAGAGCGGAGTCAGAGGAGGCCAGCCCTTCACTGTGCAGCCCCTGCAGCCCCCTCCTCATGCCCGGGCTCAACTCCCTCTGCCCCAAGCGAGACCACAGCTGCTGCCCAGGGCTCGCTACCCAGCTGCGCCCGGTGGACCTTTGCCGGGCAGCTCCCAGCCCCAGCCCTCCCCCAGGGACTCACCGGGATGTCAGTTTCCTCTGTGACAATCTTGAGCACGTCTGTGACAGAGATGTAGCCAAGCCGCTTTGCAATGGCCAGGGGAGTGGTGCCGTTCTGTGCAGGGAGGAAGGACAGGGTCAGCAGCAGCCACGGGGAAGCCCGGGCAGGCGACCGAGCTTGCCATGGGGTGAGGAGGCACAGGCAAGCACCATACTCACTGTGCTGATCTCGTTGGGAGAGGCACCGTGCTTCAGCAGCAGTGTCACAATATCTGTGTGTCCCTGCTGCGCTGCCTGGTGCAGAGGGGTGTATCCCAGCTGCAGGGGGGGACAGAGGGTGCCGCCATCAGTCCTGGGACTCTGCTGCCCCAGAAATGCCCCCAGGCCTCACACGGCGCTTCATGCCTGGAGCAGGAGGGCAGCTCCCTCCTTTCTGGGGTAAGCAAAGGGCTCTGCAGAACCCAGCACTTGCTCGGAGCTGTAGCCAGAATACAGCAGCTTCCAGACAAGGAGACAGGAGGGCTTGGAGCAATGTGGCATGGGGGTGGGAGGAGAATTGGAAGCAGGGAGGGAGGCTAAGCCTTCCCCAGCAACCTGGATGCTGTTGCCCAGAGCAGAAGGGTCCTTGGAGCACAGGACATCTCTGTACCTTAGTCTTGGCATTGACATCAGCCTGGTGCTGCAGCAAAAACTTCACCAGCTTAATGTTCCCGTAGTGGCTGGCCACATGCAGCGGGGTATAGCCCATCTGAAAGACAAAATCAGGTCTCAGCCTGATCTCAACGGTGCCCTTCTGGCTCATCCCATGGGCAAGCCCCCATAGATGAAGGAAGCTGCATGCGTGCGGGTGCTGCCTGAGAGCCCAGGGCCAAGGCAGAAGGTACAGTGCAGACCACACCAGGTTGTGCCCAGGGGTACAGGGGCAACCCATGGGAGTGGGCAAGAATCATCCCTCTATGGCGGTGGGGGGAAAGGGAGGAAGAGTCCCCAGGACACAGACGAAATGGTAAGAATGCTTGTGAAAGGGGAGAGTCTTGCACAAAGAACAAGAAAAGCAATGCTCCTCCTGGAGGAGGCCTAGAGGCAGTTCTCCCACATGTTTTTCACCACAGCCACAGTCAGTGCGCTACTTTACCCTGGTTGTCGCGTCCACTGTGACTCCGTGTTTCACCAGAACATCAGCAACTAGCACATGCCCCTCTTGGGCCACGAGATGGAGAGGAGTCAAGCCACTCTGCAAACAGAGGAGGTCTCAGCACGGTGGCAATGCCACCACTGCAGCTCTACCAGCAGAGACTCTAAGTCAGGTCTCCAACCTGGCAAACTGACCAGCACTGTGCTGTTGGCCAGCACGCTGCTGCCCGAATGCAGGGAGGCACCAGGGCCTGGACTACCACCCTCCCTGCTGCTCCCTGCTGGGGTGTTCTCTTCCAGCCTGGCGGGATGTGCTGGAACAACTTACCTTGTTGCCTAGGTTGCCGTTGGCTTGTTTGGAGAACAGCAGTGCCACCATGTCTGCATGCCCCTCCTGGGAAGCCAGGTGCAGGGGGGTGACCCCCTGCACAGACTCAGCGTTCGCAGAAGCCCCGTACTGCAGCAAGCTGCTGGCCACCTCCAACTGGTTCTGCTTGGCAGCGATGTGCAGGGGGGTGTACCCGTTCTGCAGGGAGAGAGGCTTATTGCAGTGTGCAGCCCCTGCCGAGCAGACCAGCAGGGACAGAAGGTGTCACCTTGCCTCTCCTGCCCTTCCTAGTCACCTCCAGAGCTCAGGGATGTGGGCTCACACCTGAACCATCTCCCGGACAGCAACTAGCCCTGTCGCTGAGGCCAAATCCCTCTTCCAGCCAAGACAGCCAAGTCAAAGAGCACCTGCTTCAGGTTCAACTGGTATCAGCTTCTCCTGGAGTTTTACATGCATTAATTCCTATGGCAGCATTCAGCCACCCAGAGCTGAGAGGCCAGGGCAGACAGACACCTCCCAGAACGTGCCTGGCTGAGGTGTGGGGGAAAACCTCACAATATGTGGGATTAGTATTCATGCAGAGACCGCAGGGCCTTGTGCGCTGCCTTTGCCGCCACGCTGCAGGAGCGCAGCAGCTGGCAGACGGGCTCTGCCCGGGGTGACGCGCGGGCTGTCGGTGACGCAGACCGATGGGGGACTGGCGCTGGTGCCGGCTGCTCCCGGTGCCTGCGCAGTGAGTCCACCGGCTCAGGGGACAGGGAACGCCAGATGGGGAGGGCCAGCACCAGCAGCCACTCGTCTGTTCCGAGGATACAGCTTCTGCAAACAACGTGGAAACCAGGGCTGCTGGTCTGCTCTTTGGGGGCTGCTGGTCTGCTCTCTGGGGGGACGTTCCCCGTGCTCAGGCAGAGCGGGGCGACTCTCATGAGCTGGTGGGTTTTCTGAGTCACTGCTTCCCAGCTGCATGCAAACATTCATGTGTGGTTTCCCAAACTGCCAGACCGCAGCGCTGCTCCGCAGGGCTTGCCATGGAAACACATCCCCCAGCAACAGCCAACACTGGCAGCAGGGACTACCCTGACATACCCTGTCTGCGGGGTCAGGATGACCCTGGCCCCCACCTGCCCCCTGTCCTGCTGCCAGGGTGGTGATCAGTCCGTTGCACACTCCCCAAGTCCCAGGGTTGAGGGGCAATGCTGGCCCCAGGCTGGCACGCACTGGCCACAGAACACATCCCCACATCCCCAGGGACACCCGGTCCGGTCTTACCCAGGCTGAGCTGTGCGGGGAGCTCCCCTTGGGAAGTAGCAGCCTGACAATCTCCAGGTTGTTGTGGTGCACAGCCACGTGCAGCGGGGTCAGGCCGTTCTGGGGAGGGGGAGAGGGAGAAGTGAGACAGAGCCTCTCCCCATACCCCACTCCTCCCACTGCCACAGGAGCAGCACTCACCTTCCCTGCTGCATTGGGGTGAGCATCATGTGCCAGCAGCAGCCCTGCCACATCCACCTTCCCATACTTGGCTGCCACATGGAGAGGGGTAAATCCTTTCTGAGGAGAAAGGCAACTCATCACAGGGTGCACAGGGATGAGGAGGAGAGCACTGGCACACACGTGGGAAGGGGTGCTGCAGCACGGGAGGAGGCTGGCCCTCCTGTGACAGGGACACTGAGCCACCAGCCTGCCCAGCTGAGCCATGCCTTCAGTGATGGTGGCCACAGCAGCCTACCTTGGTCATGCAGGTCTGTGAGGCGCCCTTCTCCAGCAAGGCCAGGGCCGTGTCCACATGCCCCTCTCTGGCAGTGATGTGCAGGGGCGTGTGCCCCGCTGTTGTGGCCAGGCTGGGGTTTGCGTTGTTGTCCAGCAGCAGTTTGACCATGCCTGTGTGGCCAATGCGTGCAGCACAGTGCAGAGGGGTCTGGTCATCCTACAAGGGAAGCAGAGAAACTGTTTTGGCAGACGTGAACCAGTCCCTTGCTTGCCATGCCAATGGGCCCCCAGCCCTGCTGCTGCTGTTGCACAGCCCCTGGCAGGCCAGGAGCTGGACTATCGTACAGGTTCCCTGTACTTACCTTGGCCTTGGCGTTGGCTTTGGCTTTGTTCTGCAGCAGGTACTTAGCCACATCCGTGTGCCCAGCTCTGGCTGCCATGTGTAGGGGCGTCTCCACTTTCTGCACCAAGGACAGGAAAAATTGGTGAGACTGTAGGAGGGGATATCTCCTTCTGCAATCGTTCCTCTGGTCTGAGCACAGGAGAGCAGTGCCCATGACCTTTTCTGGCCCCTACCAGTTCCCCCTGCCAGCACAAAGCCAGGGGCACCAGGGATTGCTCAGGAGAGCAGAGAGAGCAGGACTTGGACAATCCCCACCTCCTGCTGGACCCCACCATGCCAAGTTCCCACAGCCCCAGCCAGGGTGGGACTCACCACATTGGAGACATTTGGAGAGGCTCCACGCTGCAGCAGAGTCTTGACGATGGGCAGGTGCCCCATGAAGGCAGCCACATGCAGGGGGGTCAGGCCAGACTGTGGGGAAAAAGGGGCCAGGAGCCAAGATTGTGGCTGATGGCCTTACCAACATCTCTTCCAGCTCCCTTCTCCCCCTCCCAGGGCATGCTCCAGCACAGAGGCAAACTTGGGGTCCCCAGCCCGGCCCCAGCACCCCAGCAGGCAAACTGAGGGGAACACAGAGAGCTGCTGCCTCCCCCACTCTCCCCTGCCCTGTAGAGAGCAGGCTGTGGGGAGATGCTGCCAGTCTCTGCAGGTCCTGAGCTGCAAAGAGCTCTAAGCTGCAATGAAAGTGCCTGGGGACCAGCAGAGGCCAGGGGACCACCATCCCCTGCAGCACTGCTGGCTCTGCACAGGACAGCTGGGGCTGGGCTGCAGCCCACTTACCTCCGTGACGGCGTCAATGGAGGCACCTGTCTTCAGCAGCAGCTCCATCACCCGGATGTGGTTCTTCTTGCAGGCGATATGGAGGGGTGTGAAGCCATTCTGCAGACGGATGGACAGATGTACAGTCATTTGCGAGAACTCTCCCTCTCCCCTGCCCCAGCCCTGCCTGCCCCTCCTCACTCACCAGGGCTCGGGAGTTGGGCTTGGCCCCCTTCTCCACCAGCAGCTTGGCCACCCGGTGGTGCCCACAGTGTGCGGCCACGTGCAGCGGCGTTAGGTGGTCCAGGGTGATGTCGTCGATCTCGGCGCTGTACTGCAGGAGCAGGCGCACGCAGTCCAGGTGGTCGCCCTGCGCTGCCATGTGGATCGGCGACAAGCCATTCTGTGACCATGGAGTGGGGCCTCAGGGCTGGGCCAGGAGGGGGACAGGCAACCCAGCCAGCCCCTGCCTCGCTCCCCTGGCCACAGCTCTGGGGCAGAAGAGATGGTGTGTTCCCCAGGGCGCTAGCAGAGAGGAGCCCCAGAATCCCTCACTGAGACTCACAGCTGAGCAGAGGGCAAGGCCTGAAGAGCTGCTGACATGGGGCAGGCTGTCGCCTTCTCAAGGCTGGTCCCTTGGAAGCATGCAGCCCTCAGGCAAAGGGCTCCAGCTAGGGCTGAGGAGGAGGTCAGGAAGCTCCTTGCCCCTTGGGAGGCCAAAATCTCAGCCCAGCCACGGGTGGCATCCAGCAACTGTGCACAGCTTGTTACCCCCTGTGCCGCCCTGGGACCTGGCATCAGGCACAACCCCAAAGAGTCCCATGGGTACCTTGGTTTTGGCTTGAATGGGAGCCCCATGGTCCAGCAGGATCTCTGCGATTCGCACATGTCCATTGCGAGCTGCACAGTGGAGAGGGGTCAGCTCATCCTGGGGAGAGAGAAAGGTTCAAGGGCTCATCATGGGCAAGAAAGGGCAGGGCTTCCCTCAGGCGGGAAAGTAACAGGGGCTTTGGACTTATTTTTGGAAAATAAGGCAAAACTGAGCCCTCAGCCCCCAGGGCACACCCACTGTAGCCATGCAGCCTCCTCTCACCTCTACATGCACCAGCGAAAAACCTGGTCCATCCCTTAGTGCGCCAGGGACCCTCTCTCACCCACCCAGCGAGATGTTCACAGGGTGTGCACTAGGCAGTGCTCCCTGGACGCACATTGCTTGGGGAGGGAGACAACCCGTGTACTTGCAGGTGATCCAAAAGCAGTCTCACCTTGGTCCTTGTCTCTATCTGGGCCCCACGGTCCAGCAGCAGCCGTACCATGATGATGTTGCCCCGGCGGGAGGCTATGTGCAAGGGAGTGATCCCATTCTGGGAGAAGGAATGGCAGCATGTTAGAGAGCAGCCCCTTCTCTTTCCCCCACAGGGCTGCAAGGAGACATGGAGTGAACAAAGGACAGAGAGGACAGGAGCTGCACGGAGCTCGCAGAAAAGCACCAGCTCGTGCATTTGTCTGCACCCATGGGACTGGAAGAGGCACACGAACTGCAGGGAATACAAGCTCTGCCCAGCAGTGACAGCACCAGCTTTCCCTCAGCCTGGACACAAGGTCTCAAGAGCTTCCAGGGATGCATGGCTGCATCCGACAGAGGGAAGACGTAGTAGAAAAGGTCCATGCTGGTTATTAACGGCAACTCCCCAGGCATGCATCAGTGTGCTACCTTCTGCATGGCACCTACATGGGAAGGAGCCACAGCATCCTCCTCTGGCACCGCAGCAGTACCCGTCCCACTCTGCACTTACCTGGGGTGTGAAGTTGACACTGGCTCCACGGTTCAGCAGTAATTGGGCCACACTGAGGTTCTCGTAGTGGGCTGCAATGTGCAAGGGGGTAAATCCAGTCTAGGAGAAAGAAGGAGGGATCAGCCCAGCCAGACACATGCTCCCTGCTGAAAGGATGGATAAACACAGCATACCAAGCTGCTGCTCTCCCTGGGGATGTAGGAAAGCTCCCAGAGACAGGATGGGAAAGCCACACACCTTGGAGAGGACGTCAGCATTGGGGTCATTCTGCAGCAGCACGGCAGCTGTGCGAGTGTCATCATTGCGGGCTGCGATGTGCAGGGCAGGCAGGCGGACCTTACCCTTTGTCCCATAGTTGATAAGGTGAGCAACCACATTCTCATGCCCTTGTTGCAGAGCCACAGCCAGTGGTGTGAAGCCATCCTGCCGAGGAGAGGTGGGTGAGAGGGGAGAGCCAAGGAGCTGTGGCAGCACCCGGCACATCCAACAGCAGCCCCAACAGGCAGGGCCCTAGGGTCCTCCCCAAGGATCTTACCTCTGTGGCTACATTCTGGTTGGCTCCATTTTCCAGCAAGAACTTGACAACTTCCAGGTGGTTTTCCTGTGCTGCCATGTAGAGGGGTGTGAAGCCTTTCTGCAAACACAAGGCCATGCACATCAACACAACTCTTCAAGTTTCTCAAACTCCTTGCAGACCTACACCCCATCAACATCCACACCCCCGGCTCATTGAACTGGGGCAAAAGCATACACAGTGTTGGGGGTGGGGGGGGGAGGAAAAAACTGGCAATGGTGGAACAATCACAGAGAGCTGGAGCTCAAGGCTCCCCACGTCTAGAAAGAACCAGGGAAATGCTCCACAACAGTCTCAACCCAGGAGACACTGCCTTCCACTCATTGCCAGTACTCTCCCTTGCTTCAGGGGTGCTTCTCTCATCAGCAAAAAGCTGAAGAGCTTGCAGCCACACCAGGGCCAAGAAAGAGAGAATGGAGGAGGCGGAGTGTGCAGAGCTGCAGGGGTTGCTAGAGGCTTTGCCAGGGAGTCATCAGCCACAAGTCCTCCCAGGATGAGTTCAATGCACTTGTGTGTGCTGCCATGGACTCCCTCAGCAGAGAGACCCTGCTGGTCTCCCAACATCCCTCCAGACTCCCTTCCCACCACTTGCACACTCATCTTCTTTCAGGAGTCTGGCAGAGCAGTCCTTGCCTCTGAACACAACTAGAGAGAAACTGTAAAGGGCTGCTGAAGTGCCGGTGCTGGGCACAGTTCCCACCATGAGGACACCACCATCATGTTTGCTGGGTGCTTTTCCCATGGCAGCCCAGGTCACTCTACCTGTGACTGCGCATTGACGTTGGCCCCATAGTTCACCAGTTCCCGGACCACGTCCTGTTGTCCAGCCAGGGCAGCGATGTGCAGGGCTGTGTTTCCCTTCTGAAAGACACCACAGGGCAGCGCTCAGGAGCTGGAGCAGCCACGATGCTGAGGAAAGATGGGCCTGATGTGCTAACAGGCGTGCAAAGAGCAGCTGGCCAGGAGAAGCCTGTGGGGCCCCGCAGTCCTTGCTCCATGCCCCATCCCCGCTACAGAGCAGGCAGCTACCCTTCATGTTTGCTGGCCAGGGAAGAGAGTGATTTCATCTCTCCCATGAAGTTACTGGCAGCAAAAGCTGTGTGTGCTGTCAGGCCCTGTGTATCTCCAGCACCGAGAGACGAGGAGGGGAGGGAGGACAGGGGGCTGAGCTGGCAGCCTTCAGGCAAAACTGCAGTGTGCACCCTGGAAGCCAAGGCATCCCAGCAGAGCTAAGGGATGATAAGCGGGCTGGAAAATGCAGACACAGGCTCCTCCGACTTGTGCCTTTGGGTGGTGTGGCAGAATGCCAGGCTCTGCTCTGTGCCCTGAGCCCTGCCAGAGCAGTGGGGAAGTGGGGAGCCAGCCCCCCCCCCCCCCCCCCCAGCTCTCACAGCCTTTCAGATGGTGCTGGAGGCTGCTCATTTGTCAGCCCGGCTCGCTTGCGTGGTGTCTCGTCACCAAGCAAGAACCACATCCCACTGTGATGATGCAAAGAGAGAATGATATGTTATTTACAGAGCGCAGGAGCTCTCCTGGCTTGTGAGAATGGTACCAAGGCCATCTCCATGTTACAGCACGCAGGGGTGCCATGGGGCAGCGAGGGCTGACCCCAGCCCGCAGCCAGTGCCAGGAGGAGATGTGGATGAAGACAGCACTAGTATGTGTTGCGGCTTCTGTTACTCCTCTCTTGAGCTCACAGTGGCCTCCGTGGCCCAGAGGAACCTCACACCCACCTGGAGGTGCCCAGCACAGCTCCAGCTGGGCTGAAATCACAGCCTAGTCTCCAGGCTTAGCCCAGCACCACCGCCATTAGCACAGCCCTTCCAGGGGCAAACAGCGTGATTCACAGCTCAGCTACTGCTGCCGCGTCTGCCAGCAATGGCAGGGTGCGGAGCAGTGACTAACGTGACTAGAATCCCTTGTCCTCACCTTGGTCGTTGTCTCCAAAACGATCTCCTTGTGAAGCAGCTCCACCACCATTTTCACATGGCCCTCCTTGGAGGCCAAGTGCAGGGCGTTCAGCCCATTCTGGAGGGAGAGAAGGTGGGAGAGGGGCATTAGTCACCTGCTGGGGCTGGGGCTTTGCAGGGACCCCCCCTACTCCGAGCTCCTGTGCGGACACGACTGTGGGCACTTGGCCCCCACTGGAGAAAGGGCAGGTTGGTGGGAGCAGGAGCCCTGGCCTTGTCCTCGATCTCTGTGCTGGCATCCAGCATGACAGCCATGGTTACCTCTAGGCTGCCAGGGCAACTGTGTGCTGACTGCTGAGCTGCTGACTAATGCTGGAGGTTTCTCATGAGCAAAACATGCAGCCCCCATAGGCGATTTCCTATGGGTGGGTGTCACTAAAGCCCAGCGCATGTGTGTTTGTTGCCACAGGAACTGTGTCAGTCCTCTCTGCTCATGGCACATCCCTGATGTCAACTCCTCTCTCTGCTCAAGTGACTTTCCTTGGGGTGTCGCTCCCCGCGATCGCCTGCCTGCAGCTCAGCTTTTCAAACCTAAAGCACAGAGCAGAGCTTTGTGTATGGCCCAGAGCTGCTGTGAAAGTGCCTATACAAACATTAAACTTTAACATTTACACAGGCAGAAGTGCAATGGGTGAGAAGCTCTGCCTGCGACAATGATTTTATCAAGCAGCAGCCAAATTTAATTCACACCAGTTGAGGAGCTCCCTCCTGTCTTCGCAGACTGCCCACCAACAGCCCCATCCTGCAGCCCCTGCTCAGCAGAGGGTCGGCTTCACTCCCCCAGAGTTTGGCTGCAGCAAAGGGTGCAGAGAAAGCGTTGGCTGGGCCACTGCTACACTCCACCAGATCCAGGAACCTCCCAAACAACTGAAGTGACTTCTCAGGAACAGCTCTGTGTGTGCCCCAGTTTAGCTCGCCTTTTTCCAACACATGAGACCTGCGCTCTATGGATAAAGGGCTGCCCAGTGCCCTTTTAGCATCCTGGGGCTGTCAGGAGGTGTCAGGCCAGTCGGTACCCCAGAGGCTGCTAAGACAGCTTCTGCTCCATTATTTCTGACACCCTCCTTCTGCTTCCCAGATGTGAACAAAAAGGCTGGGATATTTGCTAGCAAAGAGGTTAAATACTTGCAGGCAATTTCAGATGTCACTTTTTCCCCACAAGACAAACCTTCCTTGTCCCTCACTTCTCCCAGGTGAATGCACTATGTTTACTCACCCCTACGTAATGCTGTCGCCTGGCAGAGCCGCCAGCTCCCCAAGAGGACATGGTCCTGCCCAAGCTCTCCACCTCCCAACCATCTGTTTTGGCTCCTGTGGAGCACTGGAAGGTCACTTCACAGAATTGCTTCATCCCCACCAATATAGGTAGGGGAGCAGAAAATGCCCAGGGAGGCTCCAGTTCCAGCCCTCAATGCTCCGGTTAAGCTTAGAACACCTTCAGGAATGTTATCATACTGGAAAAAGGTTTTCCACCCTCTCACTCAAATCACCAGCTATCCAGGGATCATGGTCAAAGATTCACAGATTCTTCTGCTCAATTCTGGTTACAGCACAAAGAGCAAAAACCTAAAAATCCACAGGCTTCCTCAGCATACCAACTCCAAAGTCTCCATGACCCTCAAGCACAAAAGGGCTCCTTCCAAGGGAAAATGAAGTGGGAACACTGCAGCAACCACAGAACAGAGCCACCGAAAGGAAACGCTCCCCAGCCTGGCTCCACTGAGCCCATCACCTCGGTCAAGCCCAATTTGACTAAGACACACCTACACAACCCCATACAGATGATCACTGACACCCTTAACTTCATGACCTCCCAAGATGGATATGGCCATGGACACACACACTTTTTCTCGGTTACGCTCACGAAAAAACGCCTGGAGTGCAAGACCACAGATGTTCAGTTGCTCTCCTCAGCACACGTGCCCTTTTACACAAGGGATTCGTAAATAACCTTTTGAATGCTGAAAACCTGTGAGGAATCATTATTCTCTGGCCTTACAGCAATAAGCACAATGTTTGCAGAAGATCATTTCCCTGCAGCCCATCGATATTTCTGCTGCTGGAACAATACAGGCTGTTTTGCACATTTGCTTTGGCTTGACAGCTCCTCTGACCCAAAACTGCCACAAGAGGTGCTTAATTTGAAAGGTGCTGTATTCTTCTCACTAAGTGCCGCAAATGCTTCCCGAAAATCCCAGTCACTGGCAGTCAACATGACAAATGCAGCCCAGAAGACACAAAAGGCGGGACTTTGCACTTAGCCTGTACCAAAGGGGGCCCTGCCCTGGATTGCCCATCAGGACTGTGAGTGGCCACCCCAACAGACTATCTCCTGGCACCCATTGGCTAGCTCAGCGCTGTTCCCTGCTGGCGAGGGTCCTGGCATCTTGTCCTTAGGCCTCCGACTCCTCATGGATGAGATGGGAGCATGCAGGAATTCAAAACACGAGAGGTGGATGATGAAGACACCGATGCAGATGGCAGCAATGGAGGAGATTAAATCGGTGGGATGAAGATCAGATGGCATGTCAAGGTCTCTGCCCTTGAGTAAGAATACAGGGCCTGTGGGATAGGTCTGACCACATATATCCCTCTTTATTCTATACAGGACATGTGAGGTTGGACCTTTCCCACAGGTCTGATATTCCTCAGAAGGAAACCCCAAAGTGCCATCTAACCTCAGGGAGATGGCAGGAACCAGAGCAAAGATGTCAGTGAAGGAAGTGCCTCATACTGTTGTAGCCCTGTGCTCCCAATCAAGGTGTTGAATTCCCTCACCAGCACCAGTAATCTGGCTGGAAACAGGACTCGCAGCCAGTCAGTGGAGACAGCTGACGACTGACCATCTCTCTGGGTGAGGAAGAAGTTCAAAGCCATCATCTTTATCTTGTGGCTGAGTCTCCCTGTTTTAATTCTTTGTAGAGCCCTCTCCAGAACCAGGTATTCCTCTGCACTAGGGCAGTACAGGAGCAGCAGACGTAGAAATCCTCCCTCTGGTTTTAGGCTTGTATTGGAAATGAGTGAACATCCGTGGCACGTTCTGCTTGTGGAGTCTCCCATCTCGGACGGCATGGGCCAGCGCAGCCAAACACAGTCCCTACCTACTCCTGTCCCTCTCTTCCAGACTCCCACAGAAGCTGCTGGGGGGGTATTCTCTGAGCCACTTGTGAACAGGCAAAGGTGATTTTCCCTGCCAGGCTCTGCCCCAGCCTCTGCACACAGGAACATCCCACACAGGGCAGCATCCCCAGTCCCTCCTGGGGAGGAGAGCAGCAGCATCTCTCTGCTCCCTGAGACCTGCTCTCCCAGAGGTCTGTCAGAGAGCGGTGGGTGCATTAAACACCGATTTGTCTCTGCTTGCTTGTAGCTAAGTGTTTGGAAGCAGGAGCAGTGGGACTGCTTCGCTTCCAGCCACTGGCCCACTGCTGTGGCTCAATTACAGGGGCTGCTACTCCCCCAGGAGAGACGATGGAAGCAGCAGTTGGGTTTAATGACTGGGGAAAATTCTGAAATGAAGCATAGCAACTTGGAAGGTGCAAACACGGGATCTGCTCAGTGCCGAGCACAGGCCATGTCCTGCAGCCCAGTGCTAACAGTGTGCCACATGCCCTTTTCTCTCTTCAAACCCTGTAGTTATGGGGTCAGAGCCTCTAACCCACCAACAGGCCCCATGGAAAAGCTCATCTTCAAAGGACTCTGAAACTGAACATTTTCTACCTCTTCTCCCTACAAGACCCTTCTGATCTAAATCCGGTATGTCCCTGCAGAGCCCCAGGACAGAAGTCTTTGAGAGTATCTGGTTGCTGATTACGAATTAATAATCCAGATAATAAGATAATAGAGTGATGAACAAAATGAGCAACTCCTGAGCTTTTCCCAAACCCCATCAAGTGTCCCAGAGAAGAGATGCAAGCTGCAGCGTGCCCCAGGGGTCTGCAGAAGCCCAGCATCCCTGCATGGTACCATCGGTAAGAAAAGAAAAGGAGATGATATTTCCTGGGGGAACCTGTCTGCAGTGACTGCACTGGCCACTGCAGTGCACAAATCAGTAGGTCTGAACTACGCTTAGTTTGGGGACTTGGCACCAAACCAGGTGAATATACATCTGTGCTACCTGCCCTGTCAGCCCCCCCAGCATCACTACTGCTCAGGAAAGCATCTGAGGGCTCAGCCCCTGTCACCCCTTGCTCAGCCAAAGCCCCCCGAGTCTCTCCCTACAGCACCTGCCCCGACTCAGGCTGAGACTCTTGCATTTGGCAGCTACACAGATCCAAACTGTTTTGCTGCTTATGTGCAAACAACTCCTCTGTGCCTGCAGCTCTCCGTTCCTGGGGCAGACCCATCTCTGCGCTGTGCTGGGAGGGTTTCCACCTGCCTGACATCTCCCAGGCCACCAAGACCGGCATTTTTCAAACATCCCTGGCTTGTGTTAAACTACAGCTTCTGGGAACCTGAAAGCCTGAGCACTGCAGGCAAGGGCAATATCCCCAAGAGTGATTCCTGTGACAACCTGGCCACAGACATCTATCTGCTCTGCCCTCTGATAAGTGGCTGAGCCTCTCCCAGCTGTCCCAGTTCCTTGTCACCCTGCAGGAGCCTCAGATCTCCCTCTTTGCTTACCTGTTAATGCCCTTTGCTATGCTCCAGCCAGTACTGCCAGGCTCCCCAGACCTTTATAGCTATTGCCACCCTCCCTGCCCCAAAGACAACCAGCCTTTCAGCTGGGCCACAGCTCTGGGGACATGGCCCTGGAGACTGCATAGTGCCTTTGCAGAACAGATCATCCCCAGGAAATCAACTCTGCATAGCAGAGTTGCCGCTGTGCTCCACCGAACAGAGCACTGCTTTTCTCTCACCCCCAGACACCCCATCGGGAGCCGGACACATCAGGAGCAGGAGGGGACACGGAAGCACAGGTAGCCTCTCCCACAAGGTTTTTGAACTTCCTCTGCCAGGCAAGTTACTATCAGACAACTTATACCCTGCTCCATGGCAGGCAGGACTGTGGGATCAGGGCAGGTTCTCCCGATGGAATACGCAGAGCAGAGCAAGTGAGCAGCCACGAGGAACCTCCCTGCCTCCATCCTACGGGAGCAGTGCAGGGAAGGGGAGCAGTGACTGTCGCCGGGCCTGGGGGAGTCACTGCGTGGCACATTTTCACGTGAACTAGAGATGGTACCAGAAGCCCCATGGGTTTCACCTACCTGGTTACAGGTGTTAATATCTACCCCATTCCTGAGGTGGTCCAAGGCTTTGTCCAGATTCCCAGATCTTGCAGCTCTCAAGAAACTGGTTGCAGCATCGGCCTTGGGGAAAAAAAGAAAAAGCATGAGAATGAGTCCCTCTCTTCTCCCCCGTCACCAGCACAGGGCCAGCTCTTCACTTGGTTGCAGAGAACATGACTACAGAGACCAAGCAGGTCAAGGTGGGACCTCCTGGGACAGGCTGAGGTGCCCCAAATAAGACAGGAAGAAGCAGAGCTGGGACGTGGACTTAGAGTGAAGAGCATCCAGATGATGGGGCAGGAGAGCCACACGAGGTCTGCAGCTCACCCCAGCACTGCAGTTGGGGTAGGGAGGAAGCTCTAAGGGACTCCAACCATGGCAGCCTCCTTGGCCCAGGAAACATCTCGGTGTCCTGGCTGAGAGACTGCAGCGATGGATGAGGCTTAGACTACAGCTGTGGTGAGCCCACCCCTGCAGTCCTCCAGAAACCACTGGGTAGCCGCGGTGGTGAGCTTGAGGACCAGCATCGGGGACAATGACCGCGGCCGAGCGCCTGCAGCCAGGATAGTTGCAACTCTTGTTTCCAACAGAAGCAAGGCAGTGCCTGCCTGCACCACTAAAACGTGGCCACCACAGGCAAGGCACAGCAATACTTCAAGCCACGCTATTTAGCAGTGTAAGGCAGCAAATGATGACCATGGGATGGCTCACCAGAAGCTGGAGAACAAATAGGTGGAAATGCAGTGATGCGGCTCTGTGAGGCTGGGACCTTGGACCGGTAACTATGAGATGGTGCCTGCCTGCTAGGTCCCAAAGGGCTCTCTGCAGCAAAGAGCCATGAGACATCCATGGTGAGGGCACAGGACACTCTCCTCTGCCTTCAGCTCCAACAGAAAATCAGAACCCCTCCTGTACCGCTCATGCTGGGACTGACCAGCATGACCTCCTGTGCTACAAGAGTCTACATCCTGCCATCCCAGGCCACCCTGTAGTACCCACAGCCTGGATGCTGAGGAGCACCCAGGATGAGGAAGCTCCTGGACAGGAGCTGGAAGCAGCACGGCCACAGAAGACAGCACTGGAGGCAGACCTGGGCAGGATGATGCACCACATGGGTTCAGGGCTCCTCTCTTCCCTTCTCTTTGCAGCCTCAGCTGTTCAAATTTGGACTTTGGAGAAGCACAACTCGGCTACCTTCTACTCACCTCCATCTGCCTCCCCCAGCCCATCCTTTCTGCCCAACCCTCCTACCACAGAGACACATAACCCTGTCCTAGGCCCATGGCTCTGCTATCCCCTGCAGCAGCCACATCCACGGAGAGGGTGTCCTGGTCCCCACCGTGCCAGGCACACACTGCAGAGCTGGGCCTGGGCTCCCACGGCAGTGTCCAGGTGCCATGGACCCCTGGGCCGCCCAGGGGCAGAGGGACAGGCAGAGCAGGGCAGCAGCACCGTGCCCTGTCCCGACACATAGCCTCCGCGTGGCGGGGGACACGTGCCCATCGCGTGACCTCCCCTGCCAGCTGGCTCCACTTGCTGCCACCGCAGAGGACAGCCCTGTCCACCTAGGGAGAGACCCCAGATTCACAGCAGAGCTGCCAGCTTTGAGGAGGACTGTGGGCACAGAGGAGACACGGCTCTGTGTGTCTCTCATAGAGGATGATCTACCGTGAGAGGCAGAGGCAGCACCAGCGCTGTACCTTGCCGTGCATGTTTGCACTCTGAGCCCTGCATGTGCTGTCTGGGGTCTAGAGAGGAAACACCGACAACTTCAAGCAACAGGTTGAAGGCAAAGACCTTTTCCAGCTCCAGACCCTGCTAGAAGCCTCTGCATCTCAGTCAGGATCAATGACAGGGCTGCATGCCAGCCACAGCACAGACTGTCCACAGCAAACCCCCTGGAAAATCAAAGCTCAGCTCAACCAGGCTCTCCCACCCATGGGACACACATGGAGCTGTGGAGATTTAAAATGGTAAATCTCTACAGGCTGCAGCAGCAAAGGGGCTCCCAAAGCCCCAGCACACCCAGCAGCAGAGACTACAGGCAGAAAGCAAGCAGAAAAGCAAAGCAAAGCTCTCCGAGGTCAGGGAGGAGAAGTGTGTTGTATACTCACAGCCACGTCTGGACCGGACCTGCCCTTTCGTGCTGCCATAGTCCAGCACTTCAGCTGAAACCTGAGCCCAGCGTCCCCCCTCTCCCTCCTTGGTTATCTACTCCCCAGCTTTGAGAGAGCCAGTAAGTTACATTGCATTCTATCTAAAAATACAGGCTCCCTCCTCGCTCCAATGCAGACCCTGCAGGAATTGCCAGCCGCTAATGGAATTTGTTCATTTTCTCTCCATTATTGTGTCAGACAGGATATTTAATACCAAGCCGCCTCCGGAAAGCAGATGACTGCTGCCAAGAGCAGGGAGCGGGGTCAGAGCTGCAGGTACCACCTCGGGAACAGCGGAGAAAGAGCAGCCCCGCAGACGTGCCCAGGAGCCTGGCATCTCACAGGTAACGCCTGCCACTGAGGAGAGGGGTCGCGGTTCCCTCCCACCCCTCTGGGTGCTGGGTCCGGAGCCTCGGAGAACATGCTGAGGCTTCAGAGGTACTGCCCTTCTGCTGGCCACGCTCAGCAGCACCTTTCAGAGATGCACAGAGAGATGCAGGACACCAGGCGCCAGCCAGACAAGACATGCAGCCACAGAAGAAGGGATAGCTCAGCTCAAATGGTAAAAGCAGAGGGAAAAGATCTGCAGTCATATTGCCCTTCTGATATCAGTGTGTATGTTGGGACTGCCTGCCTATCGCTTAGGGGCATTCGTTCAGAACGGCTTGCTTTGTTTTGGGATGTCAGAGCAAGACAACGCTAGATTAGCCAGGGAACTGAAGTAGGGAGTGAGTCATTGCCATCTCCTGAGTTTCAGCAAAAAGGAGCAGTGACAGCAAGAAACGCAGAGACCCGATGGACACAAGTAGGTGTGCATATCAAATAGATATACATCCCAGTCAGCACAACACCAGTGTTCCTAAACACAGACACACACACACATCGCACAGTTACCATCCACTAATAAGCACAAAGCATAGCATGGGCATGCCACATGCACCCCAGTGTTTGCACACACATGCACACGCAGTCACTGGCTACCCCGTGTGCCCCAGGACACACAGCAACTGCTTCCAGAGGCAGAGACTGCCTCTACTGGTTTTCATTTCTTTGGAGTTTGTAGCGTTTCTTTCCATTCTCCTTTACCTTCCATGAAGAAGCTATTCCAGAGGAGAAAATAACCTGCCTCACTTGCCGTTGTGCACCTCCTGCACTCCTACACAGCCGCTAAACCCTACACACAGGTGTCCTGCTCCACAGACTTGTGGACATTCAAACTGTGAGGTGTCAGGAGGCTGCTGCCAGCAATTCCCCAAGAGAGAAGCCTCGGATCTGGACTTTGCAAAGCGCTCAGAGACCTTCTAAAGTAAAAAACATAGCATGGCACATCGGACTGTGCTTCTATTCTATTCTATTCTATTCTATTCTATTCTATTCTATTCTATTCTATTCTATTAATCGGGAAAAAGCTCCCCTCATCTGCTGACAATCTAAGTTTTTTTCTTTCCCTCTCCTGGCCCTGGTTAGTGGCTTCCCCTGTTCCTATTCACAGGTGCCTTCCTGCTCTCACAGCCTCACCCCACAAAGCATTCCTGCCACTCGACGAATCTCCCAGCTCCTCACCCCAACATGAGACTCCTGGACCTGACCAAGTCCGTTGCATTGTAGCCGTGGCCAAGGCAATAAGCAAAGGGGAAGTTCTGCCAAACCAGAGGCTCAGGCTGGATTTTAAGGGCTGCAGTCAGAAGCTGGGTAATCCTGCTCCGTCTTCTGGCTGTGGTGGGAGTCCTGCTCTAATCTCTTCTGGCAGTGCCTGGCTCTTGCTCCCACCCAGGGAGGAGCTGCTGCCAACACCTTCTGCACATCACTGATAATGTAAGGGAGGGTCCCAACATTGCCTCCTTCTGAGAAAGGTGGCCACATTTGTCAGGACCCCGCTCTGTACAAGCTGCCGAATGCTGCAACTAGATGATTTCCAAGTGCAAATGAGTTCAGGGACTTGTGCTGATCTCACAATGTTTTCTGGGACACAAAGGCAGGCAAGAGGCAAGTCGCCACACTGTTCCAGACTGGAAAAAGGCACGTGTGCATCCTGCTACACTGCCCTCTTTATGCTGCCTGCCCACTCGTCTCCTCTATCTGCAGTTCTGCTGAGCGATGAGGCAGCCTGAGCAGGGACTGCAGCTCCTGCGCTGCTCACAGAGCACCCAGCGTGAGGAGGGGCCGAGGGGCTTCTCGCTGAGGAGCTCCAGAGGAGGTGGGAGCCCTTCCCTGCAAGGATGTGCACACAGGTCTGTGGGACTGCCTGGGAACGTGTCCTGCTACAGAGGGCCAAAGATGCCAAAAGAAAGGGACTAGGTGCCCTTTCCAACAGGTCTCTGGCTCCAGCCATCCCTGGAGAGCATCCCTGCCCGCACCGCAGGCAGCACAGGCAGCGAGGGCAGCACACCCACTCAGGGGCTGCAAGCACCCACTGGACCTTCTCACTGCCTGCAGGAACACTGCTTCCATGCTTGAAACCAGCCAACTCCCGGCTCCATTGGAAGAGCTGCAAGGACTAGTTACAAAGAGGGAGGAGTGGAGGAGCTTGCAGTCATTGGGTATTTTTGAAACGGGCTGTATTTCTTCACTGTTACCCAGAGGTACCGCACAGCCAGAGCTGCATTCAAAACATGCGGTGCTATAGGGAATTCCCAGAGTCTTGATTCTCAGACTGTTCAGCTCCTGCCTCTCCCTTTCCCTGGTCTCTGCTGTGTATCTTCAGAGTCTCTGCCCTCACTGAAGAGCAGCGCTGCTCTTACACTAGAGAAGAGGAATTGCAATGTAACACAGATTTCAAGTAACAAATTGCTTCCCGTGCCTTGGGGAGCAAACCACTTTCTGCCAAACAGCAAACCCAGTAGCCAACAAGTTTGGGTCTGCTCCACTGCTGAGCCACTCGGCTGACATCTGCATGGGAATGGAGGGAAGCTGGCTTAGTCCCTGCGTGCCAGAGGCAGGAGGATGCAGACCAGGCCCATGTGCACCCTCCCTGGAGCAGGCACTCTCCTGCCAACCCTACACTGGGTCAGGTTTGTTTCTGCCAGGCCTTGCTACTGGAGAACATCGCCAGTGAGGAGCAGCAGGCTTTGCTGCATGAAAAGCTTCCTATGGCTGCTCTATAGCAAAGATCTTGAAAGCAATTACACCTAATTAAACCTCTACACAGGTCTCTTGCTGTCTCATGAGTTTTGCCACTAATGATAACTCTGCATCTTCAAACCCTTTTGTCTCTTTTGTGTTCTTTGGAAGACGTGCTCCTTCCAGCAAGGAGCTCAGCAGCTCCTGCTCCGCACACTGCAGGCATCTGTTCACAGCTCCGTTGTTCTAACACTCTCTCAAAACCCCTTACCAGGAGCAACACGTGCCACCCTCTCTCTGAGATACCTTAGGAGCAAAGCCAGCTGAGGCATCTTGCAAACTGGGGTGTGCAAACTGTGTGACAGCAGAGAAATGGCAGCAGGAGGGCCATGATCCCTCCCAAGCACCATGTGCTGCTGCTAAGGGGAGGTACAGTTTTACCACTGGCCCTGCCTGGGGGAGGCACAGTGGCTCTTGGCCCTGCCAAGCAGACACACATCCTCCTGTATGTGACCAGTCTGCCGGTGAACAGGGGGAAACCGAGCCAGATGACTGACACGGGCTCATGGCGCAGAGGACAGGGCAGGCTGGGCAGCAACAATCACCCCAACAAACACAGAGCCCCAGGACCGGCAGTAAGATGCAAACCTGAATCCTGGCACCAAAGCCATGTATTGCTATGGGCATCCTGCCTAGATGGAGTGGAAATGTCCAACTCACATCTAGGAGGTCATCCAGTCACTTCCAGCTGCAATGCTGGAGCGGTGCTGAAACTTAAGGTCAGTGCTGCCAGCCGGGGAGGTTCTGCAATGAACCTTGCAACTGCCCTTGATGTTTGCTTTGACATTTCTTTGACCACAGTGGGCATGATCCCCACCTGTGAGGCATTATTTCCGGCAGAGACAGCAAGCCTTACATCAGTGTAGTAGTTTACTTTTAAGGTTAACCCAGGGATTTCTCTGGATGTCCCTGCCTTGCAGACATCAAGTGCCCAGGTCTGCAGGTGATAACCTGGATCCTCATCAGATGAGGAGAATATCTCAGTCCCAGAAACACAGTGAAACAGCTGCTGAGATTAACAGCAGTCAAAGATGGCATTGAGGGTCTCTTTAACACAATCAGGGAAGATCAGGAAAATTGAATCAGAGATTCAACTCAAAATGCCCGGAAACAGAACTCACGCTGTCTGCTTTACAGGAACTTTCTCTCCTGTTCACAGAAACTTGACACTCTCAGTGGTCCCTGCAGCGGAAACAAAACCTACTGACAGGTTTCTGCCTTCTGAGTAGAAGACAGCATTCAGCAGAGCACAGTATCTCCAGAGAGGCCACAGTAGCAAAGCCCCAGGCAGGCAGCCAAGCAGAGCATGGAGAGCAGGCTACATACTGCAAACCCAGATGAAAGAGAATAGCAAAAGCATTGGGAAAATTCATCAGATAAAAGGATAAATCCACATTCCCAAATTCTGTTCTCTCATCATCCTTGTCCCTGCCCACATGATTTAAGACAGATAAATCCATATGCCCAAGTTCTACTCCCTAATCACCTAATCATCCCCACCTCTGCCCACATGATTTAGGACAGGTTCGCAGATCTTAATAGGACTGATGAGAGTCAAGGCAAGAGGTCACCTCTGGAAGGCATCTGCCAAGCAAGTTTGTTCTTATTCCATGCACCAGCTGAGTAAACCCTTTGCCCATGCTCCTTTCTGCTAAGTGGAGATTTCGCAATAGCCCCAGGCCTCACAAAAGCATGTGCCACAGAGTAGGATGGTTTATATGCCCAGCAGAGATCCCCAGACCAGAATACAAGGGAGAGCCCAACCGTCTTGCAGCAGTTGAATTGGAGCATGCAAGAAATGAAAGATCTGCTCGTGTTTCTGCAGCAAGGCGCTGTTAGAGCTGGAAGAGAACTCAGCACAGTGGGCAGAGGAGACATCCCAAAGCAAAAGAAGAAGGGCCCCTGGCAGGTTTGTGGGAAGGGAGGCAACTTAAAAATTAGCATTTTGAAAGTACTGAAGAAGGGGCAAGCTTTCAGGTGCATGCACCAGGCTGGCTCCTTCATCACGTGCAATCCTCCATCATTACATAGCCATGAGTAACTAGCTTTCGGAAAACCCATTTTTATGCACTCTTAACAGGAACGGCAGTCCTGGACTGTCACTGGTTGTGCAGTTCAGGGCCAAGTTATCTTGGCCCCTGCTAAGCATATTCAGATACCGACAGCATCTGCATTGCCATGCAGCTCCTTCCTTCCCCCCCACAGGTCCCCTTTGCTACTGCTGAAGCTGGAACAGGTTCAGGACTGTGAGGAGGGTGGGTACCAGAAACAGCTTAATCTGCTTTGAGCAAGGACTTGGGAGCTGCCCCTACACAGCAGACTCATTCTTCTGATAAGGATCCCCTGGTGCTACAGCCTGCAGCTCTGTGAAAACTTGCCTCTGTCAGTTCCCCCTGCTACTAATGCATTTTCTAAGTAATAGCATCAAGAGCTTGTTCTGTCATTTGCAAGCCACCACTTTCCTAATGAAGTACAGTGCTTGGTCCAGCAGCAGTGAGTGGAGAGAGGAACAGGGGCTGGTCCAGGGGTCTGAACAGGGAGCTCGAGACCAGGACATTGTTCCTTTCACATAAAGCCAAAGCAAGGCAAGTATTAACACATCTGTGCTCCTGCCAGCTGAGGCCACGCACACCCAGAGGAAAGCTGTCACTCTCCTTTGATGTTAGCAGGAGCCTCTGCTCTCTGCATATCCTGAAAAAGAAAAGCTATTTTTACCTCACCAGAAAATATATAGACTGTGACTGAAGACAATACACGAGAGCTTTTTGCTCAGGCACTACACCTCTTCTAACAACATGACAGGGTTTACAGCTGCTGAGAGATGCAGCAGCACTGTAACTGCTTTTTACCTCCTACTTTCCGAAGGCACTTCCTTCCTTGGACCATGGCATGGCTTAGGCAGGTGTGTGCACTGGACGCTGGTGAGCTGAGAGGGCTCTAGCAGGTTGCCAGTGCAGAGGGAAAGCAGAGACATGCCCTAAGCTTGCCTGACACCAGCCATTGCAGACCAGCCTCAGGCTCAGGAGATGTGCTGGAGTCCAGACCGTGCCATCAGGATCTGTCCCCATGCCTCCTGAAGAAAATTCCTTCTCTTTTCTAGTGATGCTTATAAACTGCTCCTAATTTCTGCAGTCTGTTCTGACTCACTCTCTACCTCTGCTTCAGCATGGCTAGTCCACACGTGCTTTGTTTGCCCACATGAGCGAAAGCACTGAGAAGGGGGTTGAGCTGGGATCTGCACACCCTGAGGAGCGGCAGAACAGTCCCTGCGCCTCGGCTGCGATGGATTCACTGCTGGCAGCGTTCAGCCAGGCTGCTCAGGCCAGCGCTCGGGGTGCAGCCTCCGGAAGCCATGCAGGGAGGAAAGCATTGCCAGGAAAGCACCTGAAGCCCAGGCCTGGCCATGTGTCTCTGCCAGCGGCTCCCTGGCAAAGCCACCGCAGAGCCCGTGCTGCGCTGTGCCTATCACGTCATCCCGTGCGCCTGGCCAGAGCTTCAGGTGGGTAAATGAGAAAGATGACAACACAGAAATCAACATTTACCATTACAATAGAGCAAAAAAACAACACTTGGGGGCGCCTCCCTTCTGCCAGCAAAGCAGTGGTGAGAAGGACGGGGCAAGTACAGCACCACAGGGCCCTAGCCCTTCTGGATTCAGCGTCAGGCTCTGCCACTGGCTCCCAGCACAACCTTAGGCCAGTTCCCAGCGAACTAAGAAGGGCAGAAAACCCTTCCTGCCATTCTGTGGTCCAACCATCTGCAATCTTCTGGGGACAAGGGCCACTTTCTCTGGACCAGACTTAAGTCCATGTTACTGGCCAGGATATACCTAAACTGCCACATGCAAACCAACACCCTGAGAACTGACCTGATTCCTGTCCCCTTAGTGCTGCCCAGCGAGCCTATTTCCATGCCCAGGTACTCACCCTCAAGTAACGCAGGCATGGCATCGCTGCTGGAGAAGGTCAGCCCGCCCTGGGCAGCCAGGGTCTGCAGCGCCGGTCAGCCCTCTCACACCGGGTGCTGCAGCCCGGCCAAGTGCAAGCAGCCCGTCTGGAAGAGGTTTATCAGCGGCAGGACTGCACTATCACCGCTCACACTCACCCGCCCGCACGCTGGCATGGCGGGGAGGCTCCTGCCTGCAGTCTGGAGATTACAGGTTGTCCCACGTCAGGGGCCTGGGGGGAGCGGCCAGGCTGGACACGAAGCCTTTGGCCAGTGTCATGGCCGAGGACGCTGCATAAACATGTCTGCAAGCTGTAAACAGGGAGGGGCCCACGTGCGTGAGCCCTGCTCTTCAGGCGGTACGAGGGAAGATGAAACTTCAGAAATACGAAGTGAAATGGAACAGCTCTGTGGCCAGCAGCACATTGTCTCCTGGTCCGTGCTGCACAAAGCAGGCTGGGCCAGAGGCAGGTAGCAGAAGACCCCAGATTGTCCACTGGTCTCTGCCAGACCTTGGCTGGGCACAGTCCCAAATGAAGGGCACTGAGATGGAACTGAAGTGGCGAATGAGGTCTCGTGACAGCAGCTCCAGGCCCTCTGTAGGGCCCAGGGGCTGCAACACAATGAACGCGCCCCTTCCCCCCTTCTACCTGCACAGCAGACTCCTGCTCCAGCATCCCTTCAGGAGATCCTTGCTTGCAGCAAGAAGGCAAGGGGTCCACAGTGGTTGGTGCATGCCCTCTCTGAAAGACACGCAAGGGAGTCACACCGATTGTTCAAAGGAACAGACCTCCTGGAGACCGCTCCCGTCCCACCCTCTCCTCCGGCGCCGGCTCAGGGTGACGCACCGCAGGGCGATGCTCCTGGCTGGCAGGAGCCATCCTTCTGCTGGTATTTCACTAACCCCACCTTGGATCCAGACGCTAAACTGGGGCCATCTTGACAAAGCACTGGGGGACTGCAGGGGAGCCGCAGGGCTCGGTTTCTATTTCTGGCTACCATTCACCTGGCCCTTTTTGCCAGTTACAGGTTCAAGAAGGCCAAGGCATTTCTTCCAGGCACTGGGGCCAAACCAGTGAATGCAAGGCCATGAGGTGATTGCACCTGGAAAGGCCTGGGCAGCAAACAGATAAATATGGCCTGTGACACTGCAGCTTCAGAGAGAAAAAACAGCTCTGCCAGCTGTATGTCCCTAGGGAATGCCTACAAAACAGCCCAGCCCACCACAGGGAAAGCTTATACCAGCTGACAGGCAGGAAAAGTAGATCAAGATAACCTGTTAAGATGGAAAAATGCTTTGCATTACATAGAAATTGAGATTTTTATGCAGAGCAAAGGCCACGTTGAAACATAGAGCAAAGCAGTCCTTACCTCATTCTAAGGAAAACACCTTCCCCTTGCCTAGTGCAATTCAGCACTTCCCTGGAGGTCTGGATCCCTCTGGTATTTGAGCTATAATAGACTCCACCTCCAGTGCAGGTAGAGCTCAAAAGTTAATTGTCAAAAGGATGGGCACTGCAATTGCTGGCCGGCACACTACATTTGCTGTAAAAAGTGTTGCTGCTCTGAACTTACAGAGCAACATCATCAATGTCTTAGATCCCGCTTTTATTTTTTTTCCCACCTGCATAACTGCATGTCATGAATGTAAATATGAGTCCTCTGAAGACAGGACCTCACCAGGCAGAGCTCATGATCCTATTCAAAGTTGCTGCCTTGGCATAATGCAAACTTTCTCCAGGTCCTGCAGCCACCAGGATAACAAACACACTTGACAAAGCCCTAGAAACAAGACCTGTGCCCTCCAATCCATTTGGGGTTACCTGCGACCACACCTTGGGGAAAAGCAGTGTGAAGGTGCCCGTGAGATGCTCCACCTGTTTGCTAAAACCCTCTCAGGGAACAAGTCTCTTTGCTACATTAATTGCTGCCCCTCATTAATCCTATTTTTATGAACATTTCCCACTGATGCCTCTACTTGGTCTTATTCACTCGTTACCACCCCACCTGAGGCATCTCTGAAGTTCTCCATCTAACTGCAGACAGGTGAGTTGCATGTATCAGTGCTGAAAACCAACACCCTAGACTTTGCGAGCAGTTTGTCACCGTTATCTTGCCTGTTAGACCTAGCAGTAACATCTTTGACACAGCTTGCAGTTCTGGAGAAACCAACAGTATGGGCACAATCCTGTCTGAGAAATCAGAGCCTGGGAGAGCCTGAAAACTAACAAATACAGCTCTAATAAATTAATAGCTCTTAATCCAAAGAGCTCTTTCCATTTCCATGAAAACACCTCAAAAGACTACGGTCTCAGGCAGTTCCTTAACACTTGCCTCTTTCCAGGCCATGAACTGAGATTGGCCAGGTTGCTCATTCCCTAAGATTTTATACTGTGTCCTCTCCTTAGTGACATCTGAGCATACTAATGTCCCCTTAAAGGCCTCTGAGATTGTACAGGTCAGTGTCGTGTTGCACCCACAAAAGCTAACCCAGAGTTAAACAGGAGCTCTGCAAAGGGAAATGATTTACAATGGACACAACAGGAATACTCTCTAAGAAAGTGCAAATCCACGTTGAGAAAAAGCGACCAAGAGTTACGGTGAATAATAGCTGTCAACTCCCACTTATGCCACTGTGCACCCTTGTGGCCCTCAGGGGATTTTTGTGAGCCAGGGTTCCAGTACCGAGTCCTGTTCCTGATGCTATAGTATCTATCATACCCACAGGAAAAATAATTTCTCCCTCTGCTGTCCTAATCTGGCTCCTGGGATGGACTCAGCAGCCCTGGTGCCCCAGTGCCACTGTATTCCGGGTTTACACCTGAGTTGGTTGGGCAGAGAAAAGCTCTCTGTTAGACATTTAGAAGGAAGAGGAGGTGTCTGAAGAAAACTACTCCTTCAGCTACAAAAAGTTTTGTTTTTTCCAGATACAAAGTTCTGCCTCTGACCTTTGGAGAAACTCTCCAACTGCACTATGATGTAGCTGCAGAGGAATGCAAGGCTCCTTCCTCTGCGTTGTTGTCTTCCATGTAACTGGAGAAATGATCTCCCAGCACCAGGCACTTCGCTGGCCGCTGCGAATCTGTCCTCAGCTGTTCTTTTCCTTTCATTTAAGGGAATAGTGTGTGCAGCAGAGAACCTTAAGCACATTGCCTTGGAGAGCATAAACAACTTAACAGTGGGCTTCAACATGCTGAGGAAACTGCGTGTCCTTTTGCTCAGGGAATGAAGTGCAGTCCCTTCTGCATTCAGCAGTCAGAGAACTGATGCCAGGAGAGGTCCAGGGCTGAAGTCGCTGAAGGAGAGCTGCTCCTCTCTGGGCTGTCGCTGTCACTGTCCCCTCCTGGTACAAGGACAAGGGTGCCTTGCTCCAGCATGTCCCCTTTCTGCTCACAGGAGAAAACACTCCCTGCGCTCCTGTCACCCGCTGAGGCTTCCAGGAGCAGACAGACTCCCTGGTTCTGGTCAACAAGCTGTTATATTAGGAAATGTGAATGCAGTTTTAAAGCTGAGTCAGCAACAGCAGCTGAATAATTTAAATCCTTAGCAATTCTGCTGCTGCTGCCCAACCATGGATAACGGAGGTACTCAGATTCACGCAAGGAGGGAGCTGGGATGAAAAACAGTGCCACTGTCAGGCTGCTTCCTCCTGTTAAGAGAGAACAGCAGTGATGTAGGCATAAATAAGAAGATAACAATGCTCTGCAGTGCTGAACTGGGCACTCTGCTGCTGGGAGCAGGCAGTCGTCTGAGCACAGCAAGGCTGGGGCTTGCTTTCCTGTGGCATTTGTGGTTTCTGGCACAGTGATCCATAATTCCACAGGAATTCCGTAGGAGCTGCTGATGCCTCACCTCTCAGATGGCTAATCCTCAGCTTCCAAAGTGCTGGAATCATCAGCCATGAGCAACCGAGGAAGCATCTGAAAGGTCCACACTGACACCTGCTCCTCAGCTTTCTGTCTCTGTCAGAGGAGGAGCTTTGCGATGTGATCCAGTGGGAGGGGGACAAAGATTTGCACCTCCTTCATTGCAGGGGCTGGGGGGAGCCAATTTACGAGTACTTCTCCCCAGATCAGTCCAAGAAGCAAGCACCCAGAAGCACAGGACAAATGAAAACTTGCAAGAAACCCAGTGGACTGGGTTTGGAAGGCTCAGCAGCTAATAGACCTAAGAAATCTCTCCCCATCATACCCCTGATCTAAGAAACCATTTCGTAGTCATCATAGTCATCCATCAGTTCAGAACTATTTGAGCTGTGAGGTTCCCAAAGGAAATCCAGAAATGCAAATTGAATAGATGTTCTTTAAGTTGTGTTTCTTGAACTGTGCACGGTTGCCTCCAAAGGCATGATTTTGGAGATGAAGCAGCCTGTTCTCTTACTCTAAGAGCCAGCTGCTTGGTGCCAGTATAACCACAGCTCAGTTCCTGGAGAGGAAGCAGTCTGAGCCCAAAATCGGGACATTTAGGCAGCCTTTAGCCACTCCCTGGACACATACTGAGCAGACAGACAGCTTCATAGCATGTGCCTCTCTGGCATCTTATGACATGAGTCATAAGGTGTTCTTTTTACTCATCATTTGGATAAGCCAGGCAATGCAACTGAAAATTTCATCACACCAATTTATCTTATTTATACTCATTCGGGTACAAAAACTCAGGAAGTCAGGTTCAGAGTGAAGACATGAAAGAGTTTCACTGAATTTCACTGAATTTTTTTTTAGAGTTGGAAGGGACCACAGAGATCATCTAGTCCAACTCCCCTGCTGAAGCAGGATTGCCTAGAGCATGTTACTCAGGACTGCATCCAGGCGGGTCTTGAAAATCTCCAGATTTCCAGAGTTGCAGAGCTCCCAAAGGAAAGGAATATTCACAGCCCATTGTTTATGCTGTGGCTTAGTTATGTGCTATCCTGGGTGCAAGGGAGATTTCTGCACAGAGAGAAAGTGTTCAGCAACCTCTGCATCCAGGGTTCCTGTCCACCGGTGGACCAGAAGACATCTCGCTCACAGGATTAACATCCACTCTTTTTCCCCTGTTAGAGACAAGGCAGTTCTGAGGGCAAAAAGCATCACTCAACTCAGCCTGAATCTGAAAAATCTCAGCTCTAGGAACTCAGGGTTTGGCATTATGCCCACAATATGGGCCAAGGGCAAATCACTTCTTAATTACTGCTCATGGTGCAGATTTCTGCTTTCACTCAGGCAGGTACCAATCTGAAAGACGTAACAAGACCCTTGTCAGGCTGCAGATAATCCACTCCAGATGTTGATCATGTTGGATCCACTGGCCCTGCTGTATCTGCAAGACCACTGAGAGGCCTCAATGCTATGCTTGTTTGGGGATCTCAGGATGGAGAGATACCCAGCACTTGGCTGGAGTGCATGCCTGCAGGCAGCGCAGACTGACCTCCTGTGCGAGCAGATGAATGCACAGTCCCACCTGGCAGGCTGCGCTCTGCTCCTCTCGGAAAGAAACCTGCTCTGTTGCTGAGCATCGAGTGAGAGAGCAAGAGCTCGGATCTGACCCCACACTTTCAATGTACCTGCATTCTCAGCAGCCACCTGGTCTCTGGGGTATGCAACGTATCTGATGCCATGGTCTGCACCAAGGTCTGGTTGCACAGTCGCATTAGTTCAGAACTTAGAAACCATTCCTGTAAACCTCTTCTGATTTGTCAAAATATTTTCTTCTGTGCTTGTATCAGCAAGAAAAGCCTTCAACCTCCAGGCACTCTGTGAGGTAGATCCTGTCACCTGCTTCTCCTGCAGACCTGCCAGGTTTCCAGAGTTCTGCTGGGGCTCACAGAGGAGAGGAGGAAGTCTCTATTTTAATATTTACAGCAAGAAACAGAACCAGCTGTACACCTGTGATTTGACACAGACATTCTCTGGAATTTGATGAAGGGCTCAGATACCAGTAATGAGGCAAGAAGGTTTGCACCAGAAATGAAACTAATTCCAATTGATGTTCACACCACAGTCAGCTGCAACTCGGTCAACTTTTTCCTCTGGACAGACCTGGCATGTAGCCGGGCAGAATTAACAAAATGAGGAGGATTAGCAAGAAATTTGCTGGAATTTTAAATGCAGCCCAGCCATTTGCTGGCAACATCTGTGACAGTGGCAGTGCTGTGCTGCAGGTTACCATGAATTTCTGGTCACAGAGTCAAGGAACAATCAAAGGAAAACAAGTCATGGGAAGTTTCCATTCTCTCCATATCTCTAATTGATCTGGGTCTTTAGACACCCACCTCCTGGGAGCTGGATAAGCAATAACTGGGTTACGCCATCAGCAACAAAATCCATAATAGGCATCGCAAAGAATATGTGTGAAACTATAAAGCGCTAGCAAAACCCGTCTGTCACTAATATTTGCTCCTGGGGATTGTTCAGCAAGAGTCATTGAGATTATAATGAAATATTTATACTGCAGCAGCTCACAGAGCAGGACTTGTCTCTGCTCTTCTGGCTCCCGTGTAAAAAAATACCACCAAGAAAACAAATAAATAACCCCACAAAAAAAAAGAAAGAAAGAAACCCCAACCAACCCCAAAATAAACAAAGCACTAACTCTTCAGCTTCAGATTCCACCAAAAGCAAACTCCACACTCTCCCCACAGTACAACACCCTGCACCTTTCTCCAGTTACTGCAATGCTCTGAAGAATAGTTTGGCAGATCTGCACAAAATCCACTTGAAATCTTGAAACCCATGAGTTCCATTTAAGGGTAATTAATGAATGATTCAGAAGAGATGTGCACATCTCTGTTGTATGCCCACAGCCCTGCTCTCGCTGATCAGCATTTAGGATGATTTCATCGCACAGTAGCTTTTCCGAAGGTCTAATTCAATTACATAAGATGCCTCTGGATGAGAGAAGCCGAGTCCCAGAAATACTTGCTCATACGGTACTTCGGAAAGTGAGCAATTCTGCAGGAGTGAGCTCCTGTCCCCACAGGACAGAGCTCTACTGACCTCGCAGATCTAACAGGAGTCTCACTATTGTTCTAAAATTGAAGGAGATCAACTATTTTATTTCTTCCAGTGGACCTTTTCCACTGAGTGTCTGCAGTATCAGCACTTTTCCCTGGCCTCAGCAGTAAAATCTTGGGACAAAGCCTCTCTGGAACCTGCCCCTCAAGGCTCCGTCAGCCACCGTACAGAAGACATGGGGGAGTCTTCCCTGGCCACCTGCACAACACCAGTACAACAGCTCCTCTCCACAGCCAGACTAATGTCACATTTTCCACAGTGTTTAAAGCTCATCTTTATGTTCACTCCTGGAAATTGACTGTATCTCATGTGTGGAGCTGCAGGGGACAGAAGAGGCACCTGAGGCATCCATCCCCAGGGGAGGCTCACCATAAGCATCAGGCACCTACAGAGTCAACGCCTGAAGCAGGGCTTGCTGTCTCGCCTCCCTGGAGAGCCAGTGGAGAGGAACAAGCATTTCTGAGGGTATAATTCAGCTGACCTACTTCCACGTGCGGTGCAGCATGGGAAGGGCTCCCTCCTTCTCTCGCCGACTGGAGGGAGCCAAGGTGAGTGGTGCCACCGCAGGGACCCGCACTGCAGCCCCCTGAGCTGGGGCAGACCCTCCCCTTACACAGCAAGGGATCCACGGGCAGCTCCAGGTGGCTCGTGTCCACAGTGACCCGGGACGTGGTGTGTGGTGCATCCCTGCTCTGCCCCAGCACACCCAGCTACACAATCCCATCCCAGAAACATCCAAATCCTCTCAGCTGCCGCTGCCATGGCAACATCAGGGAGAGGATCCACCAGCCTTTGATGTGCTGATCTGTTTAAAGCATGCAAAATGCCATTCAGAAGCTGTGGAGCTGCGTGGAGGAGCACCTGACTGCCCTGAAGATGGAAGGTTCTCCAAGGAGCAAGGATAAATGCACACTGGCCGGCACCGTTGCTGTCTCCCTTCACAGAGTCGTTACCAGTGCGCTGTTGTTCCTGCGCTCCAGCTCACCCACTTAGTGGAGTTTAATATTTAACATCAGACAAGCTGCTGTTTCATAGGGTAATTTGGGTTATTAATAAAAAATCCCCCCACATTCCCCCCAGTGATTCAAAAATAAGATGCTGTGACTCCAGGTTATCAGCAAGTGCTGGGAGCTGAGCACTCTGGAGTGGTACCCACAGAGCAGTTAATGGGGAATCGGGAAGGGCTGTCACAGGCCACAGAAAAGCCAGCAGAGCCAAGGAACAGCATAACGCTGTCCCCATCTCCCACTGCATCACAGGCGGAGGAGGAGGGAGTCATTCCAAATGACAAAGAGCCTGTGGGAACCCCAGAAGAGCAGGATGCTCAATCCCCTCCCCAGCAGCTCACAGAGATCCCCTGCATCGCAAGGATCCTCCAGGCTCAGGAGGATGCACAACTGCTTACCTTCAAAGATGAATACTCTTGTAGCATTTAGCACCAGGATTCCCTGAGGCTTTGCAAAAACCAACACTGTCAGTGCCAGGAAATGCTAGACCTGACCCTGCAAACCCCGTGCCCTTGCTGAGCTACCGGGTCAGTACAACCCAAGATGGTCTGAAATGTGAGGGCACACAAGATTTGAAACACTTGAGGGGGTTTTATGCTAGACTTCTGACAGAATTTCCTTGACAATATGAAACACAGAAACCTGAAGTAGTCTCCTACAGAGAGAACATCTGTATCCATTTCCACCACTTGCATTTCAAGACTCAGCCTACTCCACAATTGCAAAGTTTCCTCTATATTCATCTACCTCTTGCTAAACTAGTGTTCCCATACTCAGAGTAAGAGGAGGCAGCCTTCAGCAGACTACAGAAATGCTGCAGAGAACTCAAGGAACTGGAGAAATGAGGGACTGGAAGGAAACAGAATGCAATCACCTGAGAAAGGTCTTGGCTGAACAGAGGAGTCAATCCACACACATGTACACGCACACACACTCTTTATTGGGAAAAGCATCACGGGATCTTTGACAGCAACTGTAGAGGATGCCGGATAGCTGGCTCACCTTAAATCTTTAGATTTTCTCCTTTTAACTTCTTGGAGTATAGGGGGAGTCTAAGTACCTGGTTTACAGTGAATACCCTGGCTGTGAATGCCTGTGAATGGAATGAAACAGTAAAGAAAATCCTATTAATTATTTTCTCTTTTGGCTTCCTCAAGTTCTTTTCAAAAGAAGAGAGGACCCATTTTCACCTGCCAGCAGGTAGAGATTGAGAAACGTGTTGCGGCCAGGATGCCCACCGTGGCACAGACGTGAGAGCACAGCGGTTTCATCACAGCTGCTTTGGTGCATTACCCCGTGGTTTGGAGTGTGGGCCTGCTGGAAGACTCCAGCATTGCAGTCTGTTCTCCTACCTCTTTGCAAGCCTTAGTGCCTCTTCAGAGGCACAACATCCTCAAACAACATGTGTGTACGCATGTTTGTTCATGCTGGTCTTCAAAAATATGGCCAAAATTAGGTCCAAATTAGGTCCAAAATTGTTTTCATGGTTGGGCACCCAAAGAGATACCTTAAATTTCTGTTGTTTCCCGGAAGCTCTCAATCATATCACTGGCATGTCATGTACCTCTTTTAATTTAAACATAAAAATGATATATGCATATTTTCTAGGTACTTTTCATGATTAAACAAGCCTAACTTTATCTCGCTAACCTGCTGGCAAAGCTCAGCAGTAAACAGCAGACAGCTTGAGGGTGGGGAGATAACTGCAGCGGCTGCAGCTCCAGAAAGAGGACAAAAAGTGCGTTACTTACTTAGTTTGGGATTTTTTTCCAGAAACCTCACAAGAACAATAAAGGAAACTCTGCTGAGCTCCTTTTTTTCTCCCAGTATGTTACAATAGATTCTTTCTGTCAAGAACAAACTAACGGTTTATATGTTATTACTGGGCGCTCTCCATTCTGCTCCTCTGTGTGCGATGCTGCATTTATTTACAGCAAAAAGGACAAAACGCACCACCTCTGCAGAGTCTGTTCAGACTGAAACTCCCAACATGGAACACCGCTTCGCAGTGAATGGACTTTATCTCCAAGCCTCGTGAAGACACTGCTTCACTATTGCAGCTGCAAGCAGAGCGAAAAATCAGCTCGCTCCAAGCATCCTCGCAGTACACTTAGCTCTAAAGCATGACTTTAAAGCAAAGGGAATTAATGAAAGATGCCAGCTCCTCCACCCAAATATCTGCAATTTACCCACAGTGTCTGTGGCAGTGCAAGAAATGCAGAATAAACATCCCTCGTGACCACTCTGCTGCTGCTGATGGTGGTGCCACGTCGCCTGTTGGGAGGCCCCACAGGGAGCTGCTGCTGATCCCTGCTGAAATGTTGTCAGGAGACAGCAAATGCTGCTGCCTCGCATTTTGGATGGAGAGAGGGTGATCTTGCCTTATTGAGCTGCTGGTGGCCTTGGAGAACTCCTCTGGCAGGTCTGAGAGGTGGACTCGCTGTTGGCAGGGATGAGTGCACAAGTTTTGAGAAGGAGTTTTGCTGATACAGTACTGATGGGAAGCAGATATTTTATACTCTTGTCCTGTGATACTGCAGCTCCTCTTACTGCAATCTCAGCTCCGCAGCCGTTTGACAGCAGGCTTGACAGGAAGCATTTTTCACGGCGCCCAGAGGAAGGGGGTCAGCCTGCTGACCATCACTCGCTCTTTAACAGGAGCGCCTTGCTATGCATCAGTGCGGTTGCACGTCCAAGCTGCATGTAGAGAGAGCTGCCGTGCCATGCTCCACTGAGCAATTCCTGCTTGGACCAAATCTACTGTCACCGCGAGCTGAGATGATTCTGCCAGGAAAAGAGCTGAAGAATGAAAAAGCTTCGAAAATTATAGCCTGCAGGCCAAATACAGATCCCATGCAGGCATCTCCTAGAGCCGAAATATCCCTAATGCCAAAGGCAGCGGCCCACAGATATAACTTCTGTTTCAGCATTAAAGATGGGAAGGAGAGCCATAACACTCCTTGCTGCAGTAAAGTCAGTTCAACATCAAAAGCCAATTAGTTAAGTTTTCCCTTTCTGAGAACTCTCTAGGACACCACCACCCCACACTCTGCTCCCCATGCCCACTGCCAGCTTGACTACTTTCATCTACCACAAGGCAAATGGAGGGGGGCAAAGAAAGAAGGAAAGAAAAAAAACCCAAACCAACACCTCAAAACAAAAGAAACTCTATGCAGGGATTCCTAAGTCAAGGACACTGGATTATTAAGTTTAGCATCCTATTTAAGAACACACTATTTACTCCTATAACCAAATCCATGGAAATAATTTACAGTAGAACATTATTGATTCAAATAGCAGAGTAAGAACCTAGGAACGGAAGAGGTGCGTATATGATTACAGCACACAGTAAAAGCTCACACTTCGATCATCAACAGAGCACAGCTGAATCCTAGGCAGACCAGCGGAAGATCCCTTTTAACTCTCTCCCCTCCCCATTCAGATGAATGGAAGAAAGAGCTTGGTTGGCATCTCACCTCTGCCTACAGCTCTGACAGATGCTCTCCACTGGAAGCAGGTACAGCCCAAAGCAGCCATTTCTCTGCTCCATCACTACAGCTTGTGTGACACCAGCAAAAAGAGGGACAACTGACTTGAAAGAATTTGCCTTGTTTGGCAGTATATTTTCACAGTTTTGATATGTTGTATGTTAAGATTTTGCCAACTAATACAGGGTGTTAAAAAGGTTGGTAGCTTCTGAATCTTTCCACATGCTGATAACACCAGCTTAACTTTGTTTTTAAAAGATTATAGAGAACAATGGAGCAAAAAGGACTGGCCTGCTTTGGACTCTCCAGTTCCAACAGCAAAGCCAGTCGTTCAACACCCATCCAAAGCACCAGCACAAGAATCTCCTTCTTTGCAAACTCCTACATCAGAGAGGCCAGGTACACAGTGAAGCAGACTACTGTACCTCCAGCAGCACGGCCAAGGCATTACTCCAGGAAACAGTATGAGAACCTCACCACTGTGCACCAGAAGGCTGCTAGACAAGAGGAGCTGGCAGGTTGATGGTACGACCTTATGAAATTGCCCAGGACCTTCTGTATTCGCATGAGATTCCAAGGTCTCTGAGTGCCATTCACAACAGTTAATCTGTAAATAACAACTTAAAGCTGGGCTATAGAAGAAACCAGCATCTACTGCTCAGCAGAACAGGTTCTCCAAGCAGAGCGATGTACGCACACTTGGACACAGCTCTCAGTGCATGCAGCCGGGGACAGAGGAAGGAAAGCAAGCTGCTGAAGTATCTGCAAAGATAGTGAGTTTAATAGCAGCATGTTTGGAGGTGAAAGGGTCAAATGCTTGGAAAGCCTAGTACAGCATTTCCCACAACACTCGCCCATGGCAAGGCTCTGAAACCCTGTGTGACCAGGTTCAATCGATCAAAGAGCTCAGCAGACAGCTTCGTCCCTGTGAGGTGACAGAACAGACACTACCCTCTTCTCTTTCCCAGTATGTCCCTTAAAATAGATGACAGACCCTCAGAGTACATCCCATCCAGTGCATCAGGATGCCAGGCATCTGCACTGCCTCAAGGTCCATGAAAGCGCCAGATGACAGGGGGTAGAATTGGAACGAGATGTAGATGGAGCAGTCAGAGTGGGTCAGCGTCTTTGCTGCCCATGGCCAGCAGGCAGAAATCTGCACAGTGCTCATGGGGCAACCACAGAAAGGGCAGTATCTTCCCTGTGCTCAGAGATGCTCTGTGCAAGTTGGGAAGGGCACTGTTAAAGCTGAAACTGCCCTTAGCTCACCCCACACCTGTCTGTCTCACCCACCAAAACAGCACATTCGCATAGCATTTATCTTATTCTTTGCTTTGTGCTGTAATCAGCAAGTCCTGCGAAAGACACAATGCTCCCCATTCCAGGCATGGCATCATGACAGAACTAAATGGACTCTGAATACACTATGTATTTCCTACAGAGTATCTGGAAGCCTTAAGTTTTCTGGACAAATGACACTGTAAAAAGGTGAAAATATTTATTATTCTTTTGCAGAGACCATCAAATTAGTTAAAAATCTAACATAGTTTATACTCTGCAAAGGGTTTCAGCACACTGGCCTCTGTGTTTCCCATTTAGAAGGCCGAACATAGGCACAGGAATGCTCCCTACAAGCCCTGAAAAGTCCTGGTCCCACAGTGCAGTGAAGGACCGTAGCCGCCTTTTCTGCTTGCTTCTTGCTGCAGTACCTTTTGGCTCGAACAGGAGTCTTCTCAGTGACCTGGACACACGCACACACAAACGCGCGCGCTCACTGTCTCCTTCTTTCCGCATCTCTGTATAAATATAGAAACCTCGTCTGTTTTCTAAACGCTCTCCTGCTGCTGTGTTCTCTCTCTCCACCTCCCAAGACACTTCAGCGCATACCTGCTGCTTTGTTTCTGCTGTAGGTTTTTCACTGAGGCTGCCACATTTTGAAGCCATAGATTTCACATAGTCCCCTACATTAGCAGACCCTACACAGAAATGTACAGCTCTGGCTTATGTTTCACCCAGTCAGCAAAATTTGGTTTGCAAATAGGAAGGGAGCTTGAATTTTGCTGCTGTTTGCAGCACTGTGGCTCAAAACACAACATAGTTCAGCTGTGAAAGGAAATGTAAATTTTCAGATGGTTCTGCCATACTGAGCAGAATCCCTTCTCTCCCCCCTTATAGAGAGAAGGTGTCAGGAACTTCCCTGCACCCTGGAGGCTCTCCTCTGCTCATCTAAGATTTTAACAAGGCTGGGCTGAACAATCCAGGGCTAACGCTTTCAGAATCTACCCTCATGGCATCTTGAGAGCCGTAGGTGAGGACTGCTGGAGCGATGTAAGTAGGGCAGGGAACCCAGAAATCTCTGCAATCCTTGACCCATCCTTCCATCACACCCCCAGTGATGCTGCACCTTCCCAGACCAGCACAGAGAGGGTACATTTCTGAAGAACCTTGACATACTTAGACAATTAAAACAAATTAGCATAATTCAGACTAAACTTCTAATTTTAGCACTCTGTAAAGCTGCTTTCCTTTGAGCTCAGATGTAGCTTGCTGTACCTCAGCTTCAGCACACTACAGGCAGCTTCCCACCGTGAATAAACTGAGCCCCACAGGCTGTCGAGCCCAGAACTTTCACAAAGGGCACTCTCCTTGGCGTCTCATCTTCCTGAAGCACTTGCTCCAGGGAGGGCTCACCCCCTGTGCACGGCAAGCGCCCTCCTGGGCAGACACCTTGGCCAAGGGACCAGGCGCTGAGGATGGGGCACAGTTTGAAAGAACTTCTCCCAAAACAGATTTCTGAAAGCTACAGGGTTTCAGACGTTGCTCACCTCATTCCAGTACCTTGATAACAGGTGGGCTCACCAAGCACATATAGATACTATTATTACCTGAATAATTTAAGAGCCTGCAGAGCAGCAGAGCAGAATGGCACCAGCTTCCCCGCAGTGCCTCCTCCCCATCAGCAAGTCCCTGCAGCAGCAGGGTCTGCTCTGACCTGACATGCCTCCCACCCTGATGCCTGTATTCTGCTGTATTTTGCTGTATTTTGCTGTGTTCTGCTGCTCCCCCTCCCATCACGGCGCTGCATTTCCCTCCTGCCTGGAAATGTCAGGAAAGGACACAGGCACAAGCTCTAAAATGCCTCGCTGGCTACGTACTGTACAAGCTGTTCTTCACTTACAACTGGCTTTAGTATTTGTGGACAACTATTTACTGGGAAGGGGATGGACTTCCCAAGTCAAACACAGTTCATTATATATTAGCTCACATTATCTGAGAGACCAGGCTCTCTTGGCACCACATCCTGCAAAGGGCAAGGCAGACGGTGAAAGAAGAAAAAGGTAAACACCAGAGAGAAACTGCTACCATGTAAATGTTCCAATTTTTCTAACTGGGCCATTTGAGAGAGCTCCGGTTCTGTGCCCATTGCAACAAACGATGCTGTGAGAAACCGACAGCCAGAAACTCCTGTAACCTCCCCACTGTGAAGTAACACTGAGATCAGGATAATTTCTGCATTGCTGTTTTCCCTCCTGCACACAAATATGCCATGCACTGTCCTCTGCCATCCCTCCCCCATACCTAATGCAAACACTGGAAAGAAAATAAAAATGCTGGGAGCACAGATGCTCCCATTATAACCAGTACATGCTCATTGCAACCTAATAGGAAAATGCTAGAGGGTGATTGTGAGCAGCAGCGAGTGAAATTGGACAGAGTTTAGTCAAAGGTAAGTTTGAAACAGCCTGTTCTTCCTGTTGACTCCATACTGGGGAGACACAGAGAGAGATGCCGTGGAAACCTTAGTGGGTTGTGAGACAATATCCCCTCACAGGTCTCAGAGAGCAGAGCAGTACAGTACAGTGTAGCACTGATGTTTTTTTCAATCCTGACAGCATTTCCATTCGTACAGGACTCCAGTGGCAGGTCAGATAAACAGCATCAGAGGAAGTCATCATCACACACAGCCCCTGTACTTCCCAACCAGCCCAAAGCAAGAACTAAATATTTATTAAGCTTCTATGAATCAGAGGTCTGAATCTCCTGACAGTGCAGCCAGCTGACGTAATCCTGCCCAGATCCTGACGGGACTTGATTCCCCAACAACCTTGGCAGAGCCTAGAGGGTCACAGTTACCTTGCAGTCACACAAAGCTGTTCCCCATCGGCACACCTGGCAGAGGTGGGGTGCAAATCCTCCATGATTGCTCCCCGCCTCGGTGAACCCGATCCCCTCTAAAGAAGCTCATGCTTTGCCTCAATTTGCCAGCAGCTGCATATACAAAACACCTTCCCAGCTTTACACACTGGACATTTACAACAGAAAAGACTCAACACTGTCCTGCTGCCTTGAGCCCAGCACACACAGCCCACAGGAAGATTTAAGATGGCCCTTTGATTTGCAAAATCCTTTTGAAAGCCTACAAAATAGTCAGATAGCTAACAATTGATCCCATTCATAGTCACACCGTTTAATTCTTTGTCTACTCTGTCCCTCTGGTTACATTCAGAGTGGTAAAAGCTAGGGCTTCCCTGAGTCTCAAGGCTTTGGCTGTCCAGATATCCCATGCCCCTTCTCTCTCCACTGCACAGTAGCATCATGTTCCAGGCAGAAGACTCCAATTCCTTTGCAGAAGAAATGCCTCAGACAGAGAGTACTGGAGTCCAGACACACAATCCTGGCTGCAAAGAGCTGCTGCCAATGGCTGGAGCATCCGGTGTCCTCATGGCCTCACCTAGTGCTGATCCCACACGGTCCTAAAGGTGCCTCCTTCAGCGCTGTGCCACAGACAAGCTGGTGAACTTCCCAGGGAAGGTGCCTGCATAGTTGTTGCTCTTGCAATGCAAGGAGGGGCAGGAGGATTTCTGGCTGATGGAACCGACAAAACTTTCAGTGGGAGACAGCAGAAGCTGCAGCTGGAGCTGTTGCTCTAGGAGCAGGAGCTTTGTGCTCCAAGACTCTGCAGGTGGCACGGTCCTTTCTCTTGCTGGTGAGCTCCAGCTTGCAGGTTAGATACCAACACAGGTCCCAGCAGCCAGTGAAGCCCTGGGTGGCTGACAACCACATCACATCTTTGGCAGGATCTACTGCCACTGAATGCAAGAATCCAGGTAGCCCAATCCAGCAACTCTACCAGGCCAGACATCCATGGGTGGAGTGCACAATGGTGCTTGGAAGTCCAGTTATCCTGGAGATTTCCAAGCCACCTGCAGTCCAGGTCTTCTGAAATCCTTTGCCCTCTCCTTCTGTCCATCAGTATCTTCTCTGCAGCCCCTCTAAACCCCATGCCACCTGAAGGCTGCTGCTTAGTGGCAGCCCTTGGAGAGGATGGCAGGCAAGCAGAGAGAATACCCCCAGTGGGTTCTCCTTGGCAGCACTCCAGCAGTGACTTTGCACCCCAGGTTCTCATGTGCTTATTGCATAACTCTCGCAGAGGTGTCTGGATTTTCCATCTCAGGGATCCTAAGCTTGGATTTAAGTTCCACCCTGATACAGCTCATCAGTGAACAGCAGGTGAGTGACCTCTTTTGCATGTCACACAACAACCACGAGCGTGGTCACCCCATGTGACTGTTCGACTGTCCTACTAAGGAACCATCTGAAATTGCTCTCTGTCTGATTGAGCTTGTAGCTGTTCCAAACCCTACTTGACTTGGTCTACTTCCCACATTTCACTAGCTTCTTAAGGATGCAAAATTTCTTTAATGCAAAAGCATTCTCATTAGCATCCTCCACATCACCTCAATCTTCTCAGAGCTGCCCATCCAGGATCTAGCTCCTCTCCCAACTCACCTAAGCTTGGAGTTTCTTCTGACAGTTGATGTCAGCCGGTTATGTTCACATTTATCCCTTATCCATGCTTGAGAATACAAAGGGGGTCTTTCCATCCTCTGTGCTCCCTTTGCCCTTTCCCACTATTTCATTCCAGCTGCTGGAAGAGCTTTCTCTACCACAGATCCTGCCAAACAGAAACACCTCTCTCTCTTTCCCACCTATTTCAAACCCTCTCTCACAAATTTCTTGACTCCCTTCTCTGAAGCACCCTCCAGCCTCTCCTGCTGCGATGTATTTCAGTGTGTAATAGTGAGCACTAAAATATCTCCTCTGCAGCGTGCAGGAGAAACACTGCACCAAACACGGGTGTCAGCCTGCGCTGTGGAGTCAGGAACCCTCAGACTGGTCTGTGTGCTGTTTCCTGCAAAAGGACATTTAGAAAAAAATTTTATGCAGAGTTTTATGCAGAGAGTTTCTTACTGGGAATCATTTTCTTTTACTATTCAAGACTGCATTGTGTAAGATGCTCTACAAATCCATAACAAGAGACTGTCTCACCCTTGGACACTTGGAAAAAAAAAAAAAACTAGACAGGAGTGGAAATAGAAAAGTAGTTTGTTCCTCATTGCCCCTCTCCCTCCCCCCTCTCCCCCCCCCCAAAAAAAAGTGGTAAATTCAGGCAGCCTTGTCCTCTATCCTTTAGATGTCCGAGCAAAACTTGCTTTGAATGTACTGAGAGAATGTATCACATCTTTCATACCAATAATTTCTCATTTAAACACTGATAGCAATTATCACAGGAATTTTCGTCTGAGCTTTTGGTTAGATTGTTATTTATTCCAGTAGCCACAGTTATGCTGCACACAGACTGCACATGCTCTCATATGTGCACTCGAGGAGTTCTTTGGACATTATTAGTATTGCTGATGATGATAAAGTGCTGTTGGTGTTATTTGCTGTGTAGCGCTCCTGTCATAGATGTTTTAGAGGTTCCAGCTTCCAGTTCCCCCGCAGCCGGTATCTGCCTCTCTGTACTCCTCGGATGAAGATCTCTGCCTCTCTTCATGCTTGACTGGATGTTTGGCTGAATTTGGTATCAGAATAAGTATACTTCAATAGGAAGAATTATTTTCATAAAATTATTAGTTTTTTTTGATTAGTCTCAGCCAAAGCTGGTCCGGTTGCAGGCGCTGCCGGCACCAGCAACCTGCCTCGGGGCACTCGGCAGAGCTGCGAGTTGCTTGTAGATGTAGGTTTGAAACCAAGGGCGAGCCAAGTACTCCGGGCCACAGTTTGGGGGTTAGATATTTTCGGCCCTTTCTGACAACCTCTTTGGTGAGCTCTGCTAGTGCTTCCAGAATTCCTGGAAAGGGATTTGGTCCATTTCTACCTTTAATGCATAACCACAACAACAAGACACATGCAACTCAAAAAGGACTGCCTGGCAGTGTGTTCACATAACAAGTAACAGACCTGCCTCACAAATTGCGTCAAAACATCACGTTCCCACAGTGTGTTGTGCTGCTCCCCACTAATCCTGCAGAAGGCAGGACCGTCCCTGTTAAGTGACTTCCGCGTGAGGGTTTCTGCCTCTCGAGGAGCCTGACCACAGCACCTGCAGTGAAAGGGAGCGTTCTTCGCCATCACTACACCCCAGAACCACAAAAAAAGAGACAGCTGCATCCAAAGCACCGACGTTGCTGCTGTTGGTCACCACTGGCCTGCCAGTGCAGGTGGCCACACTCAGGCTCCACATGAGCCCAGCAGCTGTCACCGAGCGGCTCTGGCCCCCTGCAAACTGGCCATCTGAGCAAAACGCACAGAGATCTGAAGCTGCGATACTGCAGCAGGAATAGCAAGAAGCCAACCCAGATGATGCTTGGCAAATTCTCCAATGGCAGTTATTCAGTTCACAGCCTCCTTCGCTCACGGGCTGCTCTGTCTGCAGGGCACCCTGAAAAGCCACCAACACATTATGCTACACCTCATGATTCCTCACAATTAGCGCTTGCACTAAATGTGGGAAGGGATGGGACACTGAAAGCTCCCCTGGGGTCATCCTCAGGCTGAGGCCACCTCCAGCCACGCTGCAGAGCCCACAGAGCAGGAGGACTCTTCATGACGTGCCCAGCTGTCGAATGGACAGCTCGGCCCAAAACACAAGCACGGCGAGGCTGCACAGAGAGGGAGGGTGAGTGACAAGACACTGCTCCTTAAATCCTCGAAGCAGCCCCTGTCAAATGAAACATCAACTCTTATTGTCTGAGTCACAATGGCTGGGGGCAGGGAATACTGGAGGAGCGACAAGGTTATAGACCTGGACTGTCCCTGTGCTGAGAAACAAATGAGAGGCACACAACACGAAAATGGACAGTACGAGGTCAATCAGGTTCTCGTTACATGCACTTAATACAAAAGCCAAGAAATTGCCATGGAAACTAAAAAGCAACAAACATAATCATGGTCCAAGAAGAAGGGGTTTGGTCAACATAGCATTAAATAACAACTCATTGCCTCCAGGTATCACAGGACACAAGGTTCTCACAGGATTCAACCGTGCAGTTCATGGGACACACAACCACACAAAAATGGCTGGAAATGCTGAAGGATACAAAGTTCTCATGCCCCAAGACATAACATCAGCTTGCATGGGATGAGAAGAAAGTTGTTCTGGGTCTGTTATCTCCTTCCTCTGGCCCTCTCCACTGCTTCGTGCCATGCCAGCCCTGCCTTGGATCATAGGTTACCCCTCTAATAATAACTTGCATTGCAGCAGTGCGTAGCAGGCTCAGTCATAAATCAAGACGCTGATACGCTGCACTGTGCAAACACAGAGCAAGTAAACAGCCTCTGCCCGAAAGAGCCTATTTCTGTACACAAAGCAAGAGGCAGAGGAACCGCTGGGGGAGCAGAAGGACCCGGGGACAAAACCGTGTGGAGCCTTTCGGAAGAGAGGCTTTGGACGGACACAGCACGAACCCCGTGCAGACACCCCAGCAAACATGGGTTAAACTCCCACAACCGCCACAACTAAACAGAATGAGAAACTCCAACACATCGTGGCAGCCCTCAGCTTGGCCCCAGGGAGACTTCCACCACCACTAGAGACACTCGGGCTTTGGTGGCCAGGGGTAAGAAGGCAGAGCTGGCCCCATAGCAAAACCTTCTGGTTTGGTGGTTCTTCACTCCCGAATCCCTTCACAGCCCTCTGGCAACGTGCGAGACAAGCTGCTCCATCAGCCTTGGGTATGAGGGTCCCTGCAGGGAGAAGCCGTGGGCCTGCAGGCAGTAAGCAGTCACCACTGAAGAAGGCAGCATTCGACATCGTGGCAGCGGAAAGACCCCACACCCAATTCCTGCTGTCTGCAGACTTCACGTCTGTCCTCAATGTGTCCACTGACCTCCCCCTCATCAGCCGCTCTCTGCAGACACAGGTCCCTCCTGGGGTGGCTTGGACACATGGCCTGGTGTTAAGAAAAGCAAACGTCCTCACACCCAGCTTCGGTTCCAAGAGCAGCAGGAGCGTGCGGAGGGGCTCTGCCTGTCCTGGCCACAGTCACCGAGCTGGGACACCGGCAGGTCCCCCTTCTCAGTGCATTTCCGGGGTTCATCCCTCAAGAGGGGACAGCTGAAGATCATCAGCTCCCCCTCAGCCCACCACAGCCCTGCTGGTTTCTGCAAGGAGACCTTGCTCCGTACTCCCCGTGCTGTGACAATCACAAATAGTACACTACAAAAGGCTTGTAAGGTCTCTCCCATCCCAGGGCAGCAGACCCCTTTTGGCGGATTCAGCTTCTCCAGCTCCCTCACTTGCACCACTCCATGTCTTGGCAGGAAGTGCGACTCGGGTCTCACACAAGGAGCCAGCCAAGAAGGTGCCCTCTCTAGTACCTTCCACCTGAGGAAGTCCAGACACTTTGCAGGTATCTTTGGATTTCCCAACCCATCACCAAGACACATGTATACTGTGCTTCTGGGGGTGGGGGGCAGAAGGGAAGAGGATGCTTTTCTCAAAGACTCAAGGAGTGAGCCTTCACCAGAACAGGGATGAATGAAATCTAGGAATTCCAGTGCCCAGGACCAGCCCAGACAGCCTGAACCGGCAGTTGTCCAGCAGTGTGGCAGGAAGAATAAAAGCCTGAGGGTTTGGTTACTGATGCCCATCCCCAGCACCTCAGCAAGAGTCTCCTCAGGACTCTCAGGATGCAGCTATTGGATGCTCCAAGTGGTAGAGCTCTGCTGAGAGGCTCTTGCTTAGAGGGGGCACATGGAAGTCTCCAAGTCCTTTGCTAAAGGTAGAGGAGATGCCCACCTAAGACATCCCTATATTGCAACCTCCTCTCACATATATCCTTGATTACCCTTGGTTTCACCTCTCCTCACTGCCTCTGCATTGGTGCATAGCACATACCCCCTCAGGCCCTGCTGTGAGAAGAACATTCAGTCCGAGAGGTCTTCAAGGGTCAGCAAAGCAACGTGCCTGCTCCTGCAGGGAGCCAGTGGCAAGAAAGAAACTGGCAGTGACTTTCCAGAGAGGAGCTACAGCACGGAACGGCTGGAGGAGCCCAGGCTCCAGCACATCGGTCTCAACAGACGGGAAAGACACCTCTTCTTGCTCCTGACCCCCCCTTCACCTGCTGCTGCCAGCAGGTTCCAGGCCTTTGCTGAGGGATGGCCCGTGTCCCACGCACAAATCCAGCTGGCCATAAGCAGCAGCAGAGCTCAGTCCCCTGAACAAAAACACTTTCTCTGTCAGGTTTCTGTTGCCGCTGCACCCCGGTTTCAGTGTCCTGGTGGGGATCAAGCAGGCCATGGGGTGGGACAACGACACTGCTCCTGCACCTGAGAAAGGGGTGGGGGTCTTTTGCCCCTTTGCTCTGCAGACACAGAGCAACTTTGGGAAACTGCATGAAGCTAGAAGCCAGCAATTTTATCTTAGCGATCAAATCTGTTAATGGGCCGAGTCTCTTTAGCTGCCTTGACAACCCCCCCACTTCCTTTCTCCCTTCACCAGGCTTTTTTATAGTCCTTCCCCTTCCCCCCCGCCTTCCCCACCTAAGCTATCAGGACAAACGGCAGATTCCTGGCCCCAAAAGTTGTCCTCTGTTTGTCAGACTGTTTCTTGTGCTGACTGCACATAGACCTGTACAGGGACCAAACTGTCCCTCTGTTATCTCCTCCACCAAATGCAAACAGCACTCACTGCCACCACCAGCGCAGGCATCACAATATGGGGCTGCTCGCCCCAGTGCCACTCACCTTTTTCTTCCGGTCCCGAGAGCGGTTCCTGCGCTTGCGATTAGATTCTTCTTTCTCCTTCTGCTCCTGCAGAGCCTGAGCCTCAATGTCTTTGATTTTCTTCAGCTGCTTCGCTGCCTGTGCCATGGCCGGTCAGACTGCAGTTCCCTCCAGAGCTCACACTGCACTTTCCACGCAGCACCCTCCAGCTCCTGGCCAAGAAAGTCCCTTCCCTTTGCTCAAATGCTTTCGACCCAGATGAGTGCAAAAGCAGTAATGAGGAAAATAGAAAGCAGTCAGCAAGCCCCAAAGGGCAGACAACGTCTCTGGCTGATTGCTAGATGGAGTCTGGGACACCTTTATAAAGCATTAATAATCCTGAATCCAGCTGTTCCAGAGGTTCTGTGCACCATTGCAGCAGCCCCTGACTGCACTGGCACATCATGCAGAATCCTCCTTGTGGGACAGGACACCGGCTGGTGCTGTGCTCTCTCCCTCACTGTCTCCTGCAGTACGAGAAGAGATGCAGGCAGTCAGCCACAGGAAGGAAAATAACTCTCAGCAATTAATGCATGATGACAATAGAGACACGGCGAAAAAGGAGGCTGATGCATGTCATCCTGACTTCTGGCTTCTCCGTAGCAATGCATAAAGAACAGTAATGTGCATGGAGTCAGTCCGTGGCTTTACCACTGCAGTGCTGCTGAGGCAGGCACATATTCCAATTTTCTTCCTCTCGGTCTCTCTCTGTGCAGCAGCCGCATCACTCGCTCACTCTCTGGGTTATGATTCCAGCTCCTTTCAAGGGGAGCGATGGGGAATCGCTGCATTGGTTAGGAGGCAGGCAGCATCTCTGCTCAGAAAACAGCAGATACTGCAAAGGATATGCCAAGTACTGGAGCAAAGTACAGCTTAACAGCATCCTTTCCTCCTCGCATCTCTCCACTGAGTGAGCAGCAAGGGGAGGGGAGGGATCTTGGCTGTGAATGGGAGACAGAAACCAAGGGCTCCGTCTGCTCGTTGCCTGCACAGCCCCAGAAAAGTAAACCAGAGCCACCAGCTCCTGCCCACTCAGGCATCACCAGAGCCCAGGTCCTCTCTGAGGATGTCCATTCAAGGCTCCTGGAGGATCAGCCCCCCCCTTCTCCACAGACATCCGTACATTTCACCTCCAGCTGCCTTCCAAAAGCACAAACAATTTCATGTTGGAAGGCAGGGGCCAGATGTGGGGGCAAGAATAAAACTGGGGTGGACTCTTTGGTGGTGACTATGACGTGACCTCAATTCTTGTCCCTCAGAAAATCTGTCCCCTGTGTGCAAACCCACAGGCAAAACACCGGGAAAATTATCTGCCCAGGTAGAGGCCCTGCACATGCTGCACTTTTCTGGCACGCTTTCCCCAATTCTAGACATTAAAGGGTCCCTTTTGTGTCAAAAGATGGCAAAGCAGGGGTTAATGTCAATTTCTCAGCAACTACTTGACACTCACAGGTTATTTAGACTGGCAAGCAGCTGAGATGCAGACTTAATTGTACAGACACTATAAGTCACTTTTCTGAGTAAGTTTTCCTGCATCTCTTTTGCCTTTGAAGTTCCCCTAATTCTGTTGCTTCACAGAGCAAGGAAGATGCTAAAAACAGGAAAAAGACCGGCTTATCATATAGTCTTTAAAGAATATGATAACTGAGAATACAGAGAAGGTCCTAATAAAATATGAAGACTGGGAAATCATCACATTTTACAAGGCTTTTCCAAGGACAGCTTTAGTTCTGTGTACTGTACCCACAAGGATAAATAATACACTCAAGTCTAGATACAGCTGCACATCTTTATATAGCAATGTCCTATGAATGCCCATGCAAAAAAAAAAAATATACAAAATTAAATAGGAGCTACACAGTGAAAGGCTCCACAGAGAGGAGATGCCAGGAGCACAGCTGGCCTCGTCAGCCTCATTGCACCTCTGCCAAAAGAGCACTTTGCAGGCCAAATGAGGCAGAGGGCAAACACACGAAAATGACCTGTGGTCAACAATAGGCACACAGGAGGCAAAAATTAACCATCATATGCTGAGAGCTTCTCAGTTGTATATGTTTGACTTTGCATCCTAAACCAGCTAGTTTAGAATTCTTTCTGAGGAATTCCCTAATTTTTCAAAACAGGGAACCCCGGAGCGAAACCAAGTTCTGCTGTTATACAACAGCATTAGTTCCCATCACATGCACTCACGAGCGTCCGGGCACTGACCTTTCAGTGCTGAGGGCACGCTGAGCTGCCAGCCTGGCTAGCAGACCTGTAGCCAGGTACCGCTGTGACTTTGCCTCTCATCCATGACCTAAGTCCTGCCTTCCAGGGTCAGACTTCAGAGACCCAGCCCCGCCATGTGGCCGGGTCTGCACGCTTGCACTCAAGGGACACTGTGCTACACTCCAGACTTTGGCATAGGCATCCCTTTTTTTCCTGATGTCAACAAAGTCCCCTCGATAGACACAGCTACATGGCACCAGGCAGGGCAGATCTCAGCCTTTGTCTGCAGCCTGTAGGACTCTGCCTCCTCCTGCAAACAGAGCCCACCTCTTAACTCCTTATGAGCCAGAGCAGAGCGAGCACAGGACAGGAGCAGAAATTATCAAGGGAGAACCGGGATATGGGGAAAAAGACATGGGAGTGTGGGGGGTCATGCTTTTGCTGGTCCAAGGGATAAAACAGAAAAGCACCTTCCCAAAACTGTCTGAAAGCTGCTTCCCCCTGATTGCACACACAGGAGGAAGGAGATCCAGTCTCATAGAAGGAACAAAAATGTTTTCATGTGCTCCTCAATTCTGAATTAGGATTCTGCCTTGTATTACAAGTATTACAGTCCACAGGCTGAACTCCTCCATCACAGCTCGTTGCTCTCAGAACGAGGAACAGGGCAGCCACTGCCACCAGCAGTTTGTTTTTGAAACATTGAATTTTGATAGCATGATTTAAAAGTGAGTTTACTGGAATTAGGTATCTCTGCATACACACAGATTGTCCTGTGCAGAGGCTTACACGCCTGATGTTCTAAGCTATGAAGTGTTTGGCCTACAACTGGTTTCAGGTTTTTATGTGCTGTAGGTGTATGGTTGGTAGAAAGGGACCCTGCAGATCTGCTGTACATGAGGAGAAGCTCATCCACTATTTCAGCAAGAACTCGGGACAGGACAAGTGGGAAATGGACTTAGTAGTAATTTCACTTAACTCACCACATCATTTTTTTTTGTCCGACAGTCATTTTTTCTCTTCTTTGGAGAAGTTCTTTGGGAAATATCTGGAACAGTAGATGTGTCATATCTTGTTGCTGCTTGCTCCTATTGGATGAAATGGGGAAATATGGGATGACAGAATTTCAGTAAACAGACTTCCTCCTTTAGCTGAAAGGTACCATGTGCATATGCTAGCCAACATGTAAGCAGAAAAGAAACTTTTCAAGAATTAGTTCAAGTTCAATAAACTTTTTAATTATTTCACACCAGGTACTATATTTATCACTTTTTCCTTGAAAACAGATTATTTGTACTATGATAACTCTCTGGTACCTCAACCACCGGCTGGGATTCTACCATGTGACGCAAATGACAAACATACTGACAACAGAGCCCCTGCTCAAAAGAGTTCACAGGGTAAAGTATTTGGCAAGCGAGAACAAATAGATACTGACAGGGGAACCCTTAGGAAAATAATCACACAAAATGAACAAGGTCATTATGTGCCAATTCCACATTCAGAGCTCTCCTCCAGAATAGAACCTCCTGTAAGGAAGGAAGCACAGAAACCAATTCCTGACTCTGTCTGTGAGGTTCCGCAGCTGTTTCCAGAGATTAAACATGCAGCTGGAGTCCTGCTCTGCTCTAGGTGAAGACCTGTGTTTGGTGAAGTTGCTAAGATTCTCTGTGTTAGGGGCAAAAGGATTTTACATTCAAAGCTCAACTTCAGGCAGCTATTTTTAGGTAAATTATTCTGGCTGACAAGCTGTGAAGATAAAAGATGCTGCAGGCCCCACCCTGGCTGCCATAAACCTCGTCTGCCTCAGCATTCAGACTCTTCCCTGCATATTGGGAGTTGGTAACAGACATTTTGGGCCACATACCAACTAATCTAGAGCAAAGCTGACAGTGCTGAATGGAATGACTCTCACCACGTCCACAGTTCGGTACCTGGCTGTGGCTGTGCAGAGCCTGCAGCAGCAGCAGCTCTTCACACCGGGCTACAAGGTGCTAAAGGTCCTTGCACTTCAAGACAGTCTGGTTTCAACCCTGCTCTGGATTGGCAACTCTCTCCCAGAAAAAAAAAAAACAAAAAAACCCCCCAAAAACAAAACAAACAAACCTCCCCTATTTAGTCATTCTCTAATGGTAGAATTTGATAGTTTGTATGACAACATTCTAAAAAAAGAGGTCACCTTATTCATGGATCCTACATGTGGTTATCATCAAGTTAGCCCACACAAACCGGGGGGGAGGGGTGGTGTTGGTTTGTTTGGGTTTTTTTTAAATGACAAGCATAGGCTATTAACAGTGAAGCCTATTTGATCAAATAATGTTTTTCATAAACATTTCTTAAGTAGCAGTTACTGTTTATCAGCTCATTAACTCTGGAATCATATTTCCATGATCTTATTTATAGATTTCCATAAATACTTACCTTTGTTCCTTGTCCCACAAAGCTAGAAAGTTGTTATAAATTATTATGTTCCTATCTAGACATTTTCTTCCTGAAATAGTTTTGAATACCTTAAGAACTAAAAAATGCACAAGAAGTTTAATTTTAATTATTATCAGCATTGGCCCTGCTCACCCCTAGCTTGACAGCTTGCACTTAAGCATTGCAAAGATCTCAGTTATTTGAAAAGCATCGCATATCAGCATGTGTAACAATAATTTGGTGCCAGGGCATCAGATAAAGACTTTGAATTGCCCCACTTGTCAGTTTGCGATACAAGCATTTTACTGTTATTTCATGGAAGTGATTTGCCATGACCATTTCAAATTCTGGAATTATCTAAAGCAGCAGAATTATACTCTAGTCTAATCACTCAGCACATTAATTCTAGAAGTCAAAGCCATTTTGAATTGCTGGAGAACATGCAACTGTTCTCAATTCTTCTTTTACTTTTAAAATCCATATTGAATCCTAAAAATGAGAGATGTTTCTGAAAATTAGTAATAAATAAAAGCTGACTCCAACAGTATCATTGTTAGATAACAATTCAAACTGAGCATATTTTAGTGGTGAAATCAAATCTGCTAAATTCAGTGTATACAGAAAATAACAAGCAAAACCCGAAAAACCCCAAACCCCAACTGTTTAAGTACGGAAAAAACAGGGCACACTGGGGTGGCACCCACCACCTCGTAACTACTGGACAGTGCCAAAGCTTCGCTTAATGAACAACTTAAAAAAATAATAAAAGTAAGCCATGAGCAATGGAATACAGCTTTCTGGCACGGGATGGTTAATTCAGTCTTCACTCCAGCACTGACTATGGGAAGGTAATAGACAAACAGGATGGCATCTACTGAGATCCTGACGGCTCTCACCTGTAACACGGCTGATGTACTCACTGCAATTCATAAGTGATTAATCCCAGGTCACCCTGCCTCTCTCTCCTTCACGCCTGAATAATCTAAAAACTGTTGTTAGAATAAATGAACAAATTGCCCAGGAGCACGCCAGTACAAACAACTTCTATTTGTATCTCGATGTGTTCAGTCTGAAAATTCAGACTAGAACAAGTCCAAAGAAAAATCTGTCAGCTTAAAGGAAGATGCAGCATCATCCTCAATGTATGTAAACATATGTTCCATCTTGGTGAAGGCCAGAGATAAGAAAAGCGCATCAAATTGAATTTAACTAGTTCTCAAGGTCCTTTTAATTTATTTACCATGACGCACAAACACAGTTTGCTCGCTTGAAGACACACTTGTGACAGCAGATCTGCAGAAAAGCCCTTGGGAGGTTCCTGTTGCCTCCCTGCCCGGGGACCTGGGGATGTCCAGGCTCCAGGAAAGCAGGTGCTGCCAGGTTCCTCACAGGGAACTTCAGAAATCATCGCATGCCAGAACATTGCTTCCACCTAGTGTTTCGAACTTGTGAGCGTGCAGAGAACCACACAGCGACAGGAGTGGTACAGAGCTCGAGAAAGATCCAATTCTGCCTTGAAGCTGCAGGGGAACTTTGCTGGGGAAGATTTCTAGTTCTCCCATCCAAAGTGCTAATTGTAAAGATGAGAGAGCAATGGGGGGGGGGAGGTGTGAGCTTCAAACGCACGTTGCCACTTTTTAAGTGCACAAGTCAAAACTCAAGCGATTGTACAAACAGAAGCTGACAAAAACCAGCTCACAGACTCTGCTTTAGCTCTGGGAAACCCTTGCAGAGAGGAATTTAAAGGTGATGATTTCTGGAGAAGCTATCAAGTTTTTGTTTTTTCTTCTTGTTTTTAATCTTTCTCTGAGTAGAAGCTGTAGGTAAAAATTAACCTGGACAGAGATCTCACAAGGAAATTCCAAGTACCACCTCTCTTCCAGATCAAAAGGCCAACAAGGAATCATATTCCCAGGACCGAGGATTGGCAACAGAAATCACTCCTCAAATGGAAGAAAAAAATCCACATGCACAACTGACATCCAAAATGGCTCAACATAATTTATTTTTTATGTTAAAATGTACAGAGTTCTTTTGAAAGTACTTGCTAGAAAGGGGAAAAAAAAGTGATATTACATACAAGGAGAGGAAGGGAGACCATCCAGCCAGGAGCGTATGACATGGAGAATTACAAAGGCATCTAGGCACCCCTTCCCCTTAGCTTACAAGTCACCATGAACAAAGTACAAAGAGGTTACAAAACAGGAAAAGCAAATATAAACAGACAGGAATAGACTCAGCTTCATTTGTACATGCGGCTTTTAGAGGCATCTGGAGCTCCTATTCACACACTCTAGAGATCTCTTTAAAGAGAATTTTTCTTTCTTAAAATAGTTTTTAATATTCTACAACAAAGATAAAAAATTTTAAAGATGGAATGAAATGAAAAAGCTCTTATTTTTAAAAGGCATCAAAGTCACTAACAGTGAGATTTTTTTTTTTAATTTCTTTTAGAAGATTACCCAAGTTATCTTGCTAAAAATACATATTTTTTTTTTTTTTTAAACAGAAGTGAAAAAATGGTAGGTACCAATATTACTGCGTTGGATAATTTCTTTTTATATATAGAAAAGAACATTTTTTTTCTACAATAGTTCTACAGTCACAAAGGCTTGTGGAAAAGGGAGCTGCCCAATTGATAAAAAAAACATACAAAACCAAACCAAACGTAACGGCAAACAAACTAAATTCACGGCCCTCATTTCAACAGCTTCTCCTCCTGTCTCAGACCCCCACCCACCCCCGACCCCCCCCCAGCTATTGGGAAGCAGAGACACAGCTGAAGATCTAGGAAGGAGAGGGCAGCACAGTGCGCTTTCTACATGGTTGTTTGGAATTGGAATAGTATATACAGAGAAATGGGGTCCTACACAGCCTTGTACATGCTCAAAACTAAACAGAAATAAAAAGTGGAAGTCCTTTGAATTCTGCCTTTTACAGTTAGCAGTTATTGGAGGAAAGTCCATTTTAGTGCATCTGAAGAAAACCCAACTTTCTTTTAGACTCTTTTGGTTTAAAAACAAAAGAAATTAGTCTTATTAATGTGTCTGTATTTCTACTTCATATACAGTAGAAAAGGAACTTTACATTAAAGGGTGTCCCTTTTTGTATTGGGTGACATGCCAGCAGTGTAGCCAAAAAGAATGTAAATTGGATTATGTGGTAATAAACAGCAAAATCCTGCCACCTGCATCCTACTACAGCGCCTGGACTGTTGCACTCCTGTAAAACAGGCCAATTCCCTTCTTTTCCCACACTAGATTAAAAGTGTGGCTATTCCTATAAAATGGGTCTCAAACAGTGGGAGAATCAGGGAAAACATCACTGACTCCCCCAGAGCCTGGCACATTCAGCAACTTCCCACCTCAAACCAGGAACAGAAGAGTGACAAGGACACCACGGGGCTCTCCTCAAGTCACTTAAAACCTACAGTTTGTCTTCCGAGATGACCCAAGTGAGAGGTTAAGAGGCAGACCACTGGAAACAGCTGCTTTTGAGCTCAGCCTGACCCAAGGCTCAGAACCAAGACCCGCAGCATTTCAGAGCACAAAGTAAAGCAGAGTTTGGGATCTTGGGGCCATGGCTGACCTGCAGTACACCAGAAGAGCCTGCAACCATTTCCTGTCCTGACAGACCACTGACCACCCCGTCCTCCTCTTGACTGCGTAAGGGATACAGACAGTTCTCTCTTGAGATGCTTCCAGTAGTTCTGAGTGACAGAACACATGTGCATGCCTGCACGTGTGTGCACGTGTACACATGCATGTCCGAGTGGTGAATGGGATCATTTTAAAGTTACATTATATTTTCAGCATGAACCATACAATTTCAATTAACTCATCTACAAAAACACCAATGTGAAGAGTTTATTGTTTACACGTAACTCCAAATTTTACTGAGGGCAAGGGAGTCAGGGAAAATTAAAGATAAAAATTTTTCCTGACTTGCAGAAATAAAGAGCTTCATTTATCCTCTGTGTCCCCTTCCAAGTCTCCCAGTAAGTGCCTCCTGCTAGAAGTAGGAAATGCCAAGGTGGGGTTTAGAGGGAAGGGTTGTTATTCTTTGAGATGTCAAACATTTTACATGACTGCAGCACTCGAAACTGCATACAAAGGGGCACAGGGGAGGGAGAAGGACATACATTTGAAAAAAAAAAATTTAGAAAGATGATTTCACTGTTACACATATTCTGTCCACATTGTCAGCAAAGTAAGGCTCTTCTTAAATTATGAAAAGATTTTGTGCATGTTTTCCCCTCTAAAAAACATCTGTAAATGATTTTTAGCTGTAAAATGTTTCAGGATTGTGAAGAAAACAAAAATGCAAAACAAACAAACAAAAAAAAAATCAAAAAAATAAAGACCAGGCTTCCTAAAAAATAAAATAAACCAAAGAAAATCTCTCTAAATCTACAGCAATATTTTAACTGGAAAAAGGTCCATTTTCTCTGGTTCGTCAGTATAAAAGGTTCCTTTATTTATATATATTTCAGTTTTTAGGATGCAAGTTCATCTTGCTCATCTTCTCATGTATGGTCCATTGAGAGACTGCTTGGGCACGCCAGCAGCGTTCATGTAGCTGTGATGGGAGGGCCCCGTGTACATCATGTTTCCGTGGGGATTGGGCTGCATGGGCTGCTGGGTGTAGGCCTGGCCCCCCATCATCCCCATCTGCATCTGCATAGGATACTGTGCTGTCTGGTTCATGTAGGCGGGGTTACTATGGTAACTGCTGTTCATCATCGGCTGTGTCATTCTGTAGCTGTTCATGGCATTCAGGGTGTTCATATTCATGGAGTTAACATTGTAAGGGGTGGTTGGCATCAGGTTGACTCCCATGTTCATGCCCCGTTGAACGGCCAGCGTACGAGGGCCAGCCTGCATGGCAACCGCGGGGGGGCTGCGGCCGTAGAGCTGCTGCTGGTGTGCGGTCGCAGAGGGCAGCGGAGCCGACTTCGAGCGGATGGAGATGTGGCCCTTGACCGGCATCTGCCCCTGCAGCCTCTGCGTGTGCGGGATGCCGATGTTGGTAGCGGACATGTTACACTGAAGCAGAGGTGAGGTGAGGTTCATGGTGGTGGACGCCAGGTTCGGAGGGGGTGTCATAGTGGCTTGTGCTTGTGGTGTGCCCGCCAAGGGGTGCGAGGGAGCGAGCTGCGCCAGCCCCGTGTTGGACAGAGAGACGCTGGTTGCATAGGAGGTCACAGCAGGAGAATGGCTATAAGGCATGGCATGAGGGTCCATAATGGTGTTTGTCAGCTGCTGCAACTTGGCTAAACTGAACGTGGCTGACGGTTGTGAATAGCTCCCAGCACCAAAATCCCCCGGAATCCTCTCGTAGATACTTATGTTACCGGTGCTTCCCGATTCGGGTATTTCCATGATCATGGGCGCTGGGGTGAAGCTGTTGTTCATGCTACACTGTGACAGCGGCGGCTGCTGCGGGGGTGGCGGGGGCTGCGGCTGCTGCGGCGGCGGCTGCTGCGGCGGCTGCGTTGTCGGTTGCTGGTTACTCGGGGGCCTTTCTACCACACAGCTCTGAGGTGACTTGATGTTACAGTTCGCTGCAGGCTGGACTGTGTTCTGCTGCATCATGCTGCAACTGCTGCCAATGTTCGCCATTTGCTGGGTGACAACACAGCTGTTCTGAGTGAGGCTGCTGGAAGAGGACAGTCCTCCATATGAACAGCTGCTCTGGGAAGAGTTATTTCCACAAATGCTGCCCCCCATAGTGGAGTCATAACTGCTGGGGTTCTCATAATTCTCTGTAGTGCTCTCAATGCTGCCAAGGTCACTGAAGCCACTATCCACCACCTGCTGAGAGTGGTCCGATACTGAAGGCACATCCATCATGGGGCTGGTCTCCATGTTCTGCATAGAGGGTGCGGACAGGGATCCTTGTTCAGGACTTATCTGGGTGTAGCTGCTCTCCAGAGCAGGCACATTTGGGCTGCTGACAGAACGCACAGACTGGCTGGGGTGGGACTGAACAGAGGATATTGGACTGTTGTGTTCTGAGGCCTGGCAATCTTCAACCATTGATATCTGAGGATCCTCCTCAGTCTGGGTGTAACTCTGCAAAGTCTGACAAGCTGCCAGAGTTTCTTCACAGTCCTGGTAAGCTACATCATGCTCATTGCTTTCCTCCTGCGTCAAGGACTGCACTGCTTGAACAGTTTCAAGATCTAGTTCACTATGAGGAATCTCTTCCTCTTCCTTTAATTCAATTAACCCTTCTTTACTACTTTGCTCTTCTTCGTGATCATCTTCAGACCCAGGGACATGCTCTGAGCCCACCGATGTCTCATTGGAAGCCTGCTCTTCCTCAGAATCTGCCTCTGCTTCATCTTTTTCTTTTGCATCTTCTCTACTGCTTGGCATGCTTGTTTCTAAAAAACATTCTTGCACCTGAGGCTCCTCCTTTACCCCTTCCCTAACAGGCTGTTCCTCCAATTCTTTTTTCTTCACAGACTCCAGATGACCGTCATCTTCATCATCAGCATCATGATCTTCATTTTGATTTGTCACTACTGCAACTTCTTCTTCCTCCTCGTGGTCATGTTCAGGTTCGTCTAGTTCTTGCTGTTCTTCTTCTGATTGCCTTTGCTCTTCTAAAACCCGTGGCTTCTCCTCTACCTCCTCTTCTATCTCAGGCTCTTTTACTTCTGGCACTGGACTGCTGTTGCTGTCCACAGGAGAAACTGCTCTTACTTCACTGCTGGCTGTATCTTCCTCTTCTCCTTCTCCTACCTCTTCTGCTTCCATATTCACATCTTCCTCTTTCCTTCCCTCACTAAGAGGCAGCTCTTCTTTCTGCTCAACACTTTCTTCTTTATCTGAAATTTTGGGCTTACGCCCTGGTTTTGAATTAACTACCACTGCATCAACTTCTTCATCCTCAGCTGACAGTGGCATCTTTTCCCGGTTCAGTTTAAAACCTGGTTTTCGACCAGGTCTTTTCTTCCAGTGGACTGGTTTTCGGCTTTTCCCTTTTGGCCATCCCTTCTTCTTTTTCATGGGTGTAGAAGTATCTGGCTCAAGTGAAGAATCCTTGGCTTCACATTTTCTCAGCATAGATAATGGTTTCAAAGTTGGGTTACCTGAAAACACAAATTGAAAGATACTGTTCAAACATTTTTGTTTGGCCTGAGCATTCACGGAAGCTTTCCCAAGCATTCCCATCACATTTATCAACTTCATGTGTCAATACTAGCTCAGAGATTTATTGTGGAGGGTAACAAGAAGGATCAAGGTCTGCTCATTAGCAATCACACTGCACATTACGTTTGCAAAGAACACCAATGCTTTCAAGATTTTGCATGGTGAAAGCTCTGAGCCTTTAATACACAACTCAAATTAAACACTATGCTATACGATAGAGTCCTGGAAAGACTCACTACCCTTTAGAAATTTTATTTATACAATATATTCACAAATGAAAATGTTCCAGTGTAGGGGAACACAAAAGTTGCAATAAAAGCCTGTTTCCATTTAGATCTGTATTTTGTGCATCTGCTGAAGAAAGGAAGTATTTCCACTTTTTTCATGGTTTATGCTTTTAAATGCCAGTAGGAATATACAGGTGACTGAATTTGGCTAGATTATATTTTTTAATCTGAGGAATTATTAAAAGGAAGCTGAATTTCTCTCTCATCTGACTTTTTTTGATGAAGCAAGTTTTGCATTTCAGTGACTTTCCAAACACTAGAATAGGTTCAGAGCTTATACAGCCAGAAAGAAATGTGATCATTTACTGAGAACTTACTGAATACTGTAAGGCATTCCCTGAATTAATTTTCTTTTGAACCTGTCAACTAGCGTAGCCACTGCTATGTACATTACCAAGTTGTGTACATTTTACACATTGTTGGTAAACTACTGCAACGGTTAATCATTGACACTAGTTGATATTCACACTTTACCATCTGAATTTCTGTCTTCAGACACTGTATGTACTTAATCTGCTTTTGTATTAATTTTGCTTTTATCTGCTAGACAGTAAATCTCTCTTACTAAATAACCATTCTTACCAAAGTAACCTGTAAATTTATCAAGTCACTCTTACCTCTACTTTCTTTGAATCTACTATTACAGAACATTTGTTCTAGTGTCTTACTCAGCCCACAACTGTTCTTTGAACTATTCCAGTTTATCAATACTCTTAAGCGTGAATAACTGAGCAGAGATCGTTGTATTAGTTTCACCAAAGCTAAATAAAGAGATGATAGAATGTCTCTACTCCACCTGAGACTCCTCTGTTCATGTATTTAAGGATCACCTGAATCTCTCTGGCTTTGAGCTAGAAAACCATGCTAATTACTGGACATGACCTTCAAATACTCTCTCATAGACTTTGTCAGTGAATTGCCCTTCAGCTGCTACATTATTTTTTTAATCTACCCATAAAATAGTGGTACAGACACACGACCCAGACCAATCGCCCTGAGAACAGTTCTGTTGGAAGGGACCTACAACAATCATCTAGTCCAATGCCTTGCACCCCACTGATAACAAAGCTGCTAAATTTCTCCTTGTTTGCAGCTTGATTTATTTAATATGCATAAACTGAAATGTTACAAAATCAAGGTAAAGCAAATGGTTTTGACTAAGTCAAATACCTCTCAAAGCACTAAGTAGGTAACATCAATTACCCTTATTAAACAAGCTGTAGTCTTGTAAAAATATATCATTTTCTGATAAATACACTTTTCACATACCATTTGTATTGAGCCAATAACCCTCCCTGGACTTTCTACTGGGCAATAAACCAGTCATCCTACTATTTAAATCAGGATGAATGTCACACTTGATGGGCCTGTAATTAGGTTGGTCATCCCACCATATGGATATAGTATCAATTTCCCCCCAATATTCAGAGTGCATTTATTCACATTTCTGCCCTTTCTACCATCTTAAAAGATATTATTGATTCCATGCTATGATTTTCCCAAGAATAGCTGTTTGAAGTCCACAGTTACATAACAAAGGTAAAACTAAATAATATGCTCCTAGAAGTTCACAAACATTCCTTAAAACTTAATCATAGGTCAGCTGAGTTACTCTCGCTCTTTGCTCAGACAGGCATTTACTCTAAATATCTCCGATGAGAAGTATTTTGAAAAAATTCTCGGTATTAAAAATTGAATTTAAAACCAATACTGAATTCAAAATTCAACAACTCCTTGAAGTCATCCATAAAACAAATACTTGGAATGTGAATAAAGGAAAGAAAGGATCTGCTACAGTCAGCATATCATTAGGCAGGAAGAAGGAAATACTACTTATTACCATTGAAGCTCTTATAAACAAACCAACCTCTTTAAATGAAAAAAAAAAAAAAAAAAAAAAAAAAAATCGCTATTTGTTGTCTTCTTTCACACTTCCTATCTACTACAGAGGATTAGGCTTACCACCTCTTAGGTGAAGACCTTTTGCTTTTATCTGTACTGTCACGGATAAAATCTTATGATGGCAGGCTCCCCTTGTAATAATGTGTCCAGTAATTAAAGTTGTCCAGTCTGCGCTGCCCAGTACAAGACAGACATGGAGCTACTGGAGACACCACTAAGATGCCTGAGAGACTGGAAGATATCTCTGATGAGGAAAGGCTGGGAGAACTGGGACTAGAAAAGAGACTGCTCAGAGAAGGATGTTATTGATGTGTACTATTCTCCTAAGGGAGGTGTAAAGATGATGGAGACGGGCTCTTTTCAGTGGTGCCAAGTGCCAGGACCAGAAGCAACAGGCACAAACTGAAACACGGGAGGTTCCATCTGAGCATCGGCAAACTCTTCGTTACCATGACTGAGCACTGGAACTGGCTGCCCAAGGAGGTTGTGAAGTCTCCCTACTCAGAGATACTCAAAAGCCACCTGGACATGGTCCTGAGGTCAACTGGCTCTTGGTGGCCTTGCCTAAGCAGAGGGGCTGAACAGGATGACCTCCAGAGGTCCTTTCCAACCTCAAGCAACTGTGATTTTTACCATATGCACTCGACACCACCTTCGCAAAAGAATATGGATTTGATGACCACTCAAGATTTCATGTGCCTCATTTTTTAGAATACTGAGAAACATATATATGTGCTCATTCAGTTGCAGTTAGTTAAATATCAGTGCGTACGCAAGCTTGAACAGAAGATCCTTACAGTATTCACATTCACAGTAAGACTTATAGGAAGAACTAGAAAAGCAAAATAATACAAGCCCAGCCTATTACAGAGCTCCACCTTCCCCACGCAACACTAATCAAGTTGCACAGAATTGGTAGAATATAGAGACACAAGCTTTATTTGTTTTCTATACCACAGAACACGTTCTATCTTCCAGAATGCCTAAACCTTATTAAATACTGGCCTCAAATTGCCACACCACTCTATCCATTCTCACCGTAGCCCTGACAGCCATCAGAACCAATTCAAATTCTCATCAGACACCAAATTTAAGAGACTGCAATGTTACATTTAGGGGAAATCACAGAACACTTTCAGTGCATTGCCTCAGAGATCAAGTTCTCGGGGAAAAATCAGAAAAAAAAAAAACCCAAACCAAAAAACGAACCCAAATCACCCTTACTCAGAAAATTTAAAAGGAAATTACAAGCAGGTTTCTGGGAAGTTTTCCTATCACTACAGAAATCTAAGCTTCCTATAAACATTCCTAAGCATAATTATGATTAAAATAGTCTAAATCTGAACCAAATATTAATGACTCCAATACTATATTTCTGAATTGGCATAAGGCACTGCTGCCCCCCTCCACCCAGCTGAATTTTTATCAAAAAAGGCCACCTGTCTACAATGCCTGATTATCCCTGTGGGCTAGTGTGTTTAGGTAATAGAAAGTACAATGTATTTTCTCTAAGATCATTACAGTTTTATTATGTATATGCAAAGGCACCTGCATTAAAGGCATAAGCAGCCATCAGATCCCGTTTGATGTCAGGAGCAGCAATACCCTGATATAGTGTGCTTACTACTTTATTACTTCAGAGGTTCTGACAAATTTGCAGAAGTTCAGAAAAAAAAAAAAGCAACAGAAGCGACACAAGGGAACAGAAAGCACTAAATTACAAGTGGAGAGTAAGAAAGTAAAGTATTTATAACGTAGGTGAGCAAGAAATTTATCATTGCACCTGGGCACTCTATGGACTATTTGTAGTCTGCAAAAGATTGTTAAAAATCACTGATGTATTTTATAAAGCAATATGTGTGTGTGGACTCTCTAAAGGGATCCACTTCTCCACCAAAAAACATTCGGAAGAGCACAAATGAAAAGAGACTGAAAATTGCTTATCTAACAGATCTTCTCACAACTCAGTAGTCTTATTAATGGTGCTGAAGTACCACAAAAATGTATTTAATGAGTAAACTGATCACAATAGAATTAAAAAAACAATGGTATAAGCTGACTGTGCATATATTCCCACTAAGCAAACTTAATGCTGCATCAACACGTTTGCACTAAATTTACACTTATATGCTTCTATAAGGATTTAAGGGTAACTGATGCTAAATGAAAAGTATACATGGCTATAACCATATTGATGCTTTCAGCATTTAAGTACTTTTAAAGAAAAATTCTCCTCTACTAACCACAGGATAGTTGAAAGCCATAAATTAACGAGCTCATTCCAGTAACTATTTTTTATTGTGGGATAATGGAACCATACTTCTCTTTCACACAGTTTTTGGTTTTTATTTGGCTGACTGCCTTGCACTATGTAGACCATCAGGAGAACAGAACATGTAACAGTCATAATGAAGATTACTAATGGAGCATCTGAATGACAGATGTTTCTTTTGAATTATCAGTGCATTCTAAGTAACCAGTTCCAACCAAATAATTTTATTTTATGAATGAACGTTCAGAGAACTTTAAGGAGATATGAGAAGCTAAGAGGCAGGACATGCAATGTGATGAAGAACAGGATCTCAAAAGAGACAGTTTATTATTTCTCTTTGTTATGGAAAACTGAGGGCTCTCCAATTAATTTCTGTTTTATTTCTGCAAGCGACCCTGCCGCATAGGTTTTTCCACAATCACAGATATCAATTCCACTACAAAAGCTGCATCAAAACGATGCCCTGTGATCAGGTCACTGCTAATAAGATATTTAAAAGCATGTACCACATTTTCATAAGACTTGGGAATGTCTGAGTCTGGTTTGACTGGTAATTTGTGCCCAACCCTACATTTGGCTAGAAGTTACGAGACAAGGTAAGCAGCTTGTTCCATCATGAGCCAGTATCATCTGACACTCACTGACACTCTGTATCAAACTTCCAACAGCGTACCACCAAACATACCATTAGTGTCATCAGACTCCTCCTCATCTTTGGACTTCCTCTTAGAAGAGGGTCTATGCCTGAGTGTGTCTGGTGGGGCTAAGTGTCGAAAGTATCCACTGGGCAAAAGTTCATTCTCCTCCTCTTCGTCCTCCTCCTCCTCTTCCTCCTCCTCAATCTCAAATGTAGGCTCTAATCGAGGCATTGGTCGTTCAGAGTCTGAGTCCTCAAACGGTTCATCCAGCACTTCCGTGGTCTCTGAGATTGTTTCAGTGACAACACTGCTGTTGTGGTGCTTACGCTTGCGGACTCGCCTCTTCCTATGAAGAATTGGTTTCTGGAAGTGGAAGGTGGGAGAAGAGAAGACATCTTATTATGTGAAGCAGAAATAAAACACCGATAAATAGACTACATGAACAACAGAGTTCAACAGTCCAAGCAGGACTAGAATGCTCCCTTCTGGAATCCAGACTTCACTAGAAATACTGATTGGCAGTTGCCTTCCATTAGACAGATGTCAAATACAACACAGGACGATCGACTTCCATGAAGGTTGCTAGACTGACATTTCTGTAACAGTACAAACCATTTAAACAGCTGAAGCTAACAGCCCATCCATAACAGCTCAAAGTTCAGAGACACTACAACATAGATGTGAACACTTTAGAATAAGCTGCAAAGATGATAAAGAAGAGAACTTTTTAGTGCAGCATCCCACAAAAAAAGGATTTTCTTGGTCACATTCATAGAATTCACATCTCCATCCAAAGACCTTATGCTGTGATTTTAGTTATTTAAATAGCATTTTTGTTTTGCAAGCTTCTTCTAAACGCAGGACCATGTCTGTTTCTATTTTGCGTAGCTGAGTAAAACTTTAATGACCAAGGCGGAAAAATCACAAGCACAAGGCAGAAGTTAAAATTAAAAAAAAAACAACAAACAAAACAAACAAAAACCAAACCACTATCTCTGGTTCAACAAAACCCACCACTACAAAAAGGTAGAAGAAAGTACTCTCTAAACAGAGTTCTGGAACACTGAGCAGACGCTACCTGTATGCTTAATACACACCTCTGGAATTGCACAATCCTTCAGAAAGCACCAACATACTGACAAAATAGACTGCACAATAAAGTCAGAGACAACATGAAACAAGAGACATACCTTTCGTTTTAATGTTGGCTTGGTGAGAACAGGTGGAGAGCTTGATCGAGGACTCACAGGCTCGTCGTCTTCCTCTTCGCTGCTCTCACTAAAACACCTCAGAAGTGCCCTGTCACTGTCACTGTAGCGGCGGGGTAACCTGTCGCAGTCCTCCGGGAATCTACACTTCAATGGCTCTGTGTTCTTTTTCAACTGCCCTCTCCACCTTTCCATACCGTCGCTGTACCGCCGACCGGGAATTGCAGATTTGTCACCTTTGACATACTGTCCCTGGGGAACTGCAGATTTTTCCTCATCTTCAGCATACCGGCCTCTTGGGGCTGGAGACTTCTCCTCACATTCACCACACCTTCCTTGCAAGGCCGCTGACTTCTCCTCACAGTCACTGCACCGGCCCCGTGAGGCTGATGATTTCTCCTCGCATTCACTGCATCGCCCACTGGGAACTGCTGTTTTGTCCTCAATGGGCAATATTGGCTCCTTCTCACAAAAGGGCTCCTGAAGTTTTTTGCCCTTGCGGTTCCATCGACCTCTTCGTGATGGCTGACTGTTTGCAGGAAGACTATCCAGGGGAAAAATGTGCTTGTTTGGCCGAGCAGAGTTGGCTGGAGCAACAACGTCTGGCTTTTTTTCACTCTCTGTAGGTGAGTAAGGCTCTTGCTCTTTCTTCTCCCGTGACACAGATTTTACCATCTGATTAAAATAAAAACAAACAGATCTCACACTTTCTATTTAAGCATGCATGTATATCCTGAATTCGATTCCAGAAAAGCTTTTGAGCAAGAAGTCAGAAAAGTTTAACAAGAATTACTTTTAAGAATCTGAGAATAACAAAAGAATTGACCTTTACAAGATTCTAACACTGCTAACTGCTACTCCTTCCCTCCTAGGTGATAACGCATCTCAATTAACTCCCAACAAGTGACCCAGTTAGCAGCAGCCACCCAGTGGCCTGCTGGAATGCAAACATCATCTTGCTAAATTAAAACACAGTATTTGTGTAGTTTTCAAGAAAAAAGTGAGACAAACTTGAAGCTATTTTTCCATTAAAATGCACAATTGGTTAAATGTAAATACAGTAACAGCACATAATTTGCCTCTTAGTGGTGTAGTCAGTGCTCATCGCCTGATGAGAGAGTGCAAGCCTTCAAGGACAGCAACCTAGATTTCAGAAACCTTCACTGCTCTGTGGGCAGTAATTCTAAAGATATTAGTGGTTTTGCGAAAGTACACAGCAAAAACCTTTGGTGAAAAACATTAAAAGTTTTTGTTGATTCATTTCCATTTATGCTATTTGTCACTTACAGAAATACTGTGTCCTTAATTTGATGAGACACCAGGTTGCTTGAGAGTGGGAGGCAGGATTTTTGATTTGGATTTTTTATTTTTTTTTTTTTTCTTTAACATTGCCCCCCAACACATAGTGCAAAAATCATTAAGGGTAGAAAGAGCCTTTTTACTCTCTTCAGAGACAGTCTTTAACTTTTCTCTAGACTATGCCTCAATGTTTTCCCTGTTTTTAGTTTCCAATTTGAAACTATAAAGATATATAAAAAGCACTGCAGTCATGATTAGTTTACGATTATGCCAAATGCCCAAGCACGGCATTTGAAATCTTCTTACCATTGCCCACAAAAGCATCAAGTGTAAACTATACACCATACAGAAGTAACAGATTAACTCTTACACTTGTCTCTGGATCTTTTTCTTTCTGCTGTTGTTGCTCTTCACTTTCCCCATCCTCTGTCTCTTCTTCTTCATCTTCAGAGACAACTGAGTTGGAAACTATAACAGGCGTCCAACGCAGACATTCTGCATCCACGTCTATAGGTCGGACATTAGTTCTAAGCTTTGCCATATGTTCCTGGATAAGTTTCTCCCGACGAATGATCACAAATCTAAACAGTAAAAATACTCTGATCAACAACAGGCTACATACTGTACATCTCGTCATGTGACACAGCTAAGACATTACAGAAAAATCTGTGTACTCTCAATCAGTGCTGCCATGAATAACTTTAGAGAGGACAGAATGCTCATTAAAATTGTACAATTTGCAATACCATCAGACTATCAGAGAAAGCATCTTCAAACTGAGAAAATGAAGCCATTATCCTTCCACGAGTAGCATTCAGCTGCAAAGTATCACTTTTATTATGCATTAAATGGACAAGGGATATGCCATTTGGGGAAAAGGCAACATAAGGTGAAAGACAGTGAATGGTAATAAAAGGACTGCTTTAAAAAGTTACAGTCCCACTACTGGAGTGGATTTTGTTCAAGGAGCTGGGAGTAATATCACTGATTAAAGTATACTGTGAAACAAGGACATAAAACTTCAAGCTTTCCAAGTAAGTTCCAAGCTTAACACAAAACATAATAAAATACAATTCCACTCCCAAAATTGCAATGATCTGAATCAAGAACAATTCCCAGTATTTCACTTGACTTGTACCCTCAGCTGGGCAAGGAGACTATTCTATATCCACACATCTCATTTCTCCAAGGGATCTACCCCACTGTTCAAGCATCCCATGTTAACCCACACAGTTAACAGCAACTTTGAGGCACAGAGAAGGGAGAAACAACTGCCTGCTCCATGACTGGAAAAGGGAACAGTTTTCCCTCTAGAGAAGGGAAGTTGCTGTTTACTCTGTTTTGCAAATATGTTGGACTGATTAGACTGAAGGACCCCAAAGAACATGGCCAAGAGATGAGCTTGCCTTCTCTCACCGCTGCAAATTACTCAGAAGTTCCACAGCTGCAGAGCTACACAGCTGGAAATGAGATCCAGCTTTGGCACTGAAAAATTCTTGCATCATGTGTGAGCATCATAAATCTCTACAGCCAGTATTGGGGCACTTAAGTCTTAAATAAAAATCAGGCATATTAGATGTGACTTGTCTCCAAACACCAATAATTTAATTCAAATACATTTGAAGCTATTTGGAAATACAACAGGACTCCTGTACTCACTGATCACTGCGGAAGTCAAGCATTCGTAGGTGATGCAGAGTGGAAGTGATATCTTGAGGGCAGATTCCAGTCAGCTTACTCAATTTCTTGATGCTTAATTGCTTGTCACGTTGATGATAAAGGCACTCCAATATTACACTCTTCCAATAAGCCATATATGAGAGGCGCCCCAGGTCTGACAGGGGCTTCTCTGGTGATCCTGCTTGACCCTCACGCTTTGAAAGCAAATAGCCTAGAGATATGCAAGAAAAAAATTTCAAAAAATTAGTATAGATAGCTTCTCTTTCCACTCCAACTTCTACAAAGGCATTTTTTCAGAAAGTAGCTGAATGCTGTCTAAAAAATACAGATTATCATTTCCAAGGATACACTGAGTAGCCCGTCCGATTATTTTTTTGGTTCAAAACTAACTGCAGTTATGTAGTTTCCAAGCTACATTGCCATTAGAGATCGCCTATGGGCAACGCCACAAGATGGCAGCAGTTGCCCACCTAGAAAATACACTAAGCCCGAAGTACACAGTCTGCTGAGTATCTTTCAATTGCAATAGCAAATTTGAAGATGACAGAGGGAAAACACATTTCAGCCATCTAAAACATATGGCAAACAATTTCCTTGAAAATTCTCTGCTGTCAAACTTCACAGCCATACCAGAGAGTACCAAGCTCTATCTAGAGAAGCACTGTTTCACTGCACAGGTTCAATAAAGACCAAGAGGTTGTATCCTCCCCAGTATGACGAAAGGGAAAAGGAGGAACCAGCTCACAAATGTGTCTTCTCTACTGCTGCTCTAATACAGCCCACGTTTGTCGATTTCTCAATATACATCGAGTTCCTCTGTTTCACCAATATTTTCAGGAGAACAACTTATGTACACAAGGATATTTACTAGCAAAATCATTCTAATATGATTATACCAGTAAGGTTTTACTCTGGACATTAACTTCAAAATTAGCATGTCCACGGGGGGGCTAAATTAGATTGCACTCAGCATAATACGAGGGGGATAGTTACAGTGGCAAGTTTCTCCGTGAACTTGCTGAGATCCACGTATGAAACTGAGAATTGAGTATTCAGAGCCTAAGTACGTCTGGTTTTGCTGCTCTCAAAGCTAAATTAAAATGTAACTATGACCACCTTTTCCTTAAGACACTCGTTCACTCAATCAAGCTGCTGAAGTTTTCAGACCCTGCAGTTTTAGGGTTGGCTCTCTGTAGAAAGAGCTACATGCACAAGGTAAGCTTCTGCTAAAAACACTATACTGAAACATGCCTACGGTTTCCACAGTAAGATGCTTACACAGAAAACATGAGAATTAGGTGAAAAAAAATATTAATTTGCCTTTAGAATTGAAACCTTCCAACAATAAGAGCAATTTGTGAAGTTCAGATGATTTTGTGAGCTTTAGAATTCTTTGTCCTGAGACGGTTTTTAATTTGAAAAATTATCACCTTTCACAGTTAACCCTTTCTTTAAAATAGTAAAAAACAAAGACTAAAAAAAGTGAAGAAAAAGTTCCTTACTGAAGTCAATTAGGAACCTGCCATAGCCCTTACGCTGGTATTGTGGAAGAATCATTATACAGGAAACATTGTACTTCTGCTGGCAGTGTTTTTCCTGTTGGAAAAAAAAGCAGCAAATTAAAAACAAAGAAACAAAAAATACCAGTGAGACATAACAGAAGTTCTGTACAAGTCCCTCATAACTTTACAGCAAAACCTGAGCTAGAAAACCACAGTCAAAATTTCTTAGGAACAACAACGTACATAAGCCAAGGAAAGACTATTAAGAGTATTAAAGACTTTAAGAGATTATTAAAGCTCTATTACTATCATTTCAGTTCGGAAAAACAAAAAGAATGAAATCTTGACATAACTACCACGTTCTGCTTAGATACAATACAGTAAAGAACGCGGGCTGCACAGCAGATAAAAGTTCAAAGCATAAATCTGAAGGCAGCGAAATTCACTGAAAAAGACTGCAGTATTCCAGTGAATCTTTAACATTATAACCGTAAAATACTCTCAAATCCGCTGTTCTGAAGACTGAAAGGAAAAGCTTCAATTAAAGCTATTTAAAAATAATAAAACAATTTCAGATAAAATTCTTAAGAAGAGGCCTATCTGAAATCTTGGCCCTGATCTGTCCAAAAAATAAAAGGTTTGAAAGGAGGTGCAAAATTGCCAAACTTATTTAGAAAACAACATATTTACAGAAGGCAAGATGAGATAAATATTGTTACCAAGTAGTTCTGTCTCACAAATAGTACTATCCATCACCACCAAGGGCAGGAAGTTATTTCAAGAGTTGGGTTTTTTTAGCTACTAGCTACAGTACAAGTTTCTTAGAGAATATATGTTATTCAACATTATGTGGAAACTTGGTTTTAGTCGTCGATGCAGTTGGTGGTCTCTGAGTGTAACATAAATAAAATCTGGTTGCAACAGAAGTCTATACCTGTATTACATGACATATTATATAAACGGCAAGGGCCTAAATTACAGCAATTTAAAGACTCTGAAGCAGCATTTCTCACCGTCGCAAAAGTCTGAAGTACTCAAATACTTGCCTTGGAAAAGTAGCCAACAAGGTGACAGCCCTTGACATCATTCTGTGTCAGCACGTAGAAAAGAAATGGCTCCACATCGTAATACAGAGTCTTATGGTCCAGGAAGAGTTTGGCTAATAAGCACAAATTCTGGCAGTAGATAGTGCTGACATTGCCATCAACCTTACAGAAACAAGGAAAAGTTTTGTCACTCTATTTGCTGTCATGGAATGATATGCTTCATCTGGGTATCCCTGGATGTTTGAAGTGTCTAACATGACAGTAAGACTTCTCTGTCATAGGCAACATCTCAAAGGACTTAAACTTCCACAGCATAAAGGCCGTGGCCAAGTCACTGTTATATTCATTAGCTTAAGAGAGAACTTAATATTAATTTTCCTAAAATGAAAAAGCATTTTTACAACGCAAACCTTCTCATAAATTTTCTGGATGAATAATCTACACATGAGGTCAGCTCCCACTGCTTGCTTGGAGTTGTTCACTTTTCGGAACTGAATGCTTCACAAATGAAGATCATTAGGGCTATGGAAAACTTATCACGATTGGATGTTAAAGATCTTATTTTATAGATAAAAGGTGAGTAGCTTATTGTTCTAACTTACCTCAAAGACTGAAATATTATTTTTTCTATAAATTTCATTGGCTGGAGGATGAAACCAGCCACATTTTTTCATATGCTGCTGGAGAATAGTTCTACTTTTCATATACTTTAGACAGAATTCACAAAGGTACAACTTGGGTAGCCTGTAAGCAAAGATAATGAAAGATCAAGGACTGAAGCTGTAGACTTTTGTACAAAATTCCTCACTCCTGTAGATAGAGACCTTGATGAAAACAAGCCCAGTACATACCAACCTTGTGTATGTGCTCATCAGGCCAAAAACACCTTACCATACTTAAAGTCATGGCACTTACTCTGTGATGAATGCATATTAAAAAGAAAAAAAACGTACTTAATGTCCTGCATAATTACTTTTACATTATTAATTTATGTCAGAAGAAATACATGCACCGATTAAAATCCTAGGAAAAACAGCAATAAAACCCTAGTTTTGCACTAGTGATGCTAGAATGGCTTAGAAAAATAGTTCCCATTCTCTCCTTTTGCTCCTCGTAACAGACAGCTGTATGTACCCCTGAGGAACGGGTCACCACACCATCTATCTGTTTGCTTTAGAACCATTTTACATACTACATTGACATGAACTTTTGAATGCAAGTGTCCCCGACACTTGTGATTTAACTCCATTTACATACTCTAGCTTGGGCAGGGATGGTATTTTCAGTTACCTTCAATGCCTTTAGCAGACCTAGAATAATTCCTCATGACAGATGACATGCTCTTATTAAATGTTAGAATGAAGAGTTTTATTTATTTTTTCCTCTCTATCTATGGCCTTTAGAAGGTTTTCCTCTCTTTGAATCAAGTTCAGAGCTTGCAGTTTAGACAGTCTGCAAAGTTCTCAAGCAAGAGAACATCAAAACAACTGTATATGCATCACAGCAGATCATTCTTTCAGATGCCAAAACATGTAACATTAAACATTTCTTTAGCTGTGTTGAACTACATACAGCATAAAAATAATACACGGAAGTAATTCCTGTGAAATTTGTTTGTCTCTTTCAACTCCCATAGATAGTATACAGCCATTTTTAATCAAATATTTTAATACACAGTTAACATCCTATTCCCTAAACAAATTTATTATTTTTTTATCACAAAGAGTGCTGCAGTTGAGGAACCTGGACAGGTTGGAGGAGTGGGTCCATGTGAAGTTCAACAAAGCCAAGTGCAAGGTCCTGCACCTGAGTCAGGGAAACCCTCGGTATCGGAACAGGCTGGGGATGCATGGATTGAGAGCAGCCCAGTGAAGGAGGACTTGGAGATACTGGTAGGTAAAAAGTTGGACATGAGCGGGCAATGCGTGCTTGCAGCCCAGAGAGCCAACCACATCCTGGGCTGCATCAAAAGCAGCGTGGCCAGCAGGGCAAGGGAGGGGATTCTTTGGGAATCCCTCTAATCGTGTATTCCTGTGGCAGTTTGAATGCTCACAGAGTATGCAGGTTGTTGCAGAGAGATTATCAACTTTTTGACTCAGCCTAAAAAGACCTTAAAGACATCTATTAACTACCATGAAAAGTATCCGGATTACGTGTACTTTGCTTCTATCTTACATTCAGATAGAATCTTCTTAAGATTTCTACATCTGCTGGAGTACAGCTTGCCCATAAACACTGAAGGAGAACAAAGAACAATAATCAGTCATACCTTGAGTATTCCTGTGGATATGGGGAGGAGTACCAGGTCTGGATTTCATACTTGCCAAATTCGATGACAGAAGGACATCGGACTTGTGGATCAGGAGGCCCAGTCACCCCTACTTTCTATGCAAGGGAAAAAAAGGAAAAGTTTTCGTGAATTTCCAAGTAAAAGACTTCTAAGTTGAAATAAATTATAACATTCTTATCTACACAGTCCATCCTACTCAAATTCTTCTTCACAGAGAATTAGGAAGACACAGACGTTGCTTTCTGACACTAAAAACCAGTACCAGTCACATTCAAGCAAATGATTCACGCGATTCATAAAAAGGAAGAATTAGCAAGCATTGTCATACCACGTACCTCCACCACCTCTCATGCTGTTGCATGTCATAGTTTTAAATACTGGACAAGTTTAAAAGGACAGTTGTACTTAGTGAAGCACTGTTTTGGGAAATCACTGCATAAGTTCAATTGACCCCTTTGGCTTCCGAGGGAGTTAAAGTCATAAGGACCATTCAAGTTATTGAAATGTACAGGTAGGGAGATCACACACACACATCACACACATGTATATGCACATATATGTACATACAGACACACAGAATAATGGCCTATCCTGTTCCATAAGGAGTTAAAGTGTCTAGAAAAAGAATGTTTTAATTAGCCAGAAGCCCTATGTGATCCATGCTGCTAGCAGAGAGTCCCACATTTTATTGTTTTAACAGTCCACACATTTTACCAGCTATTTAACAGCTCTATGTTCTGACACTACTAAAGCCACAGCCCTCAAGGCTTTTTAGATGCCCACCTTAACCTCTTATGCTCACTTTTATATTATCCTTCAGCTCTCGAGGTTAGGTCCCCATTACTCTCAAGCAGCTGAAACCAAGCACATTAGCTTTTAAGGCAGACTAATCTGGAGTCTGCATGTCTTCTTGTTGGGGTGGGGTGGGGTTTTTGGATTTGTATAAATTTCTTTTACAGATTTGGTACTTACTGCCAGACGTTGAAAATTTAACTTTACCTGCAGTGCTTGCTCCTGAATATCTCTAAACAACTCCATGTCTTTTTCAGTTAAGACATCCTGGCTCCCAAAAAAACGCTCCTCATTTTCCTGTTTTCCATCCCAGCCATCCTGATTGTCTGTAAATGCGAGAGAAAATTGTCTTCACCTACGTTTACAAAGGAGTACTTGCTTTTTAGTGCAGTGACAAACATTTTCTGGCTCCATTCAGACACTGTGCCAAGTTTTTTTGATGGGATTTTCTATTCAGATTTTGGATCACAAGGGATGAACCAGTTCTGGATTGTGACCACGTAAGAAGTATTGTCATACATTTAACCAGGTCCAAAACTCACTACTTAGACATTCATAGTATCATGAAGGCATTTCTAACAATGAGATATTTTTGCATAAATGGCTTACCACTATGCCCGTTTCTCACAAACAAGGATCACAACTATTTAAATGCCGTATCAGGTGCAACCAAAACCAGGAAACTTACTGGTGAGAGATATTAGTTGTTTCGCTTAAATAAGTAAGTTTCAATTAGAATAAATTACTTAGAGTTATAATACAGTGTGATTTATGCTGTTTGCTTAGCTTCACTTAGCATGAGTAGCTAGTTTTGCTGAAGCCTTTAGGTTGCCAGAGTCAATTTTCTTAGTAATTTTTCTAGCAGCTGGTACAGTGCTGCGTTTAGTCTTTTAGTATAAGAAAAATGTTGATAACACACTGATGTTTTGGTAGTGTTTTCCCCAAGCCTAGGACTTTTCAGTTCCCCATGTTCTGCCAGCGAGCGCAGGTGTACAAGAAGCGTAAACCAGAACATATGGAGGCTACAACCCTCAGCAGAGACTGCGAATCAACAAGATAAGAGCAATCCACAGCCTGCCTGGACATAGAAAAAGAATCCAATATGGTGTTGGAAGATTCCAGACCAAAAATCACCACTGGACTAAAAGACATGTGAAAGGCATGTGAGGGGTGGGTGTAGAGATCACAAGGGTAGCATTGCCTAAGAATTTCTTCATTCCAGGTCTCTTCCTCTTCAGAGGCACCCAGCCGAGGCTGACCTCACTGCTGTACCTTTCAATTAAATTACTTACTTTTGTAAAATCTGACACCTGAGACTCTGCTGCAGGAACCTAGGGTCAAGCCTGAAGAAGGAGGGAGCGCACCTGAGTGAGTGAGTGTGAGTGTGTGTGTGTGTGTGTGTCAGGGTGTCGGTGTGGTTGAAGGGTACCCGTCGGCCCTTTGGGGTCACCCCCTGCGAAGGGACCCCCCATCCTGGCAGTTACACACTCAGGTAGGGTGTGAATGCTCAGGCAGCAGCTTCTCCTTTAACACTTAACATCATCGCCCAAGAAACACCCCTTGCACAAAAAAAACCAAACAAAACCCACAACACACTTCACCTCACCCCCAAAGCATTAAGATACATTATTGATCTTCCAGCACCAGCCAGGTTAATACACATAACTATTCTAAAGCTGTAAACCTTGCATGTTATTGTGGGATATTTTCCACTGCTTGCTTACGAACAATTCAAGCTATGGGACTACTCAACAACACTGTAAAGATCTGAATATAGAGATTAAATCAACGTCCAGTCATAGACTAATGTCTTAAGCTAGAAAAGAAAACAAGGAAAGCAGAACTGCCTTCAAAAGAAGGGATGCTCTCCAGCAAGAAGGTGCCAAACTGCATGAAGCAGGGTCCTCTATGGCTGCAAAAATTAAGAAACATTTGCATGCAAGCCTTTACCATAGACTGGAAACTCACGGGTCTGTCAGAGTGTTTTTTATTATCCATTTCCCATTTCATACTCCTACCTTGCTATTCTGGTTTTCATTAACCACTCCCTACATGACTTCTTTCAAACATGACATTATTTAGTGCATTTCCTAGGGCTATCTGCAAGCCCCTCATTACCAAAGGGCATCTGATTACCTCACAGTAATCATTTAATCCCTCATCACATATAAAAAGGCAAAGGTCTCTAGGATCGCTTCCTTTTTCCAACTGGTATTCTACCTCAATGCACCAAAGGTAACTGCATTTGAGCATTAACTTTCAGCTCAAAGTTTCTAGCCTTAACAAGTCTAGTCACTTCAATGTCCTAGCCTTTGAACGTTTTCTTGGTATACAGGATACTTACATTGGCAGGGTGAAAAATCTTTACCTGTGGGCCATTCTGAAGTGCTAGATTTCCTGGTACCCTTTTTCCTGATCCTATACTGCTGAGAATAGTCTACCACTTCCCCTCGAGCTTTTCGTCCATCAGGGGAGGGAGTGAAGAATTTAGTAAGGCCATCTATAAGCCCTTTGGTTTTCTTGTTAAACTTCAAGGTGGTGCTGCCGTCTCTGCAGAAGTCCAAGACATCCGTCTGCTCCAGGTACCCTCCTTCTGACGATGCTGCCTGGCTGGACAGAGTGATCTTACGCTTCCGACCCCGGCCAGGGCCAGTTCGAACTTTGCTGAAAGGGCCTTTTGATCTAAAGAATTAGAAGTGGAAAGATATGGTCAGAAGATTTGGTAAGATAGTTTGTTTTGGGTTGCAAAGTGGACTACCATCTTCCCTACTTATTTATCAATCACACAGAAGCTGTGTGAACTGAAGAATTTAATAATAAAGGAGTAGTCAAGAGCACGTGTACCCTAGAGAAGTCAGGATTCTAAACATCTCAGTAGAAGTACTGCACTATTTTTCTCCACAATGAACATTATGTGCAATTAATTTGAGTATAAACAATTGATTTTCACCAAATTTAATATATTACATTTTAAAATTAGTAGCCAAAATGAATACATTGCACAGTAGGTTTCAATTTATGCAGTCATTAAACATTTACACTTCTCATTTGTCAAAGTTTTTGTACTGATACCAAATTGTCTTAAGAACTACATAGAAAGTTAATGCATGCAGGACACGCACAGTTGCTGAGAACCTATACCACTGATGGTCATCTTAGCAGGGAACAGTGCTGATCTCCAACCAGCTGCCATCTTTCAGGCTGGAAATTTTTAAGTTCTATTGAGATAACTGAGTATTCAGCATTTCTCAGAGGGACTGCCCTAGACCGATGGCTGTTTTAGGAAGCTGACTGGTTTTAGCTACAATCTTCACTGCTATAGAGATAGAAATAGGCTGCTTTTTCCTAAAATGACAAACTAAGCATCTGTGCATAATTCTGTGGATGTATTTTGCAAGTGAAATGATGGAACAAAGGCAAAAAAAATGTGAATAAATCATGAAATAAAAAGAGACAAAACAGCAATAGCAGATAGCTAGCTTTCCTTTTGCCCCTCTGACTTACACTGGGAGTTCCTCTAAGCAAAGGTATCACAGAGACTGAAAAATAATTAGGATGTTTACAAGACACATTCCCTCTATATTTTTATAAGCACTAAAATTCCTAAGTTTTTTTTCCAAAATATCCTTTGGTGCTAATGGTTAGAATCAAGTGCCAGTTCAGCGGTTTTTTTTCAGCCAATTTGATGCCCAAAGCAGAAGTTCTTGTGATAATGCTCCTTCATTGTTTTGTCCCCTTCAGAGTCAATAGTGCTGCATCACAAGCAGCACTGCACAACAATCTTAATTCAAGGAAATTGCTCTGGCTGAAAAGTTATCCAAAGAATTCCCACCCAAATCCAATTCCCTGAGACCGGCTGCCCCACAACCACCATGACAAGGTCACACAATCTGTCCCAGCACAACAGAGTGCTCCACAAATGCAGAGACATGTAGAACAGAAGCAGAAAGGGGCCAAATATCTTCTGGCAGCAGTGTCAGGTTAAATATATGTCAAATAACAACCTCACATGCTTTATTGCAGATTACTTAGTTTCTCTAAGCATCAGAAAGGGTTCTTGAGAAATGCAAAACAAAACAATTATGCTGGAAGAAGCAGCCATCCAGCAAAACAGACGTGACACAAACAGCAAAATTCATCTATGACTATAAGGAATAGTTCAAAACGAAATAGTAAGTTACTACAAAGAGTCAAAAATCTAGGCAAAAAGCAGCACAGAGATTACTTCTAGCCTTTCACAGCACTCTTCAGAAATTCTGTATTAAAGAAAACGAAAAGCTCTTCATTGTAAAATAAATCTTCTTACAGAGTAGACCAGATACTTCAGAAATACCTGCTGCCCCATAGAATCTCACAACTTACTCCTCCTTATAGACAGACTTACGTTGTATTTTGATTCTTTAACCTGTTTTTAGGACGTCCGATTGGGTTAGCATAGCGTCGTTTTATCTGTGCTGCCTTCTTGTGTAAAAGTTTTCTTCCTTTCTTCCGTGGCCGACATATTTGACATATCCACATACCTACAAGACACAAGTCCTCATCACTGAATGCAAGGGACATCCATACAGGACAAAAAGGGGAATTACAGGTCCCAGGTCTTCTAACAAAAAGGGTAGAAACAGTACCAAAGGCCCCAATTATCACATATACGTGTAAGAAAAACTGTGTGTACGTTCCAGCATTCTAAACTCAAGTCCAGTTAATTTCCCCCACACGGCCCCCTAAGTATACTTCCCACAACCATGCAGCAAGTCTCTTTAATTCATAGCACATTATCAGAAAACCATAAAGAAGTAACACATTTAATTATTCCATATTCTGCTTACAACTACGCTACTTCCAACTATCTTCTATAGGGAAATTTTCTTCTAACTACCAAGCGAGGATCTTCCATAGATAACCTGCTTTCTGATGGAAAAGAGCAATTTGCTTATACTCCAGGATTCTCTACTGTCTAAATGGATATGACTCCAAAAACTCAGAAGCCCATCTCCTTCTTTTGTACAAGGCTATTCATTCAAATGGAAGCTGGTCATTTTAATCTGCAAGAATCACTTTTGTTCCCCCAAACCTCTAAGATTTTTTTCAAAACCCTTCATAGACAGTAATGTACAGGAAGAAGGAGACAGTGGAAAATCTGGATGTGAATCTCTGACCCTTCTCTAGTTTCCAATTCCTGAAAAGCAATGCCGTAAAGAACAAGTTAAACATAGCTAAAAGAGGACCAACTGTGTGAAAGCACTTTCTACCCACTGATCTCTTCCAACGCCATCTTAAATAACCCTCTTCATCACAAAGTCCTTACCTTTTGGCATCCTGGTAAGAGGAGGGTCACAGCACTCCATGTGAAAGCCACGGTCACATGAGTCACAAAATAGCATGTTATCCTGTTGAAGGCAGATAAAGTTAATTTCTCTTTACATGTGCATCAACATCAAGCCCTCCATTAATTTGTTACCATCTCAGAGAACATGCACATAGTTTTCATCTACAGACATATGGTATTTCACAGGTCTCAGAAAGGCTACCAGGCTCAAACAAATGCTGCAAATATTTGACTCTAGGATTATTTTATTTTTTAGTTTAACAGAACATCCACAAGACTGATATCCTCTTCATTCAGTCCACATCCCACTGCACTTACAGCATTTTTGCCCTGATCTCGACAGGAACTGCATGTTTTGCACTCAATACACTGCCATCGCAAGGCTTTCACTCGAACTGTTAACTCTGGAGAGAACTTCAAACAGGACGGATGACCTACAGAACAATGAGAAAATTATACCAGTCAATGCCACTGCTGTCAGTGCTCACAGATAGCTTACTGAGAGAGAGATTACTTTATCAATTAGATATTCCAATGCAGAATTTTGGTTATCCAGATGATGCTCTATTTTTAGGTGCTTCTGTTCTTATCTACACAAAACCAATACCATAGATAGCAAGTGGCAGGCCTACATACAAAAGAACACCAAGATATTTTTTCATAACTGAATTGAGAAACATGTTAAAATTGGTCATCATTACCAAATTATTAAAGAAAGCTCTAGGAGCCAAATGAACTATTTGTGTTACGTTAACTTAACTGTCTCCCCTCTGGGAGCACGAGATTCAGTTGAACTAACAGTATTATATGCCATAAATGCATACTCCTCATGTGTATGGGTCAGGAGCAGCCACAGTACCAAACTCTCCTGTCAAGTGGATGGGTTATTGTAAATGGTCACCTACCACTGTTGCCACAGTCAGCACAAGAGATGAGCTCTTCAGGTTTCTTCTCCCGATTTTGCTCTTTTGTACCAAGGCAGAAACTACAGATTGGAATTGGTTCAGCAACCGGCTGTAAGGAAAGCAGACAATAAAAGCACTGAGTATATGAAGGGAGCAAATCATAATACACAAAATCACACAAACATTTATATCACATGTAATCAGTATGTAATATACACCATGTGTCACAAAGTTTAGTTGGTTCTCACCACACGATACTGCATTAACTGTAACCTGAATAGAAGTCAGAAGTCCAACGACAAGAGACGTAACCCCAGGTATAAAGGAAAAGAGAATGGAATTCCAGGGCTAGGGAAAGCTTGGAAAAACAAGCTAGAAAAGAGGGCTATAAATTAATACATAACTGAATGCAAAGTTAGAGATAGGTGGTGTCTTAATTTGTCAACAAATGAATGAGCTATGAGGTGATGCAGCCGTGATAAAAAGGCACAGATGACCCCAGAACACAGCAGCCTTAGAAATTCCCATTGGCTATCCGGAAAGCAATAGTGTAATCGTCAAAAGTATTTGCAATACATCACCTGGAATAAAACACATTATAGCACAAGTACTAAAACTGTACAGCTATTAACACTGTTATAAAAAATGAAAATAAAAGAAAATTCTCTGGTAAGAAACTATGCGATTATGCTGTTCAGCACTCAAAAGGAGCAGACAAAAAGGTTTGCTCTCTCTCTGAAAAAGTTCAGGGGGGCTAAACATTACCTAGGGAAAAAGATGTATTTAAGATGTGGCACAAGGCTGGCAAAATAACAAATGGATATTAAGTAGCTAACAATACATTTAGCCTAGAATAAGCAGGAGGTTTTTAAACCAAAGGACTGACATTCTGCAACAGCCTCCTCAAAAGAACTAACAAGTGCAATAACTGATTGCTTTAAAGTGGCACTTGATCAACTGATGAGAGGGAAAGGATAGCCTTATCTCCAGTAACATTAAGTGCTGGATTCCATAATCTAGCAAATTCTTTCTAATGCAATTACAAGACAATTTTGTGATTTAGTTTTCAGAGCAAAGATGTAAGCAAAATTTAAGTTAAAAATATAATAAAAATATGCTAAAAATCACTGGAAACAAAAAAAAAATATAGATTATGCTAAGTTTTGAGACACATTCTTTGTATAGCTGTATCATGTTATAGTTAATGATTTTACACACACCTTTTTCTGAGTATATTGCACAGCTACATATGCACATACTGTTAATTATTGTGTGGAAGCATATGCCAGAAGAATTTCAAGGAATCTTTACTCTGGCTAAGTCAAAGCAAAAGTCATATCCAGAATAGAGATAGGTTGGTTTATATTACAGTAACATAGAAACTGGAAGTTTCAAGCTGTATCTTTACTTCAGTGTACAGATTGAGTATAGACTGTGATGTGTTCCTTAAAACATCCACTAGATGGAAACAATCAAAACACCTCAAGAAATCTGCTATTTCAAAATGAAGCCACACAATGTGGAATGACTTTGGATTGAAAGCCTAACATTCCTCATCCTGAACACAAGTACTTATCTTAGCCTTTCGGTAAATCCCAGACAACGTAAACTAATATGAAATCACCTGCCCATCAAACTATTTCGGTCTGAAACACGTTTATAGGTTTAGTTAATTGAAGGATTCCAGTTTCTGCTGCTTTTGAGAAAGGGAGAAAACAAGACAACTGTAGATAGTTAATGCCAAACACACAAATGGTAATATCCAAGTGGGAGGGGGAAACTGGCACCTTCACTTCCACGGGAAGTATCTTTCCAGTCACAGTGGCCACAGTAACGTTGGCTAAAATCAGCTCTGTAGGGACACCCATCCTCTTTTAACAGAACAGGGACTGACTGTACACTGGGTGCCAGAAAGGTGGCTGCTCCCAGTCATATGAGGTTTACTGGGAGATAAACTGTGTATTAGGGGGTCTGTCAGTGCCTTAATTTCTTTGGAATCAAGATTTCAGGAATTACTTTTACCCTCTACCTTCTGAGAAATATTCACCTATCTTCTCACCTTCAATCCCTTCTTCTCAAAGAACACTGACTACCTTTCGCAACAAGTTATAATTAAGTAACCTTCATCTTTCCCATAAAAATAATAAGTCATTCTTTTTTTGTTATTTTATTCATATTTCAATACTACACAAAGTACATAAGTACCATTATTCCCATTTTCAGATAAGAAAATGCTCAGAGAAAATTCCTTGAGTAATGTGAACAAGCAGATCAGCATGACAACTAAAGACTGCAGTGATCCCTGTCAAGGCATCTGCTGGTCCTCTCTAAAAAGAAATGAAATTATCTTGACTCACCACAAAAGTTGCAGTAAAAAGGTTTAGAATTCCTTATCATCCAGTTTGGCATGTTCATTCATCCTTTATATTTGGTCATATATTAGCTCAGTCAGTTAAAATAAAAAAATTTAAAAAATAAAATAAATATTTACAAAACTCTTCAGCTTCTTTTAAATAAAGCAAATCGTAACTTCTACAATACTACATGTGTATTTTAGCCAGAAACAGACTCAGTGAAAACAATTTCACATCCCAGAAACATCCATTTTCCTCTCATTTCAGTCTAAGGTTATGATAAATTTTGATATAGTTTCAGATGACTTACACGTGCCCACACATTTGAATCTCTTATTAAGTACATGCAATTAATTAACACAAAAATGGACATCTCAAAAGTGACAGCAGACATTTCTGGAAGCAAACTTAGGTGTGACAGACATCCAAGCTCAGATGAGACTGGAGATGGTTATGCCCATTTGCACGCTATTTAGAGCTACCCTCCTGATGGCAAAAATCACTAACACCATCGCATCCCAAAGACAGCACCAAGCAAACATCAATTCAACAGTGCAGGCTACGTTATTCACATCAGTGAGTGTTTTTGGGACCTCCGCTCTAATTTTTTGATCTGACAGTCTACAGTATTTTTTGCCAGGAGAAAACCATACACTTTGACCCATTGTTTCTTTTTATCTGTCTCAAATCTATGAGGTGTTTTTGGGTTTTTTTGAGCAATCCCCTGTAAGAAACTGCCAAGGTTGTTGGAAATCAAAACCTAGGAGCTAAATCACTTACATAATCTGACACACTTTAAAAAAAGTCTATTACATTAATGAGGCAGTTTGCCTTTGGAAAAAAAAAATAAGACAACCATACCAAATTTATAAAAGTATCTTTTATAAGTATAACTTATATAAATCAATGATTGCTGTCAGAATGAAAACTTTCCAAGCTGCAGTCCTACTTTTTTTTTTTTAATATATAAACTACCTGCTACCCTCCAAGTCTTTTAGCTGAAGGTTTTACCACTGCATCCTGAAGAACATGTCAACTTCCTGCTCCTTTACTTTGCCCTGTCACCTTCCATGAAAAAGGCTAGTACAGGAAGAGACACAGTGGAAAAAACCCCAAAACTTTAAGCAGAAGTCAAGTCCTTGCTTTTAGTTTTAATTAAGTAGTGCTCTACAAAGTTAATATTTTATAATATTCAGTCAGCAACACGGCAGTCTCAGAGACACTCCCTGAGAAAAGTCTATCAGAGCATGAATTCTGTAATCTGCTAACGAAGGAATTTCATTTTCCTTTGGAGTAGGACCTCACTCCAGGCAGCAGCACCCTGAAGGGTTCACGCTCTTTCTCCTGGCGAGCAAGGACACCTCCATCCTATCAACAACGATGACAACAATCATCTTCACTTGTCTTTGCTTTGATTTACTTAGCTGTAAAAAGGAACTAACATTTCCCTTTCTCAAATTCTGGTATTAAGAGTTCAATTTCAGCACGGCAGTTCCACTGGAACTGAACAACTCCAATGTTTTTGTTGTCCTTTCAGTTACTCTCATTCATCTGTGTGTATGCACTACTACTGCATGCTGACTGCTATGAGTAAGGGAAGAACTATTTTTCTTTTGTCTCTTTGACCTGCAGGGAAAACTTGAAGCAACTGTGCAATCCAGGGCAGCTGATCATTTTACTGAAGTGTTTTAGGGTTTGATTATAATGTAACAACAACATGGCACTAAAGAACAGTGAGTATTAAAAAACAGGTACAACAAAGTAAGCTTGTGTCTGATGTACCCCATCAGACTGTCATCCTGCTTCAGCAAGAAAACGCTTCAAAATTACTTTCCCAGTTCACAGTTTCACTTGTATGCTTCTCTTTTGCTCATCTCCACATTGCATTTGTATTTGCAGTGCACTTAATATAATTAAACTGAACTTAACTATCCTTCTATTCACCTTGTACATGCTTCTATCCAACTTCACCTCCAAAAATCCTCATGTAGCTGCAGCAAAGTAAATTACATTAGCCAGAAGAAATCTAATTTGCAGGAAAAGATGACTTACAAATAAAGTTCATTCAAATAATCAGGTAACTAAACTTTAATGATATTCCCATGACTGCCACACAGCATTGCATCCAGGAGTCTTCTATGACTGTTTCACTAGTAGTAGTGCAATATACTTTGTTCTTGCATTAAAAAAAAACAAAACACCAGCACTACTAAGGCCCCTGCAGACTTGTAAACAAGTTATGGGTAATTTATTGTATTAGCAGTTCGCATATAAATTGTTTCAGATTCAATGATAGCTTCATATGAATTACAGATGCTTTCCAGCTATGGGACTGTAATAGTTACAAAATGCTTATATGACCATAATAGCTGCATATTCCTCATGAAGCATTAGAAGACATTATGGTTCTCTCTCTTATTTTTCTCTATGTAATTGACTAGCAAAGCTTAGCAGTGAATTTCATTATCTGTCTTGAAATTCTTTTTATTTTTCTTGATTATAAATACTTTTCTGCAAACAGGAGGAGCAGAAAGTATACACCTTTTCACTGAAAGAATCTCCCCGAACACAGCTGACCTCATCTAGCAGTAGCTATCCTATACCATTTGTGAAAGCAACCTTGTGAAAGCAAAGCTGGAACATTCATGCAACTTTTCGGGGAAGAAATAAACCATTTCATGTATTCTCTGCAGGAAGTTCATGAAAAATGTATTTAACCAAAGAGAATTTTATCGAACCTCTCTATAGTTAACAGTCTGAGATAGTCTTTCTTATCTCTTCTAGCCAGTATTTGTGCACACCCTGTTCACCCCACAGTCCTTCAGATTTGGATGTCCACGTGTAAACACTCTCTAGCTTTGCAAGAGCCAGATCAAAGACTGTCCTTTACAGCTTCAATGTTTCCTGTATTTACCACCTCTGACAAACTGCAAAACCACAGTTCACCACATTTAAAAAACAAGTCAGCTACAGTTTTGGGGGATAAAGAAATTCTATTAGAATTCAAACTGGTTTAGAATAATTTATTAAACTGAGTAACTTTGAACGTGGAGACCAGGCTACTCCTCCAAAGCTTCTGTGTGAGACTGCGTTATGCTCAGTATGGAGAGATTTCACTGCTGCTGTGTTTGTTCAGCAAAGAACGTCCTGGCAAGTGAAAAATGCAAGCACACAATGAAAGATTCGTGAAAACAAGACTGGAAGCAGCCAGCTCAGTTTCATACTGCAAATTTTTTGGCAGACATTCAACTCCTTCTGCTGTTTTTCTCGCAAGCACATCTATCTGTGTGATGTCACCAGATTCGGCGAGGAAAAGAGCCAGAACAAATTGGGCTGACAGTGTCTTACAGTCTGCCAGCCCCTCAGCACATGGTGTTACTATACAAAGGATGTTTAGAAACCAAACGTGCTCCACAGATTCACTGACTGTACCCCCTCCTAAAGGCACCATGGAGAAGTGCCTATGGAAAAAGTAGGGGGGAAAAAAATAGTAATTTTAAAACCTCAGATTTGGCCAATCCATCTGCTTTGTAGTTTTCTTAATTCAGGAAAAGTGAGGTAGGAAATGCCTCTAAGAGCCAACCCTGTAGCCACACCATCACAGCAGTCACTGTCAGGAACCTGAACGCATTTCACTTCCTGTAGACGCTTGAGTACCACCAGAGACTCACCAGATACCAGGACTGTCTTTGCCCCGTCATCACACATCAGCCTGCAATAGTCATTGTGGTTGGAATCGAGCAGGTGTAAAACTAAAGCTAGCAGAAAAGAGACACATATGCTCACAACAACTTTTGTTTGTTTGTTTGTTTTCCTCTTTGAGACATCCCAAATGCAAGCCCTCCAGAGAGAAAATCTACCACAACTAGTATTTACAGAACCATTCCCACCACAGAACATTTGCTTCTTAGCAATGAAGTTATCATTCAGGAGCACTGATAGATGGCTTCTGAGAATTCATGCAAGGTAATGGGGGTTTGTGTGTCTGTTTTTAAATAAGCGACAAAGCATTACTCCTCACTTCAAATAGCCCACGCTGTTGCAAAGGTCTGCCTCAAATGCTGAAGCTACTGGAAAGAGCAGATGAAGCAGAAAAGCCAGAGGGGAAGTGCAACCTACACCAGGTGAAGAAAATGATTTAAAACATGAGGAAACATGTTTCGGCAAACAAGGTATCACAGAGCCTGGGTTCCATGCCTTTTGGATCGGTGGCTGAGGAAGAAAATCAGTTTCATGCATCAATAAAATCAGAACTAATAAATTTTATATTAACCAAAGTAATTTTACAATTTATTTTTTTTTTTAATATAGGGAAAACAGCATAATTTGGGAAATACTAATCAGTAATATCAACTTGTGGCAGCAATGGGCTCAGGTTTTTTAAATTACCAAATCACAACTCTTAATGATCTCTCCAGACAGTATGGTGAAGAAAAAACATGAAGAAAGTGAGAGTAAAACCAGAAATTCTTCAAAATACTCTTTGTGCTCAAAAAACCAATGCTAAATATATTTTAATAGACACATGAAAAAAACTATTACAATAACGCATGTATGTATGTTTGCCTGTGTCAATGGATATTTTGTCTCCGATTCATTAGTTGAGTCTCACTTGAAAGAAAGGAGGATATTTCTATGGCGGAATGATGGCCTAAAGCATGAGACTATATTAAAACAAGTGTAAGGGAAAAAAGATAAAAAAGTATACAGAAGAAATTAAAAGCATGAAATGCATACCGATTCCTAAGAGAAACATGAAAGGGTAATTTAAAAATAAAAATCAAAGGACATTCAGAGTAAGTGCTGCTGTTTGAGGAAGGACCATTACAATGGAGAGAACATCTGAAATGCTGCTACAAGAGTAAAGTGAAGTGTGAAGGTTAATAGCTTAGATATTAGCGCAGGATATGCAGGCTGAATTCTATGCCTTGGTTATGACCTCTGGAAACTATGAAAAAAAAAAACCAAAACAATTTGGATACTACTTGGGGCTGACACTCAAACTGAAGAAACTGCCTTGCTATTAGACATGCACATGATAAGAACTTTACAGAATGTCAACTGGAAATATTTAGACAGTCAATTGTTAAATAACCTTCCCAAAGCTAACGAGTCCTCTAATCAGAGGATTAAAACAATGCAAGATTTGTACATCACAATCAGAATCATGTGCCAAGACTTCCTGCCTGCACACTGCCGGGGGGGGGGGGGGGGGGGGGGGGGGGGGGAGAAGGCTCAAATTTCTTTATTTGCAGTATAAAGAACCTCCCTTCATTTGACATCGATTCAGGAACCTGGCAGTTAAAGTTACTGAAGTTTTCTTTAGCCAAAGCTATATCCTGTAAGCTCTCTCGTATACTTTGTCCCAGCTTCCTAATTTCCAAGAAAACAAGGATCTTGTCTTAGGAGCAACAGATGATTGTATCACTCAGTTTTAGATGAAATAATATTTCTAAGAAGTAACAGACCTCTACAGCTGCAAAAGCAGAATACACCCCTCAAATCAACAGCAAACTGAAATCTTAACTCCTCTCATCGGAAACAGTTGAAACAGTTTGCATCCATTACACTGATTTTCACAAAAAATAAGGAACTTCAGTATTGATTTTGATTTCTAAAAATAAAGAATTATTTGGGGAAGAGACTTTTGCAAACACCTAAGTAATTTCTGTGCATATAGGTAATTATTCCATCTTTAGATACCGTATACCACTTTACTTCAACATTAGCTGCATTCCTAAAAGAAGAGAAAATACTTCATTTAGAAAACAAACACAAATGAACAAAAATATTTAATATAATGCAGGGGCCCACATAAACATGATAACAGAGAAGGCACAAAAGGAACTGTGAATGTAATTTAGTGCACGTTAAAAATATCTGATACAAGGCTGCTATTTGTAGTTTTACTCTGGATACCCACACAAATGCAACTATCCTACTTGTTTTTTGAAGCTCTACCACCTTGAACACGAGATTGGAGAAAAAAAAAAGGAAATAAACACTCTGCATGTAATTCTTCACTATCAAAATCCAGTGCTCAGTACAACACTCTTGACAGTAAAATATAACAAAGTCCCATGTTCCTGACCCACCGTTCTAACCCAGTGCTGTTCTCCTTCTCCGTGACATCTACCTTTTCCTGAGATCGTTCTAAAGATTTTGCCTGCATCTTAATTATTAGCAGCTTCTAAAGCTTAGTCATTGCAACACTGAGCAGCAGAATTACTTTCTTTCCTTTCTCATACACCTTCAAGGAATTCACTGCGAGCCCAGACAAGTGCAGAGATCCAGCACTCCACTCCAAATGCCACCTTGCGAAAAATTCAGGGTTGAATCTCAAACACGGAGAAGAAACCTAACGCCTGGAAGAGGCTGTATATCACTAAAGGATTTTAAATTAAGTCAAACCTACATAAACATAAACCCCTAAAAGCTGCATCTGTCTCAAGTTTTCTGGACTTTTAAGATTAGACCGGACAGTTTAACAGAAATGCATAGAAATGGTGATTTTCTTTATAATTCAGAACACCTTTATTTTGACATAATTTCCATTTCACACACAGATAAAGGGAGATAGCTTGGTGACTCAACTTGCTGATAAAGATTTAAAAGCAAAGATTCCAGAACAGGAAGAGCTCCGTTCTCCTATTTTAAATAACACTTGTGCAGGTATTTAGCTATGTTCTGAGATCCATACTCTGTTCTATCCAATTCTGAGAAATACAGTGAACTGATAGAGGTATTGATAATGAAAAGTTTTGGTAATTCATAGGTCTTCATAGAAACATGCTTGGAAGATTCAGTATTTTCAACCCAAAATTAATTGTTCATGCATAGGTCCACAGACTGATTAACTGACCTTCAAAAAAACCTCAAAACAAGGGAATATATTATCAACTGGATTCTGTTTACTACGCAAGGGTCATTATTTTTGGATGCCCTTCTCCCTCCTTTCTTTTCAACCTCACTACAAGTCCAGATTTACCACAGTAGAAGTAACAATGGAAAGACTGCCAGATTCCTGGACAACAGAACAAGCAATGAGCTACAGTCTCTTATCCGATGCCTGAAGCAATATTAGTAGCTGTTCTAAGGAAAGGTGTTCACATACTCAGAAAACACTGGCGAGGACAGAAAAATTAAGTCAAATTCACACAACAAATAAAGAGAAAACCTAAATAGGTGGAAGGAAGACTAACATGACATCACAACTCAGTAGGGTAAATTTAGTTTGAAACCCTTTAACAAGGCAAGCAGGAATAAAACATATCTACCCACCTACTCCAGAGAGGACAAGAGGTCAAAGGACTCAGCAGTCTGTCACATATGGGATCTGTTTACTAGATTTTCTGTTGATATCGTATTTATACTTATTTTAAGAACATGGAACCTAACTTCCAATTAAAATGACATTACTTCATTTAATATTTATACCTTTTTAACTGTTTTTCCCACCACCACTATGTCTTAAGATAAAATTGCTGGGAAACTAGGGGAAGGGCAGGGACAGAATTACTTGCCCTCACTCTCTCTGCTCTTTCTTCCCTTGCCGCATAACAAAGCCTGCACTGGAATCAAGCTGTTGTTTATTTAGCAGTACTCTCCATCACCCACTCTCTTACCCCTCTGACTATACTTTAACGCGCTGTAGTAAATAAGGTTCCTTTATTAACAAATTTTAGAGATTTGTCATTCCACATCTGTCACCAATCTCCAGGACAGAAAGGGCCAACAACAGGGACCCAGCCAACACATTGCACTAGTCTCCTCCTTTTTAACCAGCTAATACTCAGCTTCTGCTGGAACTGTGTCAGAGAACGCAGTTAAAAACACTTCCTCCGCAGCACAGTCCCCACTGACGCAGGTCCTCATCACAACTTCTGATGTCTTCCCACAGCCACAAACTTTGCCTTTCGGTTACCATTACTCCAAATACTGCCAGAGCTCCTCTTAGTATCATTATGCACTATTTCACCCCAAATGCACCATCTCACAGCATCCATTCATAGCTGTCCATGACACTAACATTTCTGACATGCTTACATTCGCTCTATTACTAAGAGCTACTTCACCTGTTCACTAATTGAGTGAATCAAGTTCAAAGTAATTTTTTAGCACTTGAGTTTCCAGAGTTACACAGGGTGCAGATGGAGGCCATCTGTTATCAACCACGATTTTTTTTAGACAGAACTACAGCCTTCTCTTCCACAGAACCAGCTGGAGGAGAGTGAATCCTAATCCTCCTCCAGCTGGGAGTTAAAGCTCGACGAGCACCCTTGGAGAGCAAGGGTGAGCTCTCAAAATGTAATTACAATGCTCTGGTTGCAGATCATTTATGTACTCCACCCAAAACAAACCAATCCACAAATAACTTCCTTACCAGTAATGGAACAGTCCTTTGCTTTAAGACATGGAATTAACAGTTATTAACCTAAAATAGGCACAATATAGCAATAGCTATTGTATGCTTAAGGGCCTTCAAAACAACTAGGATGCCTTCAAAGCATATGAACTTTCTAAAAAGATATAAGAAGTTTGGCTTCCTTTGATAAACACAAGTGCACACTGGGATCTAGAACTGCTATTTGCAAGAGGGAAGGCCTAAAGGATGCTGCATGTACAATAGCCCACAGTTAAAGTGACTGATAAGCACCAACAGACGTACAGCAACATAAAACTAGGAAACAGACACGCCACAAGGAACACACGTGAGACAGCAGCACGGGGAATTCCTCCATTTTTCCGCCACAGAAGTTCCCCTCATTTTTTTTTTCAGGAAGCGCTTTCAGAATATTGTTTTAATACTCTCAGCTGTACTGCAGGACAATATTAAGATATTTACTTAAAGGTTGCTACAGCCATATCCAGTTATAACTGACATAAAAGACAGTTTTCAAGGAGACTGCAAATGGAAATCAATTAATACCATCTGTGTTTTCCTTTTAATTGTGGAAGAAACAGTTCTACTATTGTCCTGTGATCAAGTTTCAAATGCTCTGGAAACATCCAACGTGTACGTCAATTATGTCAGTCTCCTTCAGTTAGCTGATGTGTTAACATATTTTTTTTTTAATATTAACAATTTTACAAAAATTCTTACAGCCTTTTAACCTGTGTTCTGTAACAAGTGTCAATAAAAGCAGAGCACACTGTCTTTATCTAGATCATTATCTAGATGTCTTCTATTTCAAAATTTCTGATCAAAACAGACAAAGTATTGCAATCTGCAGTCCTTTCCCCCAACACTCTAAAGATGCAGCACACAACTGCATGAGAAGTTTCTCACAAATAAATACATAATACGCATTTAATATCAGATACTCATTACTTTTCAGGCTTCAAATGCACAAAGAGAGTATATTGAATTAAGTGTCTATAAGAGAGAGGAATCGGTCTTTCTTTTCTGACAAATGCAACCCACCTTTTGTGCCAAAAAGTAAGCAAAGAAATAAAGGTATTAGTGGTACAGATAAAACAAAGGTATAGCAGGTTGCATGGCCAACTCGGTAGCAGGCAACCAAAGCCTCTGATGATGCCCCAGTTCACAGCAGAGATATTAAAAGAGGTGACTCCCTGCGCTGCCCTCTCTGTCTCTTTGCCGGAGATTCTCTCCCTCCAGCAGCAGCTGCATTTCACAACACAGAACATTAACTTAAACCAACAATTTCATTTAATAGTAATAAACTGGGCTACAAAACTGTAGGAGCTGAGGAACAGAACACCACATGCTCTATCTTTGCAATGGCTGTGGTAACCTTTGGCAGAGATGCAAGGTGTCAGTATGAATAAAATTAGCTTTCTGAATCATCTCTACAGCACCTGCCCCAATCATGAACAAAAAAATAAACCCAAACCCAAGTCAATGAAGTGGTGGTGAAATATCACAGAAAATTTCATCAAGATGCTCTCTTAAGTTTTTTCTGCATACTTGCATCAAGCCTTTCTATTCCCAAAGACATCTCAATAACCAGTATATGTTAAAACAGTATCACTGTTTATTCTGTTTAGCTTTTATAAGGATGACGAGAATAGTCTGCCATCAGCTATCTAAAGACACATGGCATTCATTTAAAGATAAGTTATGGTTTCCAAATCAGCACCAAATAATTTTTCTCCCACCTCAGAAAAAACATTCTTTAAAATAATAATTAGTAGGAAGTGTCAAAAGACAAAACTGTTCCTCTGAACCAATACTAGCATAACAGCAATTTTTCATCAAGAAAAAACACACTTTAAAAAGTAAAAACCCTGTTTCAGTCTGCAAGTATACTAATTACACATGAAACAGAAGAGACAGTTACACTTTAAGGAAATTTTTCACACATATTTAATCAGGGCTTTACCGTAGAAATTGCACTGTAACAGTGGGATTACTTATTTTAGAGTCTATCTTCCACAGTATTGTTCATTCCCTATAGATGTCACTGATGGATGGCGGACTCAGCACCGAACGTTCTTTGCTCCAGGCTTATCACCTCTTTGGCTGACCTAACGTGGGAGGCCCGACAACCACACTTCCTCACTTCCAGCTGTGCCAAAGGGACAGTGCTCGCCTGATACCTACCCAAGAGGCAGCAACTCAGCCATCTTCTCTTTCATTACAATTTCAGTATGAACTCCCTTTACTTTTAGGTATTGCAACAATTTGCCACCACCCCCACCTTATTTCTTTCCACTACAGGAATTTTACCAGTCTGTCACCTATCACAGAAACACCAAAGTCAAGTCCAGCGTTTAGTCCAACACGTGACAAGGAATGCAAAAATAGCTCTTAACTGCAATTCCCACTTTAGCTTCTAAACTACAGGAAACTGAAAAGAAAGAAAAGGCCACTTCCCTAAAGCCTACACATGAGCGAAGGCACACACAGCACTTATAACTGAAATTAAGGATACCTTTTGTCAGCAACTGTCACTAACAGATAAGCAAATTTCAGCACTGAACTCTGCCCATCGGCAGGTTTTTTTTTTCCTGTTTGCTTGTTTTCATCCAAGTACAGTTTTTAGGCCAGGGATTTCAAAACCATAATGCCAGCAGCATGTCATTACTACGTGGTAAACCATGATAACTTGCAAGGTTTTTGCCCTTGAACACTAGAATGTGGTACTCACAGAACATCGAGATAAAAAATAAGATCTGAAAAAAATCAAGCAATGCTTACTAAACAAAGCTTCTGTAGTATTGCTTTATTTTTATTTTGATTAAAAAAAATTTAAGCCTCAATGTTCATAGACCTCCTGCAAGGTACTCAGTCTCATAATACACAGGAAATTATCCAGAATTGAACGTTCACTTCTAGGCATCTAAACAAAGTGACACTACTATCAAACAGAGAGGTAAGCACTTGCAGCAGAGTGGAAGCTACATTTGAACAAATGAAAGAAAGAAATATTACACCTCTAAAATTCATAAATTTGGATCATATGATATATGGAGAGTTCTTAAATGGATGTTGAAGACCAAAGAGTGCAAGGACAGAAGATTAACAAGAGCGAACAAGAGACAGGTCATTAGGATTTCTCAGGTTTGGGAGCCTAAGCTTTTGTTCATATTGTTGACAAGGCTTTTCTAAGAATCAAGAGGAACATTGTCACAGTACCAAAAAATCTGTAATTAATAATTCCATTAAAGAAAAAAAAAAAAGAAAAAAAAAAAACAACAAAACAAAGCCAAAACCCACCACCACTCTCAAGCACCCAGTAAGTCAAGAAAATCACTACAGCATAGTAAGCCTTTTCCACTTGCATAACTGCTTCAGATTTAACACAAAACAACAGAGTGAAGGAAGATTATCACAGTGTCTGCATTAAAAAAAAAAAAAAACCACAACAAACACCAAGCCAAAAAAACCCACCAAAAAAAAAACCCAAACCCCACCAAAAAGCAAACTGTCTTTAAAAATCTTGTAGAATAGGAACTGATCTTTTAGTTTCCACTGACTTGCCATTAATGCTGGCAGAATCGTAGAACGGTTAGAGCTGGAAGGGACCCTAAAGCCCATTCAGTTCCAAACCCCCTACCCTGGGCAGGGACACCTCCCACCAAACCAGGTGGCTCAAAGAGTCCAACCTGCCCTTGAACCCCTCCAGGGATGGGGCAGCCACAGCTGCTCTGGGCAACCTGGGCCAGCGTCTCACCACTCTCACAGCAAAGAATTTCTTCCTGAGATCTCATCTAAATCTCCCCTCGTTCTGTTTAAAACCACTCTCCCCCGTCCTATCACTCTGTTCCCTGATCAAGGGTCCCTCCCCAGCTTTCCTGTAGCCCCTTTAGGGACTGGAAGGCCACTAATCTACATAGAATCTACACAAATATTTTAATATACCTTCAAAATTACTTAAGAAACTAGTATGAAGCTCAGCATGGGTTACACAACAGAGATTGTACATGTAGAGCAGAAATCCAGGATGTTAGTTTAAAACATACCAAAAAAAAAAATTAAAATCAGAAGAATTTATTGAAGAAATCACTTGCTAAATTTCTGCTATGGCTACCATGCATTCTAATGTTACTATCAATCCTTTTAGTGTTCAAGCTGCTCAGACTTGAACAGGTGGAAAGGAATTAGGGAGCGTATCTAACAACCCAAAACACACATACATATATATGTGTGCATGTGTTTATATTTATACACACATGCACACACAAGAACTTGATACACATATTTTTCCAGGGGACAGAAAACAAACCCCAGACCAAAATGAGCATTTGCAATAGCCCATGTTATCGTTCACATCTGTGATACATCCCATTTTAAGAAAACCCTAGGGAACACTTCATCTGAAAGAATATCAAGCTGGTCCTGAGTTCTGGCACATTACAAGAAGACTGAACAGGCTGCAAAACACACTGTGTTAATAATAATACGCACAGCTAATATTTTCCACTGTTACTACCACTCTCAATCCAGCTGTCTCATGTGCTGGGCTTGTTTACATCCAGTTTTCATACCATTTTAAAGCTATACTGATTTCACTACAGATACGGTTGGAGAAGTACAGAGGAAACATTTGCAGACAGAACACTTGAAAAAAGGATAGAGGAAGCTGCTGGAATTTTCAGCACAGTAATACTTACTTCCTACGTTCCAGCAGTCCACAACACAGTGCTCTGATTAGTTAAGTACTGCGTCCACAGTAGAGCTCCCACAGCTAAATTAGAACTTCAGAGAAACTTTGGTGGTGATAAATCTGCACTGTTGTTTTTTTTTTTTGGGGGGGGGGGGCCGTTTTGGTTTTTTTTTTCGTTTTGTTGGTGGTTTTTTTTTTTTTGCTTGGGTTTTTTTTTTGTTTTTTTTTTTAGGAAGATGACTCCTACAGTAGTTTTAAGTCTTCAAACCATAATAGATCATAAAGCAGCCCTCTCCCCAGAGGGTGCGGCTGACTCGAAAAAACACAAACAGTACACACTCAAACAACTCATCCCTAAAGATGATATTAATAACAAAAAAAAATTTCCAACACTGCTGAAAAAGGTACCTATTATGGATAGAAAAAAATATTTTCACACTCTAGAAGTCCTGAAGACTAGTAGTGCAAAGATATCAATTACTGGCAAATTGGTCTTCAATAAACAAAGAAAAACTTCCATTTTACTTTGCTTCCACAGTAGCACAAGGACAAGAAAGATACTGACTAGGTATGAATTTCACTCCAACAACCTCATCCTGAGGTTGGAGTGGAGGGTCAAAGATCTTAGGGATGCAGAAGGATGGAAGAAAGGGGGATGGGGCGGGGGGGAGGGGGGCGAAACATAAAAATGGGAATAGAATAGAAGTCCATGAGTGTTCATTCCAGCATTTCCGTGCTCTCTACATCCTGATTTCACTCTTCTTTTCAACTGCTATATCCTATACACCTTTTCTTCCTACTTCACAACAAAGCTGTTCTGGGACAGCAAGTGATTTTTTCCATTGTAAACAAAGAAAGCTTCTACAACAGCATTAGGTGGCAACTGCTAATCAGCACTTCACTGTATTATCTGTATTCAGGTAAGAAGCCAAACTGGCAGCCAAATAAAAATGTGAAAATAAGAGATGATCTCAAGTTTGCTTTGCAAATCCACCTCACCTTAAAGTGAGGAAGCTTACTTCCTATGTTTCGCTAAGATAACTACAGTAAGCCTGTTATCATGCAGTCAATTCTGCTGTACAGAAGTGTTAAGAGGTGAATTCCCCACAGTAGTTCATTTGTAGTTTTCAGGTCCAAAGTACAAATTACGATCTATTAGGCTTCCTCTGATTGTGCTTCAAAATTTGGACACAGTAGGATCCTAAATGCACATTAGTCATTTCTAAATTACAAGACACCAGTTAAACAAATCACTGACCTCAAAATGCAACTCTGTATTGACAGATTTCATCAATCACAAGAAAATGCCCAAGCAAACTGGGTCTTACCTTGTCCTTTTCATGGGGAAGGAGACACACTGGAGGGAGACAGGAAAGAGACTCAAAACTCTCCTTCCCATCAGCATTAGTGGTTGCTTTAGTGTTGAGTTGGTACAGAGGTCCATCTTTAAGGAGCCTACCATGGCCAACAGCACGTTTGACAGCTAATCGTAATTGCTGGTGAAAAATGGAGGCAGCGCTACCTCCAAATAACGCAGACACATCTTTCTGACCTTTCAGAAAGCGCTCGATGTTCTTCAAGGATGAGCCACTAGACTCAGCCAAGCCCTCAATTGCCCGTTTGATAAGTTTATTCCAGTCCACGTTTGGTTTACCATCCAATTTGCCATGGTTCCGAGGCTTTGGAAGTGCTATTCTCCCAGGATTATCAGGATCCTTGTAGGAGTTGAGACCCTTGTTGGAGACTTTTAAAATAGTTCCATCTTTAACACTCAACTCTAACTGTTCCAGAACAGTTTTGCGGTCCAAACCATGCGAAGACGACACTGCATTGCATATCCTCTCCTCTGAAGGACGCTGTTTTTGCTTCTTTACCTTTTTGATTGCCTCCAAAATCCACTCTGTATACAGCGGGTTGGCGAGTTTTACCATGGTGAAGAATTCTGTATATCCATAGAGTCGTTATCCTTTATCCCGATGCTGAACAAGTTTCACACGATGAGAAAACAGATTCTCGAATGGTGGGAACCAGCTAACCATAGCATACACGTTTTCTGTTCTGAATTACTCCTCCCTTCTCAAACATTATTTGTTTTCACACTGAAAAGAGGAAAGCAAAACAATTAGAAATTTTCTCATTCTTTCCAATAAATCCCATAACAGCTTCAGAGAAAGTTCTTCCCCAGAGGTATAAGGATTTTAGCATATCTCACCTCAGCTTCTGGTCTGCACACTCACATTCAGAAGAACTGTAACATTAGGCCTGGAAGAAAACAAGAAGAGAGATATTTCTAAAGAACAGTTAGAAAATGAAAAAAAAAAAAAATTAGCAGCCAACATTAATTCATTAAACACATCACAGAGTTTTAATCCACTACTACAGTTCTGAAACACTGAATTAATACTTAAGGTTTTATCTTCATTACTAATCAAAGCATGACTTAACACTGAAATAACTCCATATAACCTAGAGAAAGAAGTGTGCCCTTTTAATTTCAACCCATAAGTAAGTATAAATTATATATCAAGTTTTGAATCATTGCTGAGCACAACCTAAATTAATATTGGGGGTGGCGGAGAACCCACAACAAAGATGTTAAAAAAAGCAGCAACTTTCTTCAACACTGCCTGAAACTTCAACAGAAAGCAGTAGGAATAGCCAAGAGTCTTGAGCAAACAGCAAGAAACTTTCAGAGCACTTCCAGGAGTGTAATCATAGGTCTGATTCCCTCCTGCTAAGAAAAGCAATGACAGTTGTTCCATCAAGAAAAAAGTGAAGAAACACAGCTGGAGATTGTAATTAAATGTTCCACTTTCAGAGACCATAGAAAAGAAGAATACAACATTATAATCATCAGTATAGACGAGGTACGCTGAAAACACTTGAGGACAAAGTAACAGGTGACCATACACAATGAAGGAGGAATGCTTATGACTCTACTAATAAATATGCAGATGGAAGGGTATGAGGCTCTACTTCACAGCCTTTAGTTGTCTGTAACAAAGACTTTTTCTAAGTGTGGTAACAGTCTGTTGCTCTGAACTTCTATTGCAAAAGTACACTAACCGAGAAGGATTTATAAACTGTTTATTACAAGGAACAGCGATTTTCTGCAAGGGAAATTTTAGTCAGGAGCTTGTTGTCAACACAGTTCCCCCATTCTGCTTTCTAGTAAGTACAGAATTTATGAGCGCACGGAGCACATTTGCATACAGACATCAGACTCGGCGGCACCGCTCCGCGCAGCCAGTCCCGGGGAGCCGGGACCACAGCTCGGACCACAACAGACGCGGCGCTGGACCGGAGTTCTTTCACCCCGTCAACAACGCAGGTCTAGGGAAACGCGGTCCCCGCGGCCCGCCCGCCCGGCGTGGCACTCGCGCTACCGGGGTCCGGCCCCGTCCGCGGCCAGGCTCCCTGCGTACGGCGTTACGTAACCGCCCGGCGCGCCCGGGGCGGCGGCGGGACGGTCCCGGCGCGAGGAGCGGCCCCTGCACCTGCTACCGCCCGTCCCATCCCGCCGCGGGCCGGCCCCGCACACGCCGCCCCAAGAGGCGCGCACCGGCGGGATCGGGAGGAACGGGGCGCAGGCCGCAGCCCCGGCAGCCGGCCGGCCCGCGCACCGTTGTCCCCCCCCGCGCAGACGGTCAGCGCAGCCCGGCTCCTCGCACCGGCTCGGCCGGGCCCGCGCCCGCCTCTCACCACCGCGCTCTCTCTCGCCGGAGACAGAGAGGAGCCCAGCCCACGACCCCCCAGCCCGCACCACCCGCCTCATCCGCGCCCTGCCCTAGCCGCCGCCTCCCCAGGGTGTAGGCCCAGCGGGCCCCAGGGGAGTGGGCGGCCGGGTCCGGGCCTGGCGCAGAGCGGCGGCGGGGCCGGAACAGGCCGCGAGCCTGGAGCGCCCAGCGGGCCTTCCCCTTCCCCGGGCCACCGAGCTCGCCAGCCGCCTGTCCCCGAGCTCCCCGGCATCGGGCACCCGAGCCGAGATGATCCCGCCAGCGCTACTCACCGAGGCCTGCGAGAGACGGGAACCGAGAAGCAAAGGCCGAACGGCGGCGAAGCCCGAAACTGACACGGCGGCCATCTTGGGTCCGGAGCTCTGCTGCGGGGGGAGGGGGCGCGGGAGGGGAACAGCCCGCGGCGGGCGGGGGCGCGCGCGGGGAACAGCGCGGCGGGGCGGGCACGGCCGCCGCCGGGAGGAGCCGCGGAGTCGGGGCTGCGCCGGGCCGGGCCGCGGCGGGCGGTTCGCGCCCAGGGCAGCCGGAGTGGGCACCGCCGTCCCGGGGCCTGCTGCCGGGGGCGGCCTGCGGCCCCATGTGGGCAGAGCATGTGGGGCCGGGGCGGGCGGCGGCACTCGGTGAGGGCTGTCTGGAAACGGCGCTCGAGCGGGAGCGTCCGCGGGGAGCCCCCGCGCTCCGGGCCCGGAGGGACAAGGCTACCGGCTGCTCCCGTCGCCGCCGGGCAGGCGGGAACGGCGGGGCGCGGGCCGAGGATCGCGCTCTGGCGATGGGCGGTTGTAGCCTGTAAGTAGGAAATCACGTCTGGGGTTTAATTAAGCTCGCGCTCGGAACGGCGAGTCTGGGTTTTCCCGAGGTGAGGGTGCGGGAGGGATGCAGAATCCCGAAATCACGGCGCCGTTCAGCTCCGCGAGCCGCCGCTCCTCGCCTGCACCGCGGCTGCGGGCGGTCGGGGACTGCTCTGCCCTTGGGCATCTTTGTGAGGTAATTCGTGTAACTTTCTGACATCTTCGATACGTTTTACTTTTGTAGAGTGAGAATTCGCTGCCAAAACATAAGCTGTTCTCTAGGGAAGTGACTTGTGAGCTCTCTGGGCGCTTTGGCCCCGGCCCCGCGGAGCCGGCGTCTGTCACTGGAACCCAGCGGGGCTTTCCCTCCGGGAGCGGAGGCCGGCCCTGGGCCCCTGGCTCCCCTGCGCCGCAGAGGTACGGCATTAGGCTAGCAGGGGCTGAAAGTTGGCGGAAATGAGCAAATTCTCATCTTACAGCATCCTGTCCTAGGTTATGCTTGACTGAAAGAGTCGGTATCCATCCCGAATTGCTACGTGCTGCATGCAGTCCTCTAACCTTTTCTAACCTCTGCCTCAGTTTACCCGCGGTGTGTGCATGTTATGGAGCAGGCGCTTTTCACTATCGCTTTTTCACCAATAGCACAGCTATTGTGCAAAGTTTCATGTGAACTTCCCTTTTTAGAAAAGGAAAAATAAAATCTTAAGAAATGTCGTGGAGACAGAGTTGATAAAGCAAACGTGTGACACTTTCTGAATGGCTTGCTTTAGTGTCTTGAGGTGAGAAATTTCTCTTTTGAGCAAGAGGAAGTCTTTTGATGTTTTAACAGATTAGGTTTTTCAGTGTGAAAATTAAATGTTCTCAGTGAGTTAGTTACTACTTGAAGTCAATGGAGTTTGAGATGCTGTTGTACCAGGCACTGTACAAACAGTTCTCTGTCTGCCATGTAGACTATAGAGGTCTGGCCTTGTTTTGTCAGAGTTGGATTCTCCCTACAAATTAATCTCTTCTCCCACCTCTTCCTGAGCCTTCAAAATTCGGGTGGCTCTATGCTGCATGACTTCCAGTGCCTTAAATTATAAAGCTGTGGTGCTGTATTCAAAAAAGGTAATGGAGATGTAAGCATAATTTCCAGAGAAGAAAGTAAAGCAAGACTAAGAGGATTCAGTACATAACAGTGAAACCCAGTTGTGTATCTTCAACACAGAGTATCAGTCTGTTGGCACTATTCTGTTTCAAAATTGGCAGTAGGTTATTATTAGGACCTTGTTTCTGTTGACTGTTATAAATTAAAAAATGGCCTGTTCTACTCTGTTTTTTATTTTCACAGCACAGGCTAACAGTTAAATCATCAGAATTCCCACATATGGCAAACTACAGATGGTAAAGAATTGTTTTATCATAAAGACAGTGCTGGGACTGACACACTGCTCTTTGTGCTTAGGTTTCTCTGGGGTTCATGTACTGTGACTAAAGTATAGTACTCTTGAATGAGCAGCTTTCAGGCTGTCAGTAAACTAACCAGCAAAATGAAATTCTGTTCTGGCAGTACCTTTTGCTGTGTTCTCCTTTTAGGTTCCAGTTTGTATAAGCTCCCGAGCCACTGTGGAGGCTGACTTTCAGAACAAAAACATGATCTTTGTGCTAGCAGTTTGGAAGCAGCCAGGCAGTATTTCAGCAGCAGTACAGTGGTGTAACTACAAATTGTTCTCTGCAGGTGTCAGCAAGATACTTTAATAACCTGTCTAATTTTAAAGCAGAAATGTATTTCCCCTTTTTCCTCAACAGCCTTTTCCTCTGGTGTGCAGAAATAATTAATTAGCCTGTGGTTGCTTTTGTATTGGCACCAATCTTCTTGATGGCTAAAGAAACTGAAGTAACCGTAGGAAAAATAAGAATTGGCAACATCGTGAACTGGGTAAAATACTAACAATTTTGATGACGGGTGCAACAGTCAGAGGGAAATGGCAGTTTTTAAGTAATGTGTAATACAGTCAAAACTGAATTGTGTTTCATGAGACAAAAAGGAAATGCCCGTATTGAAAAGACTTTTACCGCAACTGTTGATTTTAAGGTCCACGTTAAAAGCAGAAAGGATTGAGTTTCTTGGAGAGCCAAATGTATAAAGGTTTTATGTTGTTGGTCAGTTTAACCATGTGCTAGTGCTTTCCATTTGTGATACCTATATGACTCCCGTTAATACGGTCTCCAAGAGTCTCATAGACCGATACAATAATCTTTACAATACCTGTGTTAAAAGTGATTACATTAAAATAATAAATAATTATTTTAAATTTAGAAGTGTTGTAATTAAAAGACAAGTTATTACCCCTCTGTTGATTCATTACAGCAGTTTGAATTAGATGTTTAAAAACATGCATATGATACAAATCATGACTTTTTAAAGAGAAATTAATATATAGGTTATTTCTCCATTATTTTCTGCTACAGTGAAAAACTTACCTATTGCATGTTGAATTATTTGATACTTTAAATTAGGATGTATGCATACAGTAGTATTAAAAGGTAACGTCAGAGTAAATGAACTGACCTCTGCCTGGTTTGGGAGGAAAAATAGGTACAATGTATCAATAGAAAATAAGATCTAATATAAACTCTGAACCTGCAGTTTTCCATTCTGACATAATCAGTCCAGTAGCTTACTCGTCTCCCAGACTTGGTGATATCTCTGCTTAAAGGGTTTGCCCACCCTTCTGAAGCACAGTCGGTTGCGAAGAGCCAGACCCGAGCCTTTCGGTGCTGGACCAGCAGGCGGTCCCTGTCCTTCCCCCGGAATAAAGGCTGCACACCTTATTTAATGGGATAGAAAGGACTTATTTTTCGTTGTTCTTGTATTTATGTTTGTTCCCAGCAGAGTAGTAAAATTGGAAAGTTATTTGTAATGGCATCTGCCTGACTCGGAAGTCCGGAGATGTGCTCTATAGACGTGGAACACCTGCTCTAGTTACGCAAAGCGATCGCTTGGCACGGGGTTTAGGTGCATTTTGCATGACAACTGTCATTTTTGTGCCAGCTGGATTGTGTTTTCAGTAGCGTTATTACTCTGTGGTGAACAAACCAGCGAAATAATGCAGCGGAAGAGGTTCGACCAGCTGCTCCTCGCTGGGGAAACCGGGTCACCTCACACGTTCTACGGACTGTCCCAAGCTGCCTATTCCAAAAAAGGGTGCCCTTAAAAGAAGCAGGCGCGGTTCTCGGGGCCGCCGGCTCTGCTGTCCCAACCGCCGGGAGGCCGGGCCGCCGGGGGACCGGACCGGGCCCGCCGCTGCGGGCGGCAGCGTGCTGCTCGTGGCGCGGCGGTGGGCGGGGCTCTCCCCGCGGCGCCCCCTGCTGGGCGGCGGCGGCTGACATATGGTGTCGGTGCGCGGGCGCCTCAGCTGGCGGGGCGCGTGCCCGGGCAGACTGCTGGCCCAATCGGAGCTGAGCGCAGCGTGCCGTTCTCCTTGCGTCATCGTCCGCACGCCCCTCCTCGGCCTATCGGGCGCGGTTGTTAGTGGGTCACCCAATCAGAGGGCTCGCTGGCCAAGCCCCGCCCAGAGAGGTGAAGGGGAGCTTTCCGCGCCGCGAATCAGCGCGCAGGGGGGGCGGAGCTTGTGGCGGGAAGGAGGCGGGCGCGAGCAGCCGCTCAGGCGGTGTGTGGAAGGGAAGCCGGGTCGCTCCGCACCCCGTTGTGGCCGCCGCGGGAGGGCCCCGCCGCAGCCATGATCCACAGCCTGTTCCTGATCAACGCCTCGGGGGACATCTTCCTGGAGAAGCACTGGAAGAGCGTCGTCAGCCGCTCCGTCTGCGACTACTTCTTCGAGGCGCAGGAGAGGGCATCGGAGGCAGAGAACGTGCCGCCGGTGATCCCCACGCCACACCATTACCTCCTCAGTGTTTACCGCCACAAGATCTTCTTCGTGGCCGTTATCCAGAGCGAGGTGCCGCCTCTCTTCGTCATCGAGTTCCTGCACCGCGTGGTCGACACCTTCCAGGTGCGGGGCCCCGGCCGCGTGGGGGACGAGGGGGGGCCCCGTGTCACTGCCGTGGTTTGGAGGAGGACGAGTTGGGGGGAGAAAAGGGTTCTCTTCAAGTTACCAGCAATTAGTTTTCTCTTTTTTTCCCATCTCTTAATTCTTATCCTGCACCTGCGGGGATCTAGAGTGGGCCTTGCGGGCTTGCTCAGTCAGGAATGCACTGCGTGGGATGGCGATGGATTCGAGATAAGCCAATGCTCACAGGAAGGACCTTCCACCAACCAAGGCTTATATTTCTGTTTTGAAGCCTTGACTCTTCTGGAAGCTATGAGCTAGGACCAAGCTGGTCTCATTCTCACAAGGAGGTTTTGCAGTTCATAGCCATGTGCTTTAGTCAACGAGTTACAGCCTATCTAGTGATGTTCCTTGGAAGTGTATCTGCTTCTTAAAGAAGTGAGTCACAGGAGTTGGCCCAGAGCAGCCTTATTCCCTCTGTGCCATGGCTGACAGGCCTTCCGGGCAGTTTAGGAAAATAGTGGAGATGTCTGTCTTCTGCCTGCCAACAACAGGATTGTGTAGTCTGCATTTGGAATGTCTTGTGACCAGCATCCTACCAGAATACAGGAAATGTGGGTATAATGTGAGCTTTTGCTTCCAGGTGCCAATCAGAACAGGAGTGTAGGCTGAGTTCTGTCTCACTGAGTTCAGGGAGTGGATTGGTTGTTCAGGCCAAAAGTGTACTATGTCAGTCGCTTAGGTCTTGTTTTTTGTGAGAGGACAAAGGCATGAGTGTGTCCTTACTGGCTTGGCTGTATGTTAAAACCTGATATGTCTGAAAAAGAAATAGCGTTTGTAGTGCAGGACCAGCGTCAACATAAACTCATCCTTTCTGCAGAATGCCTGATCTCTTTATGTTTGCATGCACTCACTCTTTCTCCAGAAAGATGCATGAAGTTCCTATAGAATAAAACTGTGATTAAATTAAATGTTCAATTTTTAAAATTGCTGAGTTATTGGGAATGTTTTCTATAACATGCTGAATCTTGAAATATCTCCACTTAGTTTCCATACCTACATTATGTTACAGATTTACAATTTGACTTGGTATATTTTTACTGCAAACTTTAATATTGCTAATTGTTGTTTTGGAGTAGGAGCTGAAGAAACAGTAGAGGATTCAAGCTGGGGAATAAACTGGTCTGTGGATCTTCTGTGATTCACGTTCTAAGGTTCTGCTTTATACACCTCTTAAATTATGAGGAAGGGGAGTTTTGTTACATGGATAGAATTATTTTTCAGACTTTTCAGAATACTGGACTTCTGCTGTTAGCCTAATAAATCTTAGGGTGTGCAAGCAGTCTGTACATCCCAAGTGGTATCAGAATGAAAAAACACAGGTAGCGTGCTAGACAGACTTCAGAAACATTCTTCTATAAAACAAACCTGCAGAATGCGCAGAGCGTTTGAAGCTGTGCTTCCCCTATTTTCCACATCAGAGTAAATTAAAAAAAAAATATATATACAGAATTGAAGTAAATAATTGTATTATTGCCCATATGTATGCAAGCATTATAACAAAAGTAAATGAAAAGCTTTGATGAGGAGAGGTTGAGTTCCTTAAACAGCAGCGCTGCCCAGTTAAAATATTGCAAGTACTGTAGGTAAAGACCAGGGCAGCCAAGGAAGGATATCCAATACTGGAGTCTAATGAAAGGCATCGCTGCACGCAATTCAGTAGTGGCTGCAGGAAGTAAATTTTTCTTATCAATGTTACAGCTTAATCAGTTGCAATTGAGCCACTTTTAAGTGCTAATTAAAAAATCTCTTAGCTATCAAAGGGAATCTTGTTATATAGAAAGGAAATAAGAGGATATGATGATGTGGTGATTTGCCAGCTTGTGGGGGCACTGGCAGAGGAATGCTCAGAGTTGTGCGTGTCTGTCAGAGTGGTCAGTCTGTCTGATTGTACTAATACATGGAGATTCAGTGTTGTTTCAAGTCCTCCAAGAAGAGGGTTGATAAATAAATCAATCCCTCTGTGTGGGAGGACACTGAACTGAATGGTCACTAGGACTCTTTCAGAGATTGTTGAGTAATTATTTCTTTTGCACAGGATTATTTTGGTGTCTGTTCAGAGGTGATGATCAAGGACAATGTTGTGGTGGTTTATGAGGTGCTGGAGGAGATGCTGGACAATGGCTTTCCATTGGCAACAGAGTCTAACATTCTTAAGGAACTGATAAAACCTCCAACTATCCTGCGAACAGTTGTCAACACCATCACAGGTACAGGGAAACAAAAAGTAGATAACCTTGGGAGGCCGTGTGGCAATGTTCCTGCATAAGTAAATTAGGACATGGGCAAAGAAAATTTATGTTGTTCCCTGTCATTCTAAACCCCAGCATAGGTGTATTTAGGGAGTCCTGTGTTAGTGCTTTGCTTTAAGGTTCCTTCCAGTTCCAGCACCAGCTGCACTTTTTTTTTTTAAACCCAAACAGATTACGTTTCCAGTTACAGCCATGACATGACTTCTGGATGAGTTAGTTTGGTGTGGGGTTTTTTTTGGGGTGGCTTTTTGTTTTGTTTTTAGTTACACTTCCCCATGCCTTATTGTGGTATATTTTAGAGTTGTATGTAAGAGACGTGTAACACAAACAGTGAGTCTGGAAGAGTAATTGCTCTCCTACAAAGAGACAGAGGTTCTTGGGGATTAATTGCAATTAAGTCATAGGAGAACAAGGACTTGTTCTGGAGCATGTTCTAACTTCTGTGGTTGTTGTGATTGCCTTTCTTTTTCCAGGAAGCACAAATGTGGGTGACCAGCTTCCTACTGGACAGCTATCAGTGGTGCCTTGGAGACGTACTGGTGTAAAATACACCAACAATGAGGCGTATTTTGATGTGATCGAGGAGATAGATGCAATTATTGACAAATCAGGTATGGAAGTTGCTTCTGGCTAAGACGAGCGTAACTTGTCCTGATGGTGCCTGAAGAGAGATTTAGGTTTTCAAAGAGGAGCACCCTTATCTAAGTGGGGGAAGCTCTATTCCTATTCTTACTCTGAAATGTTGCCAACTCATGGGTGCTATTCAGTCAGAAATCTTGGAGAGGTACCAAAGTCTTCACTTGTGTTCGTTCCTAACGTCTTTTAAACAATTCTATATTGGGGAAATAGTGCTATGCACAGTTTTCACTCACCTTCTATCTCCTTAGTTTTTGTGCATTTTAGTCTTGTTAGAGTTGGGAGCTATTGTCATTGGTCATTAAAATGGACATTGCTGGTGTCAGCGGTTCTTATTTATATGCATCTTCTCCAGAAGTGGTTGAGAATGAGAAAAATGTTTAGAGAGCAACATAATGAGCCATGCCAACTCATGAAGATAATAAATTTCTGTCCTCCCCATTAATAGTTTTTCTACATTGGGATTTTTTTGATCAGTTTCACGTAACTTCCAGTGTTTACTTTATTGTTGCAGGTTCCACCATTACTGCTGAAATCCAAGGGGTGATTGATGCTTGTGTCAAGCTGACTGGGATGCCAGACCTTACCCTCTCCTTTATGGTAAAACTCAAGGGTGTATCTTTAAGTATTTTGAAAAGGGTTTCCCAGCCCTGCTACTGGGATCTCAGCCTCACGCTGATGGATTCCAGCAGATCAGAACCTGTGTATACCAAACAAAAAGAGAAAGAACTGACAATGGAAATTCATAGTGAACTTCAGCAACTTTAGGCCTAAAGTTTTTATTTTCAGATTCTTTGTTAAAAGTACTGTTAGTGTTTGCTGTGACTAAGTTTCTGAGATACAGTGGTGCTTTTGGCAGATATCCTAAAGGACCATCTTTTTTTATGAGTATGCATCAATGTAATTACTTGACATGGCTAAGTTTTCTAAAATAGGGTGGAGGTTATTGGGTACTGCTATCGCACAGAGGTAACAGCATCAAATAGCTTAATGTGTCTGAATGTAGAAACCTTCAGGTGGGCAGAGCGCATTGAATGGTAGGCCCTTCATGGATAGAAGACTGAGAAGAATAAGAGGAGGTTATGTTAAGTAATACTGCTTTCACTAACCTTGTGACTTTCTTCTTTTCTTTCAGAACCCTCGGTTATTGGATGATGTCAGCTTTCATCCATGTGTGCGTTTTAAGCGCTGGGAGTCAGAGAGAATACTGTCCTTCATTCCACCTGATGGAAATTTTCGCTTGCTCTCCTATCATGTCAGTGCTCAGAAGTAGGTGATAAATGTAGTGCTATGAATTATGAAATTTGAATCTTCCTGGCTAGGGGAAAAAACAAAACAAACAAACAAAAATTGCTTTTAAAGATCTGGTGGCATGTTTTGCCAAATGAAGTAGAGGTGCACAGTGCCTTTTTTAAAACCCGTGTTTTGTCCTTGATTGGAGCAGTGACTCTGTCATTTCTTTTTGGTCAGCCAGCATTTTTCAAAGACTAGTAGCAGATAAATAAACTGGAGAGGGAGAGAACTAGGCAGTATGGAGTGATACAACAAGTTTGATTAAAAAAAGTGTAATTAAGACTTGAGAACAGGATTCTGACTTTGCTCCTAGATCAAACAAATGAGTGTAGGATTTCCTTCTCTTTTAAGGTAATTGTTTTCCAATGTTTTCAGTGTAGAAGGCAAGGGCTGCATCAGGAAAAGCAAAGATGAAGGTGAGAGATTGACAAGGACTTTCTGTTCATGTCTTTATTCTAGTCTTGTGGCAATTCCTGTCTACGTTAAACACAACATCAGTTTCCGTGATAACAGCTCACTGGGACGTTTTGAGATCACAGTGGGGCCGAAGCAGACTATGGGGAAGACTGTAGAGGGAGTGATGGTCACTAGCCAGATGCCAAAAGGTGTCTTAAATATGACCCTTACACCCTCTCAGGGAACACATATCTTCGATCCAGTTACAAAGGTGAGAGGAAGGAGAGAAATTAGATCTGGGTTTTTTTTAATCTTTTTTACCTTTCAGCAAATGAAGTTGAGCTGTTCATGCTTACATGAACATCTCCTTGAATGTTGCTTTTCTGAAGGCAGTATCTTTTCTTGGGGTGAGAACTTTTTCTGGACAGTTGCATAGTAGAAGCTGTCTTAATCCACATAACAAATAGCTCAGTGACTGAGTGGAAAGTAGTTCTGGTTGATTGGTGTATGCAGAAAAATCCAAGAACTGGTATTGTATGATGAGGCATTAGTCTGGTGAGTGCTTTATAAACTTCTACATATCTAGTTGTCATGCCTAGTACTGTACATTAGACTTGGTCCTTTGTAAACACTGAGGATTTGGGTTGGTTAGTGGGTTTTGATTTGTTTTGGGGGTGTTCTGGTTTTGTTGTTTGGCCTTCCCCACCCTGAGTTCACTTTTTTTTCATATTGCAAACTTAAATTTGTTCGTTTGCCCACAGTAGACCCTCAAGCAACACTGCTTCAGCCATTCAGAAAGGAGGCAGTTCTGCATTATCTTTGTTACTGCTACGCGTAGGAAATGGGGCCTCTAGTACAAGTAGTGGACATATAATTCATGGTAGGCTTTTGGGGAATCTCATGGAAAGAGAGAGGGAGAACAAAGGTCTAAGGCAGCTGTCGCTTAAGCCTGTTCTGTGTCTGTCCCATGTGAAAGGCAGGATACTAAGACAAAGATCTTTTCCATGAAGAAGCATTAAAAGCTGTCATTGGAAGGGGACTCCTCTTTAGAGGGTGTTACAGCATTTCTGTTTCACTGCTGCATTTTCTGTTCCTTGAAGCTGCTGTCATGGGATGTGGGGAAAATAAACCCCCAGAAGCTGCCAAGCCTGAAGGGGAGCGTGAGCTTGCAAGCTGGGACATCAAAACCAGATGAAAACCCCACCATTAACTTGCAGTTTAAAATTCAGCAGCTGGCTATATCTGGTAAGTGACTGTCAGGTAAAGCAGCTGAATGTTCTGTGCTGTGTCATTGCTCACTCTGCACGTAGCTGAAATAGAGTGTACTTCAGAAGGCCTGCAGAGCTATCTGAAACATGTTCTTCAAGTAAAAAAAAAATAGTGTGTTTTGACTACAGATACGTGGGTTTGTTCTCTCAGCTCTATGAAACAGCCTATCTACATTTCCTTTCATTTCATGCTTACAGACCTATAAAGAATTTTAGGGTATGGATGCATTTGTAAAGAATGATTCTGACAATTAGCAGTTGTCAGCTTTTCTCCGTTCTGTTTACTGCTTGCTAAAACTTTCCCTATGCTTTCTGTGCCTCTAGTATGATCTTCTGTTCCTTTATCCAGAGGGCCTGTCTGCTTTGTTTATGGCAGCGGTCATTCTTATGCTGTGTTTGTTTGCCTCTAGGACTGAAGGTGAATCGCTTGGATATGTATGGGGAGAAGTACAAGCCCTTCAAGGGGATAAAATACATGACTAAGGCTGGCAAGTTCCAAGTTCGAACCTAGAGGATTCCATAGTGAGGAAGAGCACTTCCCTGTTTCTCCTGTTCCTAGCTGTTGGATGCAACCTCTTACCCCATCCATCTGTTTAGGGTTGCTCCCTTGCCTGTAGCAGCATGAGAGCCACTGCTTAGGGTGCTGGGGAGCAGGGAAAAGTGAGGTTGACCTGAAAACATCTCATCCCTAGCTGAATCTGAAGTGTTTGGAACAATGGCAGATGGGAAGGTGTTCAGGTCCCTTGGGATTAGTGAGTCAGCTATGTAAGCTTGTATCACCTTCATTTTGCTGTCTTAAAAGAAATTCTAGGGATTTATTGCCTTTTGTAACTCCTCTTCCTTATCTTTTGGTTGGCTTTTATCCCTTTGTAGATGATACAAAGTTGAATTTCCACAAACATCACCTCCAGTGCAGTCGTCTGGCATCTGCCCTTCTCCATCACTGGGCGTTAGGGCAGAAAGCTGTCTAGTTCTTGGCAGCACAGAGGTCACATTGCCATTCTGCCTCAAAGGGACTGGAAGAAGTGGAAAGGTAGATTGTCCCCACCCAGGATGGGAAGTGAAGAAGCCTGAGATTGGGGATGGTGCCACAGAGGGAGGAAGGGAAGAAGTGGATGCTTTTTCTAGGTATTTCATAAGCCATCTTGGTCATCAAGTGTCTTGAATCTCTGGAGATTGACTGGAAGCATATCCAAATCTTAGAATGGTATCCTGTGAAGGGCTGGCTGCAGCACATGCAATCTTGTAATGAGAGGTGTCATCGGAATGTATTTCTGGTTCTCTTATTTCATCAGTGTTTGAAGGTAGGGATTCTCCCAGCTGCTTTGGGGAGTCAGGGAAGAGACAGAGAGGCAGGAGAATTTTTGTGGAGACACACCACTGATGGAAACTGAAGCTGTGGCTGAAGGAAGACGATCACTATCCTAGTAATTGTTGGAACCTCCTTTTGTCTCTGCCTGCCTATTACAAATGAAGGTGATACTGCTGTTCTCCTGCTCACTGATGTCTTTGAGATAATTGTGTCCTGGTACCTTTGTAGTGTTTCTGGCTGTCCTACCTCCTTCCAGTTCCTGTACCACTGAGCTGCTGTGCAGGTGGATTCAAGCCTATGCTGGATTTCTCACTGGGACCATCTCTTCTGCAGGAGCTGTTGCTGCATCTGCCCATTCCAGTCTGTGCTGCATCTTTCTGTACAGCATAAATATAAAATGAGAGATATCTACACTATTCCGTATTGTCTGTAATGTGCTCTTTGGCCACTAGATGCCAATGTGTTTTCTCTGTGGTAGCAGAACTTGTCCCTAAGATGCTGTACATTTCATGCGCGTGAACAGAACAAGGTGACCCTAAATGAAGGATAACATACATTCTGGTTTGCACGTGATGGATACTTGCATTGGACGAGTGGCGTCTTGCATGTGGAATGCAAGTTCCAATGCAACTGATGGACGCTGTAGCAGGTGGCCTTGCTGCTGAGCATGTTCAGGGCAAATATAACCTTCAGCAAGGGCATCAATAAAATTCATTTTCACATGTCGTCTGTGTTATTTCAGGGTGGTTTGTGTGGGCTTTACAAGAAATGCAGTTGGTATTTGAAGAGGAAGGTAAATACGTCAGTTGTATTGTGGATGCCTTGGGGAGATAAATGTCTTTCTTCTGCAAATGGGATTGTCAGCTTGGGACTAAGTCACTGTCTGAAAAGCTAAAATTAATTACTTTCTTGGTAATTTTTGTTATTGTTTCCTAAAAGGAGCACTGAGCTTTTCCTAGAACGTCAGTGAAACTGTCTTTAGGAATGCAACTAAACCATTTTTGTTTACTAGGTAGAGTTTTCGGTAGCAGGCTAAGGGCTGTGCTTTAATTATGAAGACAGTGAAATCCCTTTTCGCCTTCCTGCTCCTCAAGTTCTAATGTTGTCCTTTGGCTTTGTAGCTTTGTTTTTTTTTAAAGTATCTTTCCTTTCACGTTGAAGTGATTTCGTGTTACTCAAGATCTTGAAGGGCTTCTTATATGCATAAGAGTGTCTGGCCTTTATGACAAGGTTTCTATGTCAGTCAGGTGGGTGCAAGTTCCTACAGAATATAGAAGCAGGGCAGAAGGGATAAGCAGGGAACAACATCAGCGAGATAACTTGGTAGATGATGATATAAGGAGTTTGGGGGGAAATGTGAAGTGTAGCTGTGTACTTCAGTTACAATAAATGCTGATGTTGACTCAGGAGAGAGGAATGGAAATTAATTTGTCTTTTTCTCAAGGTTATTACTTAATAAAATACAATTAAAAACAACAAAAAATCACACCAAAAAAACTGAACTGTGACTCTTGTTTATTAAACATCTTGGGGTTTTTCCCCATTCCCCTGGTTGAAATATGGGACTCGTTGCTGAAGCTGACTGGACTTACACCACTGTTTCTCTGAGGACATGAAGATCTCTTTGAGGTCAGTTTCTAAGCTGGTAGCTAGAAAGGCATGGACCATCTGTAAAGTTGCCATTTACAAAACCTGTTTAAGGATGTAATGGGCGTCCTTACCAAATCTCTCTTTTGTATGTCTTTATTAATAAGCTTCTCTGTTTGACTAGAGGCTGTGCTAGTAGATCATCAGAGAGCTCCTTAAAACTGAATAAACATTTGGAGTTATACTGCTTTAAATTTCCCAAATATAACAGGCTAGTTCTCTAGCTACAATGCCTGTTTGATACTAAAGCTAAACTGCTTTTGTAGCCTCAATATAATTGTTTTCCTTTTGTAAAACAGTAATCACACCTGCTTTCTCTTAATTTATAAACCAATTGCACAAGAGAGAATTTCTCAAAGAGAACGTGCATAGATACCGCTTGGCATTACATGGCAACTGCAATGCAAGTAAGTAATGCTCGATTACTTAGATTCTAGTTTACAGTGACTTGGTTATACCTGTCTTGTCTTCTGTTAAAGGACAAATGCAGCCTTGTGACATTTGACTTGATTTTTACAGGTGGATGTAAATGTAGCAGGCACCTAAAACTGCCACTGTTACACTTGTCTTTTGTTCCGCTCTGCTGCTGCACTAAAGAGGGAGCTTTTGCTTTCATATCAAATGATAATGCATAGAAATCTAATAGTCAAAAAGTAATGTGTTGATTCTGTGGCAGACAAGGCTGGTGTTAAGATTTTAACCCATTCTATATTTATTTAAATATTTAGTTCCTACCAGGAGGAAAAGCAGGTGGAAAACCAGAATGTTCTAATAAGCTTGCCATCCTGTCAATGAATCAGTTCCAAACAGAAAAAGTAAGTAGTATATTGATATGGAAATAAACAGCCCATGCCTACAGCTGTGCTCTTTCTGTGGAGTCAAGCTGAAACCAGCTTAATCTCTGTCCTTATACCACGTTACTTTGGTTATTTAAGCCTGACTGGAACGTCTTCCAAGTTTACAGCCAAATAAGGAGGGAGATGAGCTTTTCAGGAAATTAAATCTGTCCCCTCTGACTTCAGTTTACACCCATTCCTGAAACAACATTGCTGATCGTGGGATGCATGAGCATCCCACGCCCAGTTTATTCTCTCAGGCCAAAAGTTACTTTTAATTGTACTTGTGATGTGATGCAAGAAGAAGGCTTGGGGATGTGGGGGGAAAGGAGCATTAGCTTCTGATAACCTGTAATAAGGAAAGGAGAGTTCATTTGAGAACGTGCCCTTCCTACACATTGCAGTCTGTCTTCCTTTAGTACTGAAAGTCATAAACATCTTGAGAGACAGGAAGCCCTGTCAGCATCCTGGAAGCACCCAGAAGGAAGCTGCAAGGCCATGGCCACAAGACTGTGGATAGTTCATTTTTCTTTCTCAGGGTTTCATGTTGTCCTGAATCCAGTCAAGATAACGATTCACATTGGTATAAACGCCGGGTATGTCTTTGCGGCCACAGCCTATTCCCCAGCTGATGATTCCAATTAGATACATCCGATCATCCTTCATACAGACCAGGGGCCCTCCAGAGTCACCCTGCAGAGAAGTAGCAGGTTAGTAACAATCTCCTCATTTGTTTGGTTTTGTGGTGTTTTTCCCCCCACTGGCTTTAGTTGTGCACTGGTGTCGGTGGAACCACCCTATGTAGCGTGCTCGCAAATCAAGAGCGCTCAGTAACAGTACCCTCACATAAGCCACTTCTGTGTTCCAGATGCCCTCAAGGCTCCTCTCATGGGGACAGACCCCAAAAACTCTTAACTAGCAATAAAGTGTCTAACTTTGTATAGCGCTCATTTATGAAATGTAGGTGAGACGTTGATAAGAACAAAAAGAGGAACGCTCTTATTCGAACTATACTGCTGTGTGTAACAGTAAAGCAAAATTATTTAAAGAGCTGTTTAAATGGAAAGGATGTGGGTTGAACGTGTGCCCTCCTCCTTCCTCATGGTATAGCTGTTCCGTCTCCACCATCTTTTAGCCTTTTGTCTTATTTTCTCCACTCTTCGGTCGACCGGCACCTCCTTCCTCTGACAGAATCTCCTGCTGAGCGTTTTGCATGCTCACAAGAGAAAATATTAGGAAATGGTGCTGAGGTAGAGTTTCCTGCTCAGTTTTGTGGTATTTCCTATATTTGGGATTTTCAGCGTATTGTTCTGGTTTGTTGGTTAAGCGTGGCCTGTTTTCCCAGCTGAGGGGTGGGGGAAGAAAACAGAGGAGCCAGCAGTTCTGTTCGGCAAAAGTCTACTAGAACTTCCATGTAGCCAACCGCAGAACTTCTTTAAACTATTTTCTGAAACATTTTATTTAGTTATCTCAGATTATCAAGGACAGACCTGAAAAGAAACAAGGAACAGAACTGGGTTTACCTTGCAGGCATCATCGAGGTGCCTTGTGTCTCCTGCACACAACATGTTGTCGGTAACTGTCCGGTTGTCCAGATGTTGTGTTGTGCACCTGCTGGCTGGGAACAGTCTGACATGGCCTTCCTTCAGGTGCTCTGAGTAGAATGGAGAAACTGGAAGAAAAATATCAATATAAATACATATATATGGCTGTGTATATATTTAAAAACATTAAATTGCAGTTCAGTGTCTGTAGTTTAGGGGAGAGTAAACAGAAGTAGCTGGGAGTAGGGGTGTGGGGGTGGCTCAACTATTATTTCCTTGCCAAAGGGTATTTTTCAATTCCTGGGGGTTCTGCTTTGCTAGTGAGAACATCTTAAATATAGTTGAGAGAGAATATCGCTTCTTTAGCAAGCTTAAATACTAGAGAGGGTTTTGTAGGCTGCAAATTAAAGACTGCTGGGTTTCTTGGGTGGATAAGTCGTCTTTGCACAGTTACATCAATCAAAATGAAGTCACAGGAAGTGCCTATGAAAATCACTAACTGTATGAAACAAGGTCCTGACTTTTTAGTATTAGATTTACGCTAACAAAAATCAGATGCCTTGTCATACACAATACTGAGTAACTAGATAGGAATGTAAACTTGTGTTACGTTGGAATGGAAGGGATTTTTTTGTTTTGGTTTGGGTGTTTGGTTTATTCTCCTGCGTAGCTGCAATTGCACAAAGCTGGAAATTGGCAGGACTGTTGTTTTTCAGTCTAGTTTTGAATTACAGTTGCAGCATCCTTTCCCTCTCAAAGCGTTTATCCTGTGCTCCCTGTAAGCAACGCTGAGGACTAGCTTTAAAAGCACTTTAAGAACACTTTATGCCACATTTATATTTTAAATTGCAAGTCTGTTCCAAAAACCCCATGGGTTCAAATCACAATTAGGTCTTGTTATGATGGATGCTTCACAGTCTCTGTCCCAGAGTTTACAAATTAGAGAATAAAAACAAAGTAGTAGAAAGTGCTAGTAAATAAGAGCTGATTTGTTTGTTTGTTTGTTTTAAGTATAGGTCAGCCTGTGTATACTTTCAGACAGATTTTATTTCTGTTTGTTGAAGGTCACTTAAAAAACCCTTTAGACAGCCTTTTAATATATATATATATACGGGATTGGTATTTCTTTAGCTGTTTTGGGTTTTTTTTTTTGGTTTTTTTTTGCTTATCACTGCACAGCCTATGTATCTTTTAGAATAACGCAACTACCTGCAACTGTATAGTATATTAAATCTTGACAGAAATGGATTTCTGTCAGAATCACGATATCTAAATGTACTCGGTACAGCAGAAATGGGGCAGCTCTGATTGCAAATTTTCTGTCTTTCCTACCTTTATCCATTGTGCCATTTTTTGTGTTTCTACTGCTGGAGAGTATCAAGGAAGACTCTGCTAGCCCATGCAGCTCACAGAACTCGGATGAATGAAATAACTTACAGCAAAACTTGTTTTTGTGTATCTCCCACTTACCCATATGTTTTGTAGTGCTTACATAAGCCCATATAATAATTCAGGGGGTCACACGTTAAGCAATGCTAAAGATCTGAATTCTTTGAGGGCAGGGGACCCAAACTTTGACATAGTGTCCTCTACTTATATGTAGAAATGTATCTTCTACTTACACTCTTCATTTTTGCCATAACCAGAGATCTCGCACTCAGTCCAGTCAGGCAGCTGCAGTCCTGGTGTGGGGAGACAGGCAGTGCGGACAGTGTTTGTCTCAACAGCACAGTCTTCTGCATCTGAGCTCAACTGCAACAGAGCTGAAGAGGGAAAAAAAATCCCCACTTCATTAACCACAAACTTGAGGCAACCATGACCTTTCCAGTCATGAGGTCAGAAAAGTTCTTACCAATATCATTGTTGAAGTTTTCTGAGTCAAATCTCTCATGCACAATGTAGCTCTTCACTTGAAAGCTTTGTTCATTCTCCTCGGGAGTTGCTCGGGACGTCCTACCCAGCACAATCTTCAGCTGATTTGTACTAAAGCTGAAGAACAACAGAGTGTTACTTTCTTCCTGTGTCAATTGGAGTGGACCCTTCCCTTGAAGATGTGCTGCTGCAACTTCTACTTTTCTAATTTTAGCACTCTTACTACTTCATTCCCCAGGCAGTTTCACCTCAAGTGTCTTATTTCCCTTTGGTTTTGCACTAATTGCTTACAGCCATCATGGCAAAGCTCCTCTGCCAGCCCCTTGCTGTTCTCAAGTTTCTGATCGCTCTGCATCTCTACCGACAACTTTGTTCTTCAGCTACTTGATATTCTGCTGTGGTACCTTAATGCCATGCTTCTAGTGTGCCTGTCTGTAATGCTCAGCACAATTAACTCTATAATTTTTAATGTAGAGTGATTTACTGGGATAAAGAGCTTTTTCAAGTCATTTACCCTTCCAGTAAGGCTATACTGGATGCTCCCATTTTCCAGGGGTTTTTCCCCCATATGGTACTGAATCCTCAACTCACCCTTCCTCAAAACAGTGAGCAGCTGACAAAACCCAGCAGGAGCTGATGAGAACTCCTCCGCAGAGGAAGTGCTCTCCCGGAGCCCGGCGATACTTAACGAAGATGGCAGCCTGCCACGGGTGAGCCGCGATGTCTGCGTAGGAGCCGCCTCTGATCCTGTACTGCTGTGTTCTGTGCTGCCGCAGCCCACAGGTGGCTGTGGATGAAAACCCACAAACAGGCTTTTTGTCCAGGCACTTTTCCTTTGAGTTTGGGTTAAGGGCCTGTTAGTTGTTAGTGCATGTTGAGGCATCCTGGCACGAACTGTTTAGTATCTGACTCATTCCCGTTTCCTAGGAAACTTTTATTCTGATTTGAAAAATACAGTAAGGAAACCCTGCCTTTTCTATCCTCCATTTCTGCAATCTTCCCTTTTGGCAGAGAAAAAGGCACTTCTGTGAGAGTGGAGCCACAGAATCTCTTTTTACTCCAAAAAGCTGCTCCCCCCCCCCAGCTCTTATTCACTGTAAGAGGCTTGAGTTTAATACAAATGACATGCAGAACAGTAATGCCCCAAAGAAAGAGAAGAATCAGGAGTGCTAAGATCCTTACAGCAAGTAGGCACATTGCAGTACTCCCATGTGAGCTGATTTCCTTTCAGTACGTGGCACCAGGGCTTGCTGTCATTGTCAGGATTCCTGCAGCACAGGAAAGAGAAGAGCTATTTTTTTTATCAGATGTGCAGGGAGTTTGGGGAGTCCTAAAGGTGGGAGACTGTGACCTGACGGCATTCTTTTTGATTTTTCTAGAGATGCAGAGTGCCCTAGGGGCACATGAAATTTGCGTTTACGGAGTCAATATTAGAGAAGCATAGGTCATGTGGAATAAAATTATTGTTGTCAGTGACCTTCACTACCAGGAGTAATGTATTTCCTGTGCTTTAATAACCCACATAAAAGACTAGAGTTCTGCCTCAAGAGTACTACAAGGAAGTTTGGGATTTTTTTTTAATTCTTTAACTGGCTACATACCGGCAGAAATTGTGACTTCCAAGGCCCAACTGGTAAGCATCTCTTCTCCAAGCAGTATATAACTTGTTGACAAGGATTCGAGAATTCCACCTCAAACAGGTAGCTCCAGAACTGGTAACACTGTGGCTGCCTCGGTAATCTGTGCCTCTTCCAGATTTGCAGTTGATGTTCCCAACTTCAATAAGAAAGCTGCATGTTAACTGATGGATGTGACCCTGGCAGCTGTTCCTAACTGTGATTTCTGTCAAGGCATCTATATATTAGCTATATTTATCTCAGTCTCTCTGTGTCATAAATATCAAAATCTTTAAAACGTAATTTAATGGGAAAGTCTCAACTTTACAGGCTACAGAAATAGCACAACTCCAGAGAGAATCCTTATATATGCAGTGAATCGTGGAAGCTCTAAAGTCCATTCCCTGTTCCCCTGCATGTACCTTTTGAACAGGAGGGCACACTGCAGTGTTCCCAGATGTACTTTCCCCCTTTATAGATATAGCACCAAGGTCTGGAATCCTCATCTGGGTTTCTGAAAGAGTTATGATATTATGCATCATTATAAAGCTACTGTTATTAGCTCCACGTCTGCCATCTAGTTCAGTAAGTTAATCCTGCTCCACAGTGAAGACATGGACTGAACCATCAGAAGTCATTTGGATTCCTATTTTAATTATAAAATATTGGAGTACGTGGAGGTGAGGATGAGACAGCCAGCAGCTAGCGGGAGTGGGCAGCTTGTTTGTGCAGTTTGGTTTATGTGCCAGAAGCACTATATTTTTAGAGTTTTGAGCTGCAGGAAACTGGTTTACAAAGGGTGTTTTAGGCACTGAGAAGGGACAAGGGAAAGACTATGGGGTGAGAGATGTATATGTTTTGTAGTCTGTCATAAGCATCCAGTCTAGATAGAGCTGAAGCTCATATATGTCTACAGAAGTTGCAATTGCTGCTCAAGGGCTGTGCTGTATTTGCACCTGTGCAGAGTGCTCTCTGCTTGGTATAAGATGCTGAAAACAGCTGTCCCTTTGCTCCAGGCTCTTAGAATGCACTGATTCCTGTGGCTCTGACTGGTGCCAGCAGCCCCTCACCTGCAATAGTTGTGATTGCCCAGTCCCAGCTCAGTAGCATCCTCTCTTTGGCCACTGTACGTCCGGTCCATCAAGCCGTTGCTATTCCAATTTAAACACTCAGTTCCACTCTCTGTCATGCTCCATGTACCCCTGTATGATACTCCAGCATCTTTGTAGCACTTAACTTCAGTATCTGAACAAAAGTGAAGAAAATATTACTATAACAGCAGCATCCGAAACTCTGCTTCCCCAGTCTCTGTTCTGTTTAAACTTGGCTCCCGGATGTCTTTTCTAGTAAGTCGGTGAAAATGCCTTGCCAGGCAGACTGTAAGTATCCACGAAGGTCTTCAGCTCCAAAATTCAGCGTTTTATCAAGAGACGCTGAGAACAGCCAGGTGTCCTTCTTAAAAGTTCTTTGTAGTATTAGCTTTAGAATAAAAAGAGGCAGCTGAACAGAGAGCCTAGTATACAGCAGCAGCTTCTGGGTACTCATCCTTCTGCACTGCTAAAACCAGTAGCATTGTTCACAGTAATGGACATGGTTTACTCACCTATTTCACACTGCTTCCCAGAGAAACCTTGGTGGCACTGGCAGATGAAGAGCTGTGGGGAGTAATATGCCTGTGAACACCGGCCCCCATTGTAGCATTTATTTCTAGTGCAGGCTATGGAATAAGCAAAAGCCAGGAAATAGTGTTAGATTTCACAGAAGTTAGAAGCTGGCAGCGTATACACATCTTTCTTCTCCTGTCAGTCTCCTTTAGCCTGTTCTGGTTTTCCCTGCCTACCTGTTATTGTCACGTGCTTACAAACATTTTGTGTAGTGCTTACGTTCCTCCTCTGCTCTGTTCTCTCCACATACACTATTAGGAGCCTTCACCAGCCCCTTGCCTACTCCCACTTAGCCTGGCCTGAGTCAGTATTTTCATTTCTATCCTATTCTATTTCAAGCCAAATTTTCTGGGTGGTAATGCCTTCCCTGATAGTGAGATCTTATTTAGGATGATTAGATGGACAATCTCTCACCGCCCACCATCTCCTTTATCTTTTTTTCTTCTTCATACTCACCTCTGATAGGCACAGTGTGGCAGCGACTCCGACCACTGTCGCACCTACAGTATTCTATTCTGCTCCCTGAGAGCCTCAGCCAGGTACCCCTGTGCTGGTAAATTTCTCCAGATGAATTGTCTGTGCAAATGGCTGTAATTGGAGAAAGGAAATCCTCTTTTAGAGATTCAGGGAAAAGACCTGGCTGAGCAAAAGAAATCCCTTCTCTTTCTGGGAGAAAAGTATCTGTGATGGAAGCATTGGTCTAATGAGCTGCCCTTTTTCCTTCTCAGACCACAATTGTCCCATCTGTCTTACTGTTGTGTTGTTGGATGTACTGTTCCGCTATTGACTGGCCTCTTTTTCTTTGAAGAAGAGTAGAGTGAGGGGAAAACTTTGTTCTTTGAGTTGTGGATGGTATTAATGGTCTGGTATTTTGCCTTCTAAATCTCTCATCCAAATAACTGTGACAAACAGCTTTCAGATTCCGTTCCCTCACCATCACCTCCTGTGTTCATAAAGCCACAGGCAACATGGTTGTAGTTTGCCTGACTTACCTCTGGACCTGGCTCCCCGTTTGAAACGCGTGCGTAAGCCCTGCAAACAAAGAAGGTTAATTCTGTGAGTAACTGTTCTCTTGAGAAAACTGGGAGAACAAGCGCCTCCAAAGAGCCAGTCCTTTTCTTGAGGTCTTGTAAATCAGGGGAGCTCTGAGCAACTGTCTGCCCTCTTCATCAGACAGTGAAAGGTGCCTTTAGTATCTCAGCCTAGGAGCCAAGAATTTTAATAATCAAGTTGCCACAGGGTACCGTGTAGTTGCTTGTCATCCGTTTGATGTGAATTTGGGATGTGCTGTGCTCACATCATGCGTGAAGTGATTATGTGCTCTTGGAGCATTGCAAGTGCTAAATAAAGCTTGTCAGCTTTCTGCTATTTGAAGGAGGTTCAAGCAAATAATTTCCAAAGAAGTAAATGTGAACAAGCAGTTATTTTTGCTCATTGAGATGCAGTTTCCCCATAAGCCTCTGTAGCTTGATTACCTTTGAGATATAAGTCTCCTGCAGCCAATTAAATAAAATATTTTGGATAAAGTTTTAAGCAAGAAAACGATTTAGAAAGCTGCTCTTATCAGGCAGCCACAAGAGAAAGAATAACATAAAAAGAAAGAGGAAGGCCGGGATAGCAATTTTTTGAGAAAGAGACTAAACATTTTAGAATTGTGTAGGGTTTACTTAAGCTGTGCAACGTGAGGCTTAAAGTGAAGGGACATGGGAACCATCAATGTCCAGTTGTAAGTAAGAGTAATGATGAAAGTGATGCCAACAAAAAGAAAATTAAAGGGTGACCACAATGGAACTCTTACTAACAATGAAAGGTGACAGTGAACAGATACACCAAGGAGATTTGGAGGTTTGCTTAGTGAAATGAAGACCAGCCAGGATAACACACTACTGGTAATCCCAGCTTAGAGGTAGACTACTTTGTAAGATTTTCCTTCCTCAGATTTCTAGCGATATAACCAGATTCTGCTTCTATCTGATGCAGACAGCTGGAGTCAATGGTAAGGCTGAACACGCAAGAGGATGGCAAGAGCATTATTTGATGCATTGAACTTACCTGGCATTGAACAGTCGTGATTGCTCCCACCAGCAGGAGGAGACATGGGAGTCTGCCTGCCATTCTGAGTGTTTTCCACATCACCTCCAAATCTCAAGCTATCTATAGAGACAAAAGAAAAAAATGAGATGTTGAACAAAGGCGTTTTTGCAGTGTGGAGTTCAAGGTCATAAGTTTAAATATGGGTTTTAAATTATGAAAATTCTTTTAAAATTAAAACACACTTTCTACTCTGCATTTCTCAGCCACCTGGTCTAACTGTCCTGGTGTCGCTGGACAGGGGAAACTGCCAGGCTGGACCTGGATGTGCTTTTTCTTGAAAACCTTAGAAACCTGACAAGCTAAAGCACACCCTTTTAGGTCCAGAGGAAACTCAGAGAGCGTTTCCTGGGGAGTAATACTGGTAGAAGTAAATTCCAAGTCCTTTTTCCCAAGGTTGCTGGAAGCCAACAGAATCATGTGCTTTATTAGAGAGACGGACTTGTTGAATGAAGGAGTGTAATACTGATTGGAAAGTGTTAATTGAGATTGAGGCCTACCTAAGAGATCTCTTGCAGAGGCACAAAAATATGCTGAAGGGTCAATCTGTGCTTTAAGAAGATTTACATTTTCTGCACAGACTGCTGCTTTGAGTGAGAGTGAGGGCTTCTCTCTTGTGTCAGCAAGGAGACTTTGGTCAACAATAAGTGGGGGCCGCACTGCTATATCTTTTATTTTCAGTATTTCTACAGCTTCTCCCCAGCTGAGCTTTTAGTTTCTACTATTGTCATATGCTTTTCCTAAAAAGGGTGAGTAAGGCAATTGGCTGGCAGGGTAGCTTTTGGTCTGCTGTTCTCATTTATTCGTTGCAGCATTTCTTTCCGTGTGTCACTTCTGTGCAGTCACAACTACGCCTTATTCCCTCTAATCTCTTCAGTGGCTTTACACTTCAGACAAAGCCCTCTTCCATACCGCACGAAGAGTTTCAGCTTCTTCCAGACTGATTTACACAGTCTGTCTCCTAAGGCAGGAGTCTTGGGAGAGAACCTCCAATGATCTCTTATGGGAGATGGCCGGCTGGTATCGTATGGCTGGGATTAAGGATGAATCTGAATTTCTGCCTCCATTCATCTCATTTGCTTTGAAAATCTACCTCTCTCTTCGGTCATCAGAGGTTAATTTCCTAGCTGGTGAAATTGCTGCTCTGACCTGGCCACAAACAGCTCCAGGAAGGACATTTGGGCATTGTGATCCATCTGTTTTCCTTCCTACTATAGCAAAATTTATTTCTGTCTGGCCTTGAGCAGGCAAGTTTCTTGGCAGAAGCATGAATTTAGATTTCTCTAGTCACTGACTGCAGTGAGATGTGCTACCATCTTGTGCCCTGGTTTCCTCTCCTCCAGTTTTTTTTCCTGACAAAGGAGGAAAAATGATTTCTTTCACCAAAGCCAAGCACCTTGTGTAAGCGCTGCCTGGTTTAGGGCAGCTGCTGGGAGGAGAGTAGCGGGGAGCACACTCATAGCACAGCATAGTCTCGAGTGTGTAGAAAATTTTAGCGCTAAAATTTAGCGACACAGGGTTTTTTCCCTCGCTGTACCATTTCTAATCTCATCCTCATAGCAGAAAAATACACTGGATGTGACATACAAAGGCAGCGAAGGGCTTCCTGAGATGGTTTGCTCGTATGAAGGCAATATGCTTTACTGTGGGCTTCTGGGTCCTCCATTAATCCGTGTAGGAAAAATCCCCGAGAAGATGTATTTTGCCCATTCTTTTATCTCAGTGACCTCGTAGTAACAGGAAAAGATCAGGCAAATGTATTTATGTCCAAGAACTCCATTGAAGCCTGACCTTAGCAGCATGAGTCTGGTAACTAGAAAAGTTCTATTTTATATTTAGAAGCACTGCTGAACTTGAGGACTTTAAATGAGGATTTATTGGTATAACAGGACCCTCTGATGGAGGGGGGGAGGCTGTTCATGGCAAAACTTAAATTAGTAAGGTGGATACAAATGATTACACAGTGTCAGAAGCTTAGAAACTTAATGCCTATGGGACTTTTTTGAAATATGGCATTAAATAGCAAGGTCCAATGCATCTATTACAAACTGGGGAGGTATTATTGATTTTCACAGTGACTAAGGACTGGAGTTGTCATTATTATGAAATCTGAACTCTCACAGTAAGGCAAATAACTTTATCACAGGTTTCCTGACTTGAACCTATAATTTTCTTCCTAAAAGTAATAGTTACTACTACTTCCAGAAATTAGAAGCTCAGACTCTGTTTATATAAAACCAGAGAAGGCAGCTGGATAATAGCTGGTGAAATTGGAGTATGACAGATGAATGAGTCATAAACTGGGATTCAAGGCTAAAAAAGGGAGAGAGTTTGTTTTAAAGATTGGTTCAAAGAAAAAGCAAGAGGCATAAATACTCATCTCTGAAGCAGAACTGGAGTACAGCAGGATAGTTTAGGCTATGGTTTCTCATCAGTAACCCGCACAAAGAGGAAACTTAAGTTGCAAGTCAGACTGAGAAGATTCACAGGAACAGCTTCCACAAACCCTAGTTACTCCAAGTCTTGTCTTTAGGTCACGTCTTGATGATGAGATCCTTGTAATACAGAGAATTTCTCAGGGATTTGTATTAGTATGCAGATTTTGCAGTATACTTTACATATAATAGTTTCAAGCCCTTTCTCACATCTTAGGAAGCATTTTGCATTGTATAGCAGGCCTTTTTAAAAGCTGAAAGAGCGATTTCCAAATAGGCATCAACTTCAATTGCATCTGAACTAAATCAGCAGCGTTCCCAAAGCTGAAATGGATGATCTGAACTGTTGCCCAGAGCTGTTCAGTTGCTGCTGTAGCCCTGTGTTAGATGCTGCATAACATGTACAATAACATTTCCCCCTCTCCTGTCCATCCACTGGTGGCTGCTGTCCAAATGCATGGAAAACTGGTAACAGATGTTGCCAGATGTTTATTTTCAGTTTCAGGAAAGGTACAACTTGGGCCAGTACATTGGAACATTCCACATGATAAGCCCTATCAAACTGAAAGCATATGGCTGTTTGAAACATACCATGTTTACAAGACTCCAAGCAGAATCCAGCAAGCAATGTGCTTTCTGGTAGGGCTCTGCTGAACGGTTTGTGCCTTCTGCTCTCACCTTTTGCTTCCTCTCTCATCAAAAATACTCTTAGCAATAAGCCAGAGGCCTCGATGTGGCGTGTTGACATTTTGATTCTACACTTTCAGGTACATTAGGGCATAGAGATATACAATACCCTAAATTTATCTCTTTTTGCTGAATCATCACCAGCAGGAATACTTTAAATTTCACATATTAATTTATTATTATTAACAGTCCTTCTAAGCAGTAAGAGTGTGACTATTATCAATGTGGAATAAGAGCTAAAAAAGAGATGTATCTTATCAAGGTAGAACAAAAAGTCATTAACAGAAATTAAAAGTAGCTCCTCCCACCCCCATGCCTCCCAATAACCTAGAATGTCCATTCCAGAATACTTTGATATAGTACTAATAGCTTTCTTGCTGATGAACAGCTATCTTGATCAAATTCAAGCAAAAGACTGCAGATCTTCACTGCCTTTTCCTGCCTTCTGGAGAAAGTGCTTCGGTATCCCTTTTCTAAGCTGAGCAGATGAATATTAGACTTGTACTATTTCTCTTTAAAATAGAACAGGGGACAGACCTCTGCTTTTTGGGAAAAGAAATAAAAATAAAAACCCAAACAACCAAAACAAAAAAAAGTAAGATTCTGTAGTCTTTGAAGGGATCGCAGGAAATTGGTGTTTCAGACTCTGGCTTCATTTTGGGAATCATTCTCAATATTTCCTGTGGTTTTGGCAGCATTTGAAAAGAAGCATGTTTAGGGAGAACTGCAGATGACCCACCCTCCTCCTCTTTGTCCCTCCATGATCCTGGTTGGGAGCCTGGGGTGAAAGGCACGGTCCAACCTCCTACCAGGAAGACGATAAATTATCCTTTCACAGCTAGCTCTCCGGGTCTCTCCTTGCCATGAAGATATTTGTCCGTAACTCTTCCTTTGTTTTAAGTTCTTTTGCTAATGTTCTTTAGCAGGAGATTCCTCCCTGCTAACTGCTCAGAGCCTGGGGCTATCAGCCCTTTCCCTGGAATAGCTAAAGCTTTCTTGAAACGACTGAAAGCTGGCGGCTTTACCCGGTGCTGTGAATCTCTCCAGAAGCTGAAAGGCAATAGCTCGGTTAGTTAACTACCATGGTGCTTCAGTGAGATTTATTAAATAATAATATTTAATAGTATTTAATGAAAATGCCATTGATGTTGAAAACGGGAAATGCACTTTTTGAAACTGGTGCAGAGTAGTACCTACCTTTTTGCTTTTTCTCGTCTGTTTTCTGCTGCTGCTTTCTTTTCCACACCAGCCTGGTTTTGTGTTTTCTCCGTCTCCGCTCTCTCTGAACAGCTCCTGGCCTTAAAACCCGGCTGGAGGGGGAGGAGACTGCGGCGGTGGCGGGCGGGCTCCTCGCGGGCCGGGTTGCGGGAGGAGCGGATGCGGGAGAGGGGAGCCCGCCGATGGAGCTGCGGGGAGGGCTGGAGTTACAGACGGTTTGCTTTGTTCTTTCTCTCTTCCAGTCACAGAGCAGATTCAGTGTTCTAAACGATTTTCCCCTTGACCGCCTTAAGCTTCAGTGACAATAGTACGTATCCCTTATCACGAAGTGTCCCATCGTGCTTCTGGGAATGCGGGGGGCCCTGCCCAGGCAGCGCCCCAGTGCAGGCACAGGTGTGTTCTTTCTAACATGACCCAAGGTCTGCAACCTGTAGACTTAGTCCTTAGAAATTCCTGTTTGAAGCAAGAGCGTAGTGTGCCCCGCTCTGAATGGCATCTATTGAGAATCTTTGGCAGAGAGACCCAACCCATGTGTGGAGCAAAGCATGGGAGAAGCAGTGCCACTGGGAGAAGAATGGTTAGAGGAGCTCTCCAGTTAAGCGGGGACAATGAACAAAACTTCCAAGGATCCTTAGATAGAAATAAGGAATAGTATGTTTAGGACGGAAGAGTTAAATGTTTGCTGATACTGTCCATCCTAGAAAATGAACCTGACTCACCAGGGTGCGGTCATGAGGTACTAAGTTATCAAAGTGTGGCAGACAAATCTGAATGATTGGTTTTAGAACTTAGGGCTGGGTTATGAAAACTGTCAGTGATGCAATTGTTACAGTAATGGATGTGTCCTAACTTTTAGGAACTGATTCACTAGAAATGAGGTTTTCTGATACAATTTAGCGTCAGCACAGACATAAGGAATGGTGTGTGAGGGATCTCCATCTTCAGGAAGCAGCTGCATAGAGTCCTCAGTCGGGAATCATGGCAACAGTTATTTTGCATATTGGCAAAGATGAAACACTGGTTACTCTGAATGTTTAGCTCTTCTCTGTCTGGAACTCTATGTGAAGATTATGACATGCGTTTCTCGGAGAGTCACGGTGCTAGTGGTAACATTACTGCCACAAATCTGATTTAAGGGCAGCTGCATTTGTTTCCAGAAGGGACTCTCAGTTGTTGGGAAAAAGATTGGATGCTGATGAGTGAGCAGGGGTGAATTTATATTCTTTTTGAATGATAACAGCTATTTGCTACTAGAGTCCTAGACTAAAGATGCTAGCAAAGTAATGGCCCCCACAAAGTGAGGGAAGATTTCAGAAGTTATAGCCCCTTCCAGTCCCTAAAGGGGCTCCAGGAAAGCTTGGGAGCGACTCTTGATCAGGGAGTGGAGCGACAGGACAAGGGAGAATGGTTTTAAACTGAAAGAGGGGAGAGTTACATTAGATATAAGGAAGAAATTCTTTGCTGTGAGGGTGGTGAGACGCTGGCCCAGGTTGCCCAGAGAAGCTGTGGCTGCCCTGTCCCTGGAGGCGTTCAAGGGCAGGTTGGACGGGGCTTTGAGCCACCTGGTCTGGTGGGAGGTGTCCCTGCCCAGGGCAGGGGGGGACGCTGCGGGGGCTTTAAGGTCCCTTCCAACCCAAACTGCTCCATGATTCTGTGAAGTGTGTCATCACGACACCCTATGGCATGGACACCCCCGTGCCTGGCCCAGCGCACGCCACTGGCCCTGCTGCCCTCGGGCTGTGCGCACTGCGCCCTGGCAGCGCGGTGCTTAACCTCCTAGGTGTGGGGACGCAGTATCTCAACCCGACATAACGCACGGAACAGTGTTTTGGCATTGGGTGCTGAGGTGTGAGCTGAGAGAAATAGTGCATTTCGGTACGTTTAGCAGATTTTAAAGAAGCCGTGGAAAGGAGCTTTAAAGGAAGGAGACGCAGCTCTGCCATTTCACTTCAACAGCGCACGAGCTCTCCTCCCTCCGCCAGCCCCTGACATCGGGGAGGATGGCGGCAGCGGCGGTGTTGCCCCCGCCCCGCGCGGCTCCTTTAAGGGCGGGCGGGCGCCGCCGGAGCCGGAAGCGTCAGCGGAGGCGGCCGGGGCCCTGTGCAGCCGGAGCGCGGCGGCCCCGCCATGAGCCGGCCGCCGGCCCTGCAGGCGCAGACCTGCGGCCCCTGGGAGATGAAGGAGCGCCTCGGCACGGGCGGCTTCGGCAACGTCATTCGCTGGCACAACAAGGTAGGCGGCGGCCGCCCCCCCCCCCGGCGCGGCCCGGCCCGGCCCGGCCCGGCGGGGCCCGCGCTCAGCCCGGCCCGTGCTGTGTCCGCAGGAGACCGGCGAGCAGGTGGCCATCAAGCAATGTCGGCAGGAGCTGAGCCCGCGCAACCGCGACCGCTGGGCGCTGGAGATCCAGATCATGAAGCGGTAGGGGGGCGGCGGCCGGCTCCGGCGCTGCCGGCCGGGCCGCGAGTAGCCGGTGTCGCCGGGGCGGGGCAGGGCAGGGCGGGCGCCGGGCGGGGTCGCGTCAGCGGGGGCGGCATCGAGCGCGGGTCTAACGGCTGCGCTGAGAGAAATGGCGGGAAAGGCTGTGGGCGCCCGGCCCGCCGCGGGGTCAGCTGCGGGGTCAGCTGCGTGGAAGCACACGCTGAGGAAAACCTGGTGTCGTGTTTCATCAGTCTCGGGTCTCAGACCTCCGGCCCGTTGGAACGGTGCTGAGGCGTAGCTGCCCCTCTGCCCAGCCTAATATCTGTGCTGGGTTGGCTTTATAGGATGCCATGGTCTGACCGCAGTTTGGGTCTTTTCTGGAGGGTGGCAGCAGACTCGGTCATACCTTGGCAAGGCCTGGTCTGGTAGCAGCACCTGGGAAGGTCTTGTCCATGTGGGCTGAGGGAATGCAACCTGGTCTGGTGGGATGTGTCCCTGCTCAGGGCAGGGGATTGGAACTGGATGATCTTTAAGGTCCTTTCCAACCCAAACCATTCGATATTTCTGTGAGTCTATGAATGCACTGACTGTAAGTGAAATGCAAAAAGTCGGGATGAGGTAAGGTCCATGAAGCATGGATGAATTTCAGGCCTTTAGAGTTTCTAAAAGGATTGATGTCCGTGTAGGACTTTACATGATGACAACAAGCACGTGAAACTGCATAGCTGTTGCAGAACAATCATCTTTCAGGTGTCACCCTGGTTCTGCTTATCATGTGTACTTGCCTCATTTCCATTCCTTAGGCTGAACCATCCCAATGTGGTGGCTGCCCGTGATGTCCCCGAAGGGATGCAGAAACTTGCACCAAATGACTTGCCATTGCTGGCTATGGAGTATTGCCAAGGTGGAGACCTCCGCAAGGTGAGGTCCCTGGGGTGGTGACCAAGGGCTGGATCAGCTTCTCAGCTGATCCTAGGGTTTCTTTTGAAGTTACCATGTAAAACCTGTGTTTTCATATCCTGATGCTTCCTAATTCTTGTCATGGCACCAACAGGTTTTGGTGGTTTGGTTCAGCTTTTGAAGACTTAAGTACTTTCTGAAATTTTTGATGTTTGGCTGCAAGTGACACTGTGAGGAGTTTGCATGTAGAGGGTGAAGGCATATGTGAGGGATGTGCAACAGGATGTGAGTCTGGCTAAGACCATCATAGGACAGTGCACATCTGTGGGCTGTACCCTTCCTGAAAGTGATTAACTCTGATCTGTCATAGGAAAAAATAACACGTTAATTCTAATCTTACTGTTTTTCTAACCTTTGCTATAATCTGCGTTACATAAAACCTAGAGCTTAGAGTTGAGATTTGAGCTGATATGGCCAGGCACAGGGGAAATGGATATGAAAGGTGGAGCAAGTAGAAGGAAGAGAATGGGGGTGACACTGACTTCTTTCACCCACGCTTTTCTCCTCCCGTGCGGTTAGACCAAGGCCTGAAGCTGTAATTGCTCTTACCAGAGGTCACAATCCCATAGAGTTTTGTGCTTCTAGAAATTGGCTTGCTGTTACTGCAACTTCTTGTATCCGTGAGTGTTTGTGGGACTGTGTGCCTCACTCAGTACACAAGAGGGAAAGACTATATTCTGTGTTGTTTTCTTGCAGTACTTGAATCAGCTGGAGAATTGCTGTGGCTTGCGGGAAGAAGCTATTCTCATCTTGTTATCTGATATTGGTAAGCGGTAGCAGTGCCTTCAGTTGTCTGAACTATGGAAGCCCTTTCAGTGCCGAATCCACTCTAAGGATACGCAGCAGTGACCTTAATGACTCCATCTTAAACTCACCTTTGCAGAGCGTGCTTGTTTCCTGTCTTGCTCTGCAAACCCTCCCTGCTGTGATGACCAGGTCTTGGAAATTCTTGAAGTTTGTGGGAGATAACTTCCTGTCACAAGTACTCAGCCAGGAGTGATGCGCTGCTAGACTTGCCGTTTGTGAATAGAGAAGGACTTGTGGGAGATGTGGCTGTTTGGCCACAGTGATCATGCAATGGCTGAGTTTAAAATTTAAATGTATTTTCAATGTAATGAGAAAAAAGGACAGCAGAGTTGCTACCCTGGACTTCAAGAGAGCAAACTTCAAACTATTCAGGGAGCTATTTAGGGGAGTACCTTGGGAATCCGCTTTTGAGAGCTTAGTCTGCCAGTGCTGGTTAGTTTTTAAGAACTGGCTTTTAGAAGTACAGGAGCAGGCAATTCCAGTGTGTCATAAGTCAAGCGAGTGGCTTGGCTGAACATGGAACTCCTCATGGAACTCAAGAGGAAAAAGAAATTGCATGATCTCTGGAAACAAAGTCAGGCTTTGCAGGAAGATTAGAGCTGTGGTTCATAAATGCAGGGAGAATACATGAAAAACCAAAGCTCAATTAGAGTTGAAACTGGCTAGTGTTGTGTCAGACAACAAGAAAGGCTTTTTAAAGTCCATTAATAGCAAGAGGAGGTCTAAAGAAAACATTGGACCAATACTTGTTGAAGATGGTCTCCTGACTAATTGGGATGAAGAAAAAGTGCAGGCATTCAATGCTTTTTTTGCCTTAGTCTTTAATAATAGTGATAGAGCTTGGGCTGCCTGGTGCCCTGAGTTGGAGGACATCGAGTGCAGGAACAGTGATTTTCCATTTGTGGACACTGAAATTGTAAGGGATCAGCTGAGTGTTCACAAGTCCATGGGGCCTGATGAGATTCACCCCAGAGTACTGAAGGAGCTGGCGGATGTTATGGCAGGACCCCTCTTGATCATTTACCAAAGGTCTGGGGAGGTCCCTGCTGACTGGAAGCCCGCAAACGTTACTCCACTTTACAGGAAGGGCGTGAGGGAAGACCAAGAGAAAAAACTGTTAGTGTCCAAAAGTGTTTGACACTGACTTTTCCTCTTGCACTTGATGTTTCATTGTATGTTTGTATGGGATTTGACCCAAAAGCTATGTTTATATGAGGTAGAAATTAATCCTTACGTAGCTCATGCTGGGTACTGTTAGTTGCACTCTTACAAGTGGCATTTTCTGTCTCTCAGCTTCTGCTCTCAGGTACCTTCATGAGAACAGGATCATCCACAGAGACTTGAAACCAGAGAACATTGTGCTGCAGCAAGGAGAGCAAAGGGTAAGCGGGAACCAGGTGTCCCTGCCTGCACAGACGAGTCAGTGTAAGAGGAACATGTATGTGCTTCATGCAGTTACAGTGGTCCCTCTGCAAGAGCACTCAATGCAGGGTAACAGCCAGCTCAGATCTGCGTATCAGACGAACCGTATTCTGTGTGCTGCTGAGGTGAAAGGTTGTATTAGCCTTCTGGTAGCACCTGACATTTTGACTTCCAACTATTAAGGAAATAACCAGACTGCACCGATTGACCAAAGATCTCAACTAGCAGTAATGTCTCCAGCTCTGTGTGTATCAAGCCAATAACAACTTTACATACTTAGTGGTTCTAGGAATCTACAGGAGCCACCCATTTCCACTTCCATCTCTTCATAGACACGTTTCCTGCATACCTTTGAAGAGCTGAACCTTTTCTTTCTCTGCTGTATGGTGTGATTTTAACAGGACTTCTTTCCAGCGTTCTTATTCTCTGTTGTGTGTTTCAGTTAATACACAAAATCATTGACCTTGGTTATGCTAAGGAGTTGGATCAAGGTAGCCTCTGCACGTCCTTTGTTGGGACTCTACAGTACTTGGTAAGGAAGGAATTCAGCTGGAAGAGCAGCTCCCACTTTGCAGTGGGATAGGGGTAACCGCTGTCAGGCTTTGGGCTGGGAAGAAGTACTTGTCCTGTTATGGGGTGCGTTTGGGATGCTGCAGCTAGCAAAGGTGGCTTTTTTGGTGACGCTGGGTTTTCACAGTGTTTGCTAGCTCTGTCTGTTATAAATAAGAAGCAGGAGTGCCAATAACCTCTGCTGTTCACTCTGAGAGGATCTCAAAGCTCAAGAGAGGCAGAGTGTTCAGCACTGTCTTTAATCTGTTGTACAAATGTTAATGAGTTCATAAGGGATAGAGAGAGTTAAGAGATGGGCAGCTTTGACTCATGTATGTGTAAACGGTCTCAGGCTCCAGAGCTGCTGGAACAGCAGAAGTATACGGTGACAGTGGATTACTGGAGCTTCGGCACGCTGGCCTTTGAGTGCATCACAGGCTTCCGACCATTCCTGCCCAACTGGCAGCCAGTGCAGTGGTGAGTGAGATGGGGCCACATGATGACAAGAGCGCATGCAATGCTACTGTCCTGTTGACAGGAAGCGGAAGTGTGGTCCCTTGATTCTTAGGGCAATATCCCTATGTTCCTTGCCCTTGTGGACACTGACTCCCTTCACAGGAGTTTGACCTACCTGAGCAAGTTCAGCATTCCTGATACTTGCTCTTTGGGGTCAGGACTGACTCCTGCAGGACAAGTAGCTGGAACCAAAGCGGCATCTGTATTACATCCATCAAGAATAGCTTTAAGAGCCTACTAACATGCAGGCTGGGAAAGGCAGGTGGTTATTTCACCATTGTACTTGCTTGAATTCATTAGGCATACAAAAGTGCGACAGAAGAGTGAGCTGGATATTGTTGTTTCAGAAGACTTATCTGGAGAAGTCAAATTTTCTAGCAGTTTACCCTGCCCGAACAATCTAAACAGGTGAGGACTAGAAATCTGCTATGCCACACTGGGATAAACTGTTTCTTCTGCAGAAGGACCAGGTTTATATTATATGCCTTAATATGTTAATCTGTGAATAAATTGAGTGCATGACACAAACAATGCTTGGGTCCCTTGTTAGAGTTGTGTAGCTGTGAGTCTCCATTTCTGCCTTCTAAACACTACATTTGTGTTCGGGGTGGGGAAGTTGTTTGTCAGTCCTCCTGCAGAGACCAGGCCATATGGTGACTGCAAATGCACTTTTACCTCTTCTGATCTCTTTCTTGCTTTTGTCCTTCAGTGTTTTGGCTGGGAGACTGGAGAAATGGCTGCAGCTCATGTTAATGTGGCACCCACGGCAGAGGGGTACAGATCCTACTTATGGACCCAATGGGTGTTTCAAAGCTTTAGATGACATTTTGAACTTGAAGGTGAGCGATGGGTCTATACCCTGAAAAGTTTTCCAGAGAGCAGTTGTTTATAGCCCATGAGAGAAGAGACTTGAATCATTGACCTAGGAGGAGCAGCACAGAATCTCATTTATCTGTCTTCTGACAATGACAGGTGCTTTCCTCATGCTTATTTGAGGTCAAATACTACCTGAGCTTGTTGGGAGTAGCAAACAGCTTCTGTGTGTGCCTGGTTTCATATGCTGGTAGAGGATTCTATGGCTGAAGCTGTTTAATTGCTATGTGGCCTTGTTTCCAATTGAGGGAAGACAAGGACTTTGGCATAACGTTATGAAGTAGCTGCGAAGTGACTTCTTGAGCCCTGCAAGCGCTTTGAACAGTTTGTCGGTGGCCAGTGTCTCAGTTCCGGTATCTCTGCTCAAACATGACCAATGTATATTCAGCCCTTCTCATGTCCCATTACTCTTGTAGTTGCTTCATGTTTTGAACATGGTTACTGGAACGGTACACACCTACCCCGTGACAGAGGAGGACACTCTGCAGACGGTGAAGGCCAGGATCCAGGCAGATACGGGAATTCCAGAACAGGACCAGGAGCTTCTGCAAGAAGCTGGACTTGCATTGTTTTCTCAGAAGTTGGCCACTAAACATATAGCTGACAGCAAGGTGAGCCTGGATACTCCCTTCTTTGCTGCTGAGTGAACCAGCAGGCACCGCTCTCACTGAGTGCTCCCTGCTGTTCTGGCAGTCTTTTGCCATAGTGACCACACAGACCTACAGCCCTTGCAGAACAGGCACCCTCTTGCCTTTGGCATTCAGTCTTTGGCTGAGGAGGAACATTCTGTGTATGGTGTTACCGAGGCTTGCTCTATCTGAGAGAACCTAGTTGGGTCTTTTTGTCTTCTGCAGGGGAATGATACTACAGCTGCAGACGCAGACCTTCTCTTCCTCTTCGATAACCAGAAAGTTGCCTACGAGGCTCAGGTTGCCTTGCGTCCTCATCCAGAAAGTGTTGACTGCATCCGTAAGGACATTCTCTAGCATGAATGTGAGAGGTTGTCTGTGTTGAGAGGGCTGCCTGTGTTCTGTCCAAAGAGTATAGAGAGCTTTGGCATATTGGGGCTGAAGAAGCAATAAAACAGACTGGTGTAGCATTCATTCAATTTGACAAAATAACTGAGGAAAGGAAGTGTTTCATTTTGATATACTGGGGAAGCTGCATAGGGGTTAGCCAACTATAGGCTTTGCAAGAGGTAATGTGCCCCTCAAAGGAGTGATGCTTTGGTCTGGTTTGTCATGTGATAACACTTTTTAGGCTTCACGCTGATACGTATGTTTCCCTCCCTCCCTTCCCCCCTCCCCTCTTTTTCCAGTTCAGGATCCAAAGAGGAATCTCCACTTTTTCCAGTTGCGGAAAGTGTGGGGTCAGATCTGGCACACAATCCGGATGCTGAAAGAGGACTGTAACCGGCTTCAGCAGGGGCAGCGAGCAGCCATGTACGGTGGCGGTTTCTCTGGAATACTTATTTCTGCCTTTGCTAAGGGAAAGGACAGGAATGGGACCCTGTTGGAATGGGGAAGCCCATGAGTGGAGCCATTAACGATTAATGAAAAGCTGAGTGTTCCATCCTCTAACACAACTGCTTTTGTGCTCACTGCTACACTCTGAAGTATCTACTTTTGATAAAAGTGGAAGTCTGCATTTTTAGTTGTGAGGCTAATAGGACCTTTTTCTTGTTCGTGCAGGATGAATCTATTGCGTTACAATAGTACCCTCTCAAAGATGAAGAATTCTATGGCCTCCCTTTCCCAGCAGCTGAAAGCAAAGCTGGACTTCTTTAAAACAAGTATCCAAATTGATCTGGAAAAGTATAAAGAGCAGATTGAATTTGGAATTAGTGAGTATAGCATCTGGCAAACTGAGATCTTTTTATGCCTCTTATTCCCACAAAGTATCTACCTTTTCCCGTATGAACCTGAGAAAAGCAATCACTCTTCTTTAATTCCTGTAGCTTCTGAGAAGCTGCTGTTTGCCTGGAAAGAGATGGAGCAAGCTGTGGAACTTTGTGGGCGGGTATGTTCTAAATCTAACTGCTTATCCTGAAGAAAAAGAGGCTTGTTTTTCTTTCCTTTCTTCCCCCCCCCCCTTTTTTTTTTTTCTGCATTGTCCTGCCTTAAATAGCAGCTTTTTGTGTCTAGGCTGATTCCAGATGTCACATTGCCTTGGTTTGGGTGGCACCGTTTTTGTCCATTGCCAGGACTTCATGACGCTTACCGCGTGTGTAAGGCTTAGGGGGAAAAGGGAGATCTTGGGGAATGCGAGAGGAGATTTTGCAGTGGTTACACTCAGATGTCCTGCTAGCCCAATCCTGGAGCCAGGATAGCTGAAAAGAGGATATGGAACATAGGTTAAACTGAATGGGAAAGTGAACGGTTAGGTGACTGAACACAAGCATTTTAAGCATCAGTCTTGAATTTTGAAAAGGCAACAATTTCGCATTCGTGGTGCACATTCCGCACCTGCTCCCAGGAAGGCATTTGGCCTTTTGACACGAGGCAGTAACCCCAGTAAGGAGGGTGAAGGACTGTTGCTCCCAGATGAGAAGTGAAAGGTCACTAGTCAATACCTTATTCTTTTCCAACACTTGGCTCTCCTCTGTTAGGAGGGGCAGAGGGCAGAATGGTTGTCTAACAAGTGACAGCTTCTCCATATGAATGAGTCCAAGTGAAAAGCAGAATTTGGGGTGCCAGGAGTGGATGTGGTGGTGTGCTGAGGGAAAAGGGGAAAAGCGGTGATGGATAGGATGGGAGAAGAGATCTGGAATAGCCAAGGAAAAGGAAGCATGATGGCCTGGGAACTAGCAGTAAATTTACTACAAAATCTGGCACTTTAATGGCTTTTTGTGGCATGTCATTTTTTTTTATCAAAAAATTCTTGGAAGTTGTTTTATCCCAGAGCACCAAGCTAATTTCCTTGAATTGAAATTACTTATGTTCTCATTTGTCTTTGTCCAAGGCTGCTGTTTGCATCCTGTTGATGCGAGTGTTTAGAAACGCAAATGAGAAAGGAAGAACCAGTGTGAGTGGTAGTGTCTCTTAGTATGAAACCGCCCCATTGCTTATGTTCTGCCCTGCTTTCAGGAAGATGATGTGGATCAGCTAGTGAAGAGGATGATGGCCCTGCAGACAGACATTGTGGACTTGCAGAGAAGCCCACTAGGTCGTAAACAAGGAGGAACACTGGAGGATTTGTGAGTTGAACTACCTTGAACTTCAGTTGCAGTATTGCTAGCTAAGCTTATTCTTACTGCAGGACAATGACAGTGCTATCTCTTCAGCTCAAATTATGGGGGACCAGGAGGACTTTGACACTGAAAGACAGTTTTTGACTCCTTACCTGTCAATCAGTCTGAAATGGCAGACTGGTATATAAAAGACTTGCGTTCTTGAACTACTTGTTCGTAATTTAGGTTCTAGAGGAGTCTTTTATGTTCTGTTCCTTTGTCTTCTAGAGAAGAACAAGCCAGAGAGCTGTATCGGAGATTGAGAGAGAAGCCAAGAGGTAAAAGACATTTTAGCTCAAGCCTGCTTTGTGTGGATAGTAACTTCGGAGATGCAATAATGAGCACTGAGAGAACTTTCTCTGCATTCTAGGCCTGCCCATACTCTAGCTGTACACGGACTCTACTGGACTTGTCCTTTTTTGAGAGGGGACTCAGGGAGTCAATTTTAAACTAGGCGAGCATTGCTTTCTTGGTGCCTTCTGAGCTCTTCTTGAAACTCCCCCGGAGCTTTTCTCAGAGTGGGCTGTTGCTGCAAGCATATGCTGCTGCTTCTGTGTAGGAAGGATGAAAGACAGAGCTGCTCCTTTGAGCAGCTGTACAGCCCCGAGACCCATCCTACCACCACTGCTTTCCAGCTCTCATCATTTTGAAGAAGGTGTCTATAAACCAATGCAATTCATCCCACTCAAACTTGCATGCCCTGAACTTTGGATATTTCAGGATTGAAGAAGTAGAAGAAACAAGCCACTAAAAATCTCACTCTGTCCTGTAATTCTGCCTTTCTGTGTAATACTGTGACTCTCATTCCAGATCAGAGGACAAGCGGTGACAGCCAAGAAATAGTACGACTGCTCCTACAGGCAATCCAGACCTTTGAAAAAAAAGTCCGAGTCATTTATGCTCAGCTCAGGTGAGCTTTGTAGAATCAGCTTTTATTGCAGGGTTGAGAGAAAGCATTTTCTCTTTCAGCAAAACATTTTGCTCTGGAGGTTTAAAAATCAGCACATGCAGCTAATGAGATCTCAGAGCGTTACGGGAAATGAGAAGCTTCAGAAATGCTCCCCTACTGCAGTTGCCTATGTGTGATCTGATTATTTTTTTTAATAGTAAAACTGTAGTTTGCAAGCAGAAGGCACTGGAATTGTTCCCCAGAGTGGAGAAAGTGATGAATCTGATGAATGAAGATGAGGAAACAGTTGTTAGGCTTCAGGAGAAACGACAGAAAGAACTGTGGAACCTGCTGAAAATCGCTTGTGTAAGTAAAAAAACTTCAGTTTAACCTGGAAGTATGGTTTGTAGCACAGGTTACTGAAATAATAATTACTAAATTTAGTATGTCCTATGGTTCTTTTCTCTGTTATTTTGAATTAGTATTAAAGCAAAGTTCCAGGCTGCCTCATTTCCGCTAATTTCCAGCAGCCAGGAGTATAACTGCAATCTGAATCTTCTGGTTTTTTTCTTCAGAGTAAAGTACGCGGTCCTGTTACTGGCAGCCCAGAGAGCATGAACACATCACGTCTCGGTAGCCCTGGTCAGCTGCTCCTGCAGGTCCCTTCTGGAACGTACAATTTATCAGAATCTGTCAGAAAAAGGTGAGGCAAAGTCTGGAGTTCTGTAGCTGCTGATGCTACAAAACTGGGGCTCCTGCTTTGTGAAATAATGACGCACAGGCTTTCTCACATTTTACGCTTCGTGTTCAGCTTCCGTTGCCAGCAGTCTTTTCTACCTAGTAGCTGGACTTTCTTGGGGGTTGTGAATCTTCCTTATGAAAAATGGGGAATAATGTGCGGCTTCACTTTCCCCTGCCTCGATAGCAAAGGGTTTGTGTTATCTGGAAGGGTTGGGCTCACTTGAGGTATGCTGCCAACAGGAATTGCTGGAGCATTGTCATGTAAGGTGATAGTAGCTGAGCAGTGCTACAAACCGAGCATATGTAGTTCTGGCTGGCTGAAATGAACTGGGTCACCAGCTGGAATGACAGACCTTGGTTTGTTTATTTGTATGTTGCTCAGTCCTTTAGTTTATAGGCTGTTCTACAACTTTTTCTCCAGCAACAGTGACTTCAGGTATTAGGAACCTAACTCCAACATGCAACACGCTTCCTTTCGCCTGAGCCAGTAAATCCGGGGGTGCTACCGACTTTCCCAGTTGCAAAATTAATTCCTAGCTTATGAGCTGAGTGGTATACGTTAATATTCTTCAGTGCTCTGCAGCATACCTGCCAGAAATATTTCTTAAAGGTAGAAGCAGCATCTCTTTAAACAAACTGCCATGGAAAATAATTGTGTAATAATTATCCCTTTCAGTGAGGAGCTACTGCTGGAATCACAGAAACTCTATAGCCAACTAGAAAATGTGATGCATGACACAATGAAGGATCAGGAGCAGAGCTTAATGGTAACATATTTGATATGTTTCTAACTTCTACATGTGTAACTTTGCCACAAATAAATAATACGGCTAATAGAAATGTGGATGTTACTCTTTTGGACAAGGAGAGAGTGGGAGACAGAAAGCACCCGTTCCCCCACTTGAGCTGCTGTTTTGTTTATTTGTTAGGCTCTCGATTGGAGCTGGCTTCAGGAAGAAGAAACAAACAGTCCGGAACAGACCCAGATGTAAAATCACTTCAGTTGCCTCTGAAGATGTGCTGCTTCAGGAAGCCAACTGTGAAAAGCTGCTGCCTCTGAGAAGGGAAGTTCAAGTGCCTCCTTCTACTGTCACCTACTGCTTATGTGATGCACTTGGCCTAGCTTTAAGCATCCACCTCTCAAACGCTTTTTTTTTTCACAAAGATACAGTAGGAAATGCCTGTTCTAACTGCCTGGGAAAAGTTCTTAATCGTGCCTTAAGACAGCAGATATTCTCTGTCCTGATGTATCTTCCCTTAGGCATCACATGTGGTTGTTTTGGTGCCTTTTAGGCTTTCTGATGAACAATGGACAACGCATGCAATCAGCTTGCACAGTCATGGGTAGATGTCACCTTCCTAATATACTTGAACTGTGAACTTAACTTAGCTTCTTAAATTTGCTGATTTGCACTTTTTTCCTTAAATGTAACGGTTGTACTTACCTAATACTTGTTTCCTGTATGTGAACGAAATTATCTAAAACATGTAAACTTCTGGTTTGCTCTTTTTGATACCCTCAATAGCATTTTAATGAAGCTGCTTTTACTGTGCAGGTCTCTAAAACATGAGCGGTATAAGGCTGTTATCCTAGACACCACAGAGAAGGAAATCTTCAGTGTGCACATACAGTTTAACAAAGCATTTGCAGATTATCTATTAAACGTGCTTACAGTTTCAGCCAAAAAAAAAAAACAACCCAAAAACCTGCTGCATTGGGCATAGCTTTTCTGAACCTCCTTGAGAGACAAGACACATCCACATTATGTTCCAGCTGTGACCAATTTATTTCATTCTGATGTAAACCCAAGTTTTCACTACAGCACAGAGACCACCTTTTATAGAAGGTTGTGAAGTACAGGACATGCAGGATGGAACACAATAATGGGGAGAGGTGGGATTTTTGTCTGTTTTTAGGAACAGAATAAAGTACAGGAAACTGAAGTGAAATGTGGCACAAACATCACAACTTCCATGCATGCCTTCAAGTATCTTCCTTGGATGTGCTGGCACTCTCTGGACTTCAGTGTTGGGTTAAAATGATTCTTTGGAAGAGTAGAAAGTTCACACTTCTTAAAATTTCAGAGTAAGATTAAGGCCGAAACACACTGGGTACACTTTTCCTTCATCTTCCAGAGCACCGCCTGTTGTTTTACTTAAAGCTGCATTAAGCTTCCAGCTCGAATCCCAGCCCAACTTTGTGGCCTCCAGCACTGAAATTCTTGCCATCAATCAAGCCCGAGAGGGTCAGCTTTACACCTATGAAAACAAGTAACGAGACCCTTTATACACTGATATCCCTGGACGATGCTCTCCCTTCAAGTAGTTGAGCCTCACTCATTGTGTCTTGGCTGCTATAGGAACTTCTGTACGTTCGCACCCATCTATGAGCCTGTGTAATTTCCTAGAAAATTAATCTGCTCTGTTCTAGAGATGACAGTAAAATAATCCATAGCGCAGTACTATTTGCTGCTACCTGTTGGACTTACCGGGTCGTAGGGCATGAGTGTAACCAACTCCAATCAGGCTGGCATTATTCACTTTAGCCTACAGGAAAAAAAAAAGAAATCACGGTATTTATATGCTGTGTATAAATGCTCAGCCAGAATTGTACCAGTGCCCTGAGAAGGTGGCTTGTGCATTAACTCTTCCAGCTACTTGTTGACTAGCTTCTGGCAGAGACATATTCCAATCTTCCTTTTCTCCTCAAGCGATTGCAGCTTAAGCTCTAACAGGCTTAAATAATAGTTCTAGTCTTTCCCTCAAATTCTGACCATTATGGCTACATAAAATGCCACGCTGTCCTTCACTGCCCCCAGCGATGTCTCTTTATGTCCTTTAAAGGGCTAGCTACTACAGTCCCCTAGTAGCCAATGACGTCTGTCTTGTTCACAGACCCCTGTTCACAAATTGCTTGGTAGTGATTTTTTTTTTTAAAATGAGCAATAAATATATGAATGTGTAAACTCATTTTTGCATTAGTGAGTTTTGAGCTGTTTACGATAGTATTTCCAATCTTTAATTTTGGCTGAATTGTCCTGGAACTAATTCTTGTTATAAGGTGCAACAAATGCTTGCTACTTCAGTTCTTAGTGTCAGAATGTACACATAATTACTTTTATTCACTGTCACTTCTCCGTGGACATGTTTTTGTATCCTGAACCTCATTTTGGTTTCTTTTGGCCCTAGTATTTCTGCAAGAATTTGCAAGTGTCAGAAACAACACTTATCTAAAGACCTCAGCTGACTTTCAAGGGTTAACCGATTGTTAGGAGAAGGCTGTAAACTCAGCTGAACTTCCATACTTTGACTGTAGTACATTTTTACAGTCTGCATTAGATAAGAATTAGAGAATTAAGAGGACCCTGCATCCTCTCTTTACCTTTTGAAAACACGTTTTGCTTAGGCTCCAAGCACGCTACTCAGCATGGGCAAAACAGTGCTTTAGATTTTTTTTTGCTTCATTGTTTCACAAATACGACCTGTGAGGTCCCAATTTAAATTTGAACCACAACAGAAGCCACAGTTTGTCATCTACCTTGCTTTCTCAGTAACAATTTAAAGCAGCTACTTCGTACCACAAATTGTCAGTATTTAAGGGAGCTTGAAATACTTGTCCTTGTAACAAAATTCTTACCACAATGGAAGTCTTGTCATCCGGTTGGTACTTGGCAGCAATACCAAAACGTGTGTTGTTACTGCCAGCAGTCCATGCAAGATTGACCGATGTCTCAACCTTATCGTTCACCTTCTGATAAATAGACCCACCAAACTCAGTGCCATCATTCCTGTTTGTAATAGATGCAAGTGTATTAAGCCTTGCCTTGTTTAGTAAACAGTAACTCTTTAGATTAACCCTTTTCCACAATCACTTGATTGTTATCTCTTAGAATGAACCAAGAGCTCCAGTACTTCCCTGGACCCATGCTCAGCTACTACAGAGCTGGCCAACTCCTGCTCGCGTTTTTTTACCCAAGGCGTATTTTGCTTGCAGAACGGAACAAGACTTCCCAACAGCTGAGACCTGTGGTTTGAGGTTCTGACAAAAAACCCTCAACCAACCCAGATAACTCGCCTGCTTGTCTTAAGACAGCAAGCCTGCAATAACGCTCAAAGGGACAAATCCAGAAGGAGACTTCAGTCAGTTATGGGAATGATGAGACTGAAAACAAAGTTATTGCATTGCAGTTCTTTAAATACACCATCTTCAAAGATACTCAGCATCTGAATGCCGAGACTAGAGCTCCGCTGTGATGACAGCTCAATGCAACATGCATCTCTCCCAGCTCGGCCTTTTCTGAGCCAGAAACTTTCTGTTTGGAGAGAATGGAGGGGGGGCAGTCACCGTAGCTTAAATGAAGGCCCTTTTATCTAGCACCAAAATAGAAGTTAAAGCTTACAGATTTTAATTCCAAATTAACATTATAAAGTGCCTTTACGCCACTATCTTATATACACAAACCTCAAAATTACCCTGAAACAAGGTCTCAAAAGACAGCCAAGAGTTGGAAAGTTGCCTGTTTTAGTTGTACTGAACATGAAAACACCAAATACAAATTATTTCAAAACAAATCAGCATCCCCTTCCATCCACCCACCTTTCACCCAACTCCGTGAATGCTATTAATTTAGTTTGGCTCCTCTGATAATGTTTTTCTAGGCTCAGATAATACTTACACGTTAGTGTGCAGTTGAAAGTCCCGTGCTTTATATCCCAAGGCAAAGTTATTTTGCGAAAGCTTAGATTTGGCTGTATCAAAAGCCATCTGGTAGCCAGCGAGCCAGCCTTCATAGCCCAGCACTGCCCAACCATAGATGGTTGGTCCAGAGAGATCAATGTCTATGTTGCAGCCTAGATTTACATATTCTCTTTTGTAGGAGGTCTTCAACTTTCCACTCTTCTTCCTGCAGAGAGAAAAATGCCATTTTATCCTTGGTAATATACAAGTATGTATGTCCCTTAAAGCCAGTTAATTAAATGACTGTAATGCCTACTCAAAACTTAACAGCTGCTGAAGAGGGCATGGGATAAGGGCAATATGGGTATTACGTATCTTTACATGGTGCCACTTATCCCTCCACCTTCTCAAATTCCTTAAAATCCTCAAGAAGCAAAAAAGACAAAAGCATTTCTGCTTAATGCTCTTAAAAACAGCAGGCTTCAAATTTTGTTTTCCACAAGAGAGTGCACTGCGTTATGGCATCATCAGTTTCTTTCAGGAGCATTCATGACATCCTGCAACAATAGGTGTCCTTTCCATCGCTCAGGGACTTTTTGCCTGCTCCGTTTTCTCCACTGTTCCTTCCTGTGCAGTGCTTGCTTTCATTCCTTCTTCACTGCTGGATGCCAGTCTCCTCTACCAAAAACAAAAACTTCCTCCTCCTCCACACATCATCCACATACTCAGCCTTTTTCTGTCCCCTGGAGAAGCCTCATTTTGCTATCAATTCAAACTTAACGTAACCGAGCAAAATTTTATCACTTCCTTAATCCTGTCCCACTGAAGACACAGCAGAACACCATGCTACCTGTCACTCATACTCAGGCCCAGGGTCTCTTCTAATTCCTTACATCCAGAGTTTGAAAACACTGCTTGATTTTTTTGATAGGCTCTCCCCACCAATAAATAAATACCAGTAATTGTTTACAAAGCAGTCTCAATCTTTGTGCATTATCCAGACATAAACACCCCTCCTTTGCTCTACCGCCTACCAAAAATAAATACATGATAATTGAGAAAGATGAAAAAGTGCTATTCTACTGCCTATCGTAATAACTATATGGTTCTACCTCCTCATTCAGTTGTACATAGACATCTGTCCAAAAAACATCATGAAAAAAAATATTCTGCTTTGTGCTCTTAAGGCACTGAGTTGACAGCGGTAGGACTGTCAACACCATCACAAAGACGGTACAACTTAAGTGGTCCACGAAAGACTAAGCTGTTTAAGGGAAGAGTTACAAAAATATAATACCTACTGCAATATAACACATTTGCCAATGGCCAGAAAGCTAAAGAATCATTGTTAGCAGACCTCATCCTTCTGAGCCCAGCATTATCCATTGCCTTAAAAATATTCCACAGAGCCTGCAGAATATTTTACAATAAATTTTGAGCTTTTACACAATGACCAGAATAAGCATTTCTAATTAAAAGTTATGGGAAATTCAAGCACTCCTTAGAAAAAGGCAACAGAAAATATTTACCCCGTGTTTGGTACAAATGAGGTGTCAAGAGCCACCTTCAATCCTTCAGCCAACTGCAAAGAAAAACAGAGACATCTGCTGAAACTACCATAGCTCTACTTCCTGTCTAAAGAGAAGACAAAACATGACCATCGTGTCTCCCACGTGCTTCACAACAAAATAAGATGCTGTATGATGAGGGATTAAAAGTTGGACTTTTTCGCCCCACAACGAGGCCCTGTAACAGCACACGCTTTGTAGATACGTTATTACAGGGAGATTTCAAGTCTAGCGTTGACCAGAAAATTGAGAAACTGTGTTAAAGGAAGAAAACTGTTTAGTTCATGTTTGCTTATTCCCTATAGTTCCAACAATCCATATGGTAGCTCAAGAATCTCAGAATCTACCGGTGTTCTTTTAAGACACAGTACTACTTCACAGGCCAAACCGTGTACCTGCCTTAGCTTTCCCACCCGTTTTTTTTTTTTTGAGCTGGACACTTTAAAGCACGGGTAAAAGTGCAAAACCCTAACTACAAAGGTTGATGGCCAGACACGGCAGAGGGCACCACAGAATTTCTACTGCCTTTGGCAGCGTTACCCTACGCTTCAGGCATTAAGTGAAAAACGTAAAGCTATTACTTTGAAAAAGAACAGCGTGTTTTGAGAGTGCTGTATGCTAGCAACCCTTTGTGTAAGCAGTGCCAGGCTGCACACACTAATATTTCTCTTCAACCTTACAAAATATACGCAGTCTCAACGCAGCCAAACTTAAGTCCTTATGTATTAGAGCATTTAAAACTATGAGACCCCTCTTTTGTTTTCCCTGCACGACTGCAGCAGTGACAGTTCTACATCTTTAAACAAAGTCTCCTATTTGGAATGGATAATGAAGCATCATGAATTTTGGGGGTGGGGCATTTTCAGAGTATCTTCTTCCTCTTACCTGATCCTCCACAGAAACTTCTGTTCCCAGTGTGTTGTCTGTGTTCCACTTCTGAGTGAATGTAAGCCCATAGTCTTTGATCTTGTATTTGGTCTCTAGACTGCCTGAAGCCTTGCCCGTGTCTGTGTTGGAAGAACCAGTTGCAGTGAATTCCTGTCAAGAGCACAATACGAGTTTCAGCACTCCGATATTTAATTACATTCACCTCTCAAATATTTTCCTTGAGGGAAGACAATTAATCTGCCATTACATTTCCAAGTTAAGCCTCTTTTGAAGTTTAAATATTGAAAGATACAGTGCTTAACAGATGGCAGTATCCACTGCCAACACATCCAAGCTTTGGAACCCTGACTTTCCAGATCCGTCTCATTCCAGGACAGTATATCCTGAATGCTGCATTCGTTACTTTCATAATTCTGGACTTTGCAGAGTGTACAAACACTGTCTTTAAATGGTTCTGAAGTGCCAGGGACAGGTACATTGCAGGTAACATTCCTTACACACCAGGGGGTGGGGAAGGCATTTACTCAAGCTAATGCACTACTACAACAGCACAGCAGTTTTATAACACATCCATCCAGCTAACAAATATAGGGGATGCAGGTCATAATGTGCTAGACTATACCTGAAGACATAATTGCTACACACTGCTCTAGTGTCCCTTCCACAAATTCGGTATAAAGACATCTCAAACCCACATCAGAATTCAGAAGTAACTTTCTTCTGACCTGAGGGCAGGTAACTGATTAAAGAGGCTTAATTTGTTTCTCAGACCAAGCAGAGGAAAGACTGTAAAACACTTTTCTCACAGCCAAAGGAAAAAAAAACAAACCACGCTGTCATATGATCAAAAGCCAAAGGATTTTGCCTTGATGAGAACTGGATCTGCTTCTGGAAGCAGAAGGCACAGAGTCAGCATCTGCTGCCGTCAATCTTTAACTGTCTAAACCAGAGGCGTCTCATCAAACCATCTTGTGTAGAAGCATTTATTGAATTTTTTGTAAGTGAAAATCAAACTCATTCTGGCTCCATGTCACACTGCACTCTGAACCACCAGTAAAGTTCAGCTTCTCACTGACCCAGCTGATGGTGGCTACCCATCCTCAGCAATGCCATGCAGTTACTAGGCCAAACCACTTGCAATCTATGAGACAATTATAACCAATAGACTCTACCACTGCTGTTTTCTAAGTCCACAGGAAAAACACCCAAAACGTTTCTGTATTATAATGAGAAGCACTATTAGTATCTAAATATGAATCAGATCTCAAGCTTTGTTTCTAACCTCATCTCCATCGCCAAAACCCCATTCTGTTGCAGCAGAATGCTCATTAGAAACACTAACAAGCACAAAACCTAAAGCAACAGACAACGGTAGCAATACTGTACTTATCTTGTTTTCCCTCCTGCTGTTTTTACAGTGTTCTTATTGTGGATCGTTGGACAAAGATTGCAAATGGCTTTACATACATGGATCATACAGCAGATTAAGAGCTATGGACACAGTCAAACTTCATGACGTGGATGATAACATGACTAAAAACAATGGAACAGTTTATGAATGACAGGATGCACCACAGAAAACCTTGTAAGACAAAGCAATAAAGAGCCAACATGCCAAAACAATCGCTATTCTTACCAGCTGGATAAATATCCAACACAGAAGTTGCATGGAAAAGGAAAAGCGCATTTTAGAACTTAATACAGTTGTTCATGTTCCATCACATTCAGAAGACAGCATAATTAACCATTAGCATATTATCTGAGTATCAAAACTTCTAGCCAGGAAAACTATGCATATCATGAGCTGTAAAGAACTGGTAGCAGCCATAGCATATAGAGACCACATGGTTCCTCGTGCCTACGCGTTCCTGGTGCACGCTGCGAATAATCCATCAAAAGCTCCACTGAGACAGAATACAGTAATACAAAAGGAATTACTTACACGCGATAAGAATGCAAGAGAAGGAGGGAGCTAAGGCAAATTTAGTTATGAAGCAGGCTGAAGAGCAGCACAGCTTATCAACGAGAATAGCATCAAGTGGTAGCAGACACAGAACTGAGACTCGGCGTAAGAATAAGCTTATCTAGTAAACAATATATGCCTGCGGTTAAAGACCAAAATCATGAAATCCATTCCTGGTTTTGCCAGCCCACCTGTGAAATCATAAGGAAGCTCCACTTCTCCGTCATTAAAGTGGGGGGAACGTAGTATTTTCTAGTTACCTGAAGTGCTGAAGCTTAATTGATGTCTATAAAATGCTCTCAAATTCTACATAAAGGGTACTGCAGGAGGACTATTTTGTTTTAATTAAGTCTGGCATTATAAGCACAGTGGACATGAGTGAAAACAAAGTTAAGTTAAACTGTGGTTCTTATGTGCCCCTTGGCCTTTTGGATAAAAAGTCAGTCTGGACCCAAAATTCTATAAAAACCAACAACAGCAGAGAAACTCAATTGCACTCATAAACAGAAATGAGAGCTATTTAGGGTGAAGAAACTCTTTTATGCTTGGGATGTGACCATGGGAACAGGGAAGAAAGCCACACGTCCACAACAAAATGCGTGAAAATTCTTGCACGCCGCAGGAAAAGAAGTACCGCTGTGTCAGTTCCACACACCATTATTGCAATACCTCACTCAGCTACAGGTTTTAAAATGAGAACTGAAAGAGAGAAGCAACACCCGCTAACAAGTTCCCACCAACAACCACTTTGGGAAGTGCAGCGCTGGTGATGTTGGAAGCTCACAGTACTTACCACCCCACTGGAAGACTTGGTCTTCACCTCTAACTTGACCATTCCAAATCCTGAAAATAGAAGAGTACGAGACATCTGCTTCACCGCAATAGACAAGCAAGGTTTATTGCCAACACACTCAAAGAACAGCAGGTAGACTAAACTGACTTGAAACAGTCCCGTTTTCATATTTCAGCAGATGTTGATCTTGCTGAGGAACAATTGAAGGAATTTTGCCAATTCAAAGTGGGTGGCATCATAATTTATAGCGATTACAGTCACTCATCGTCAAGTATCTCCCCCTTCTGCAGCTACCTGCAGCCTGGGACCAATCAATACAGTTACCATTTCTTCCGATTTACTCAATTTACTTTTGTATTTCTGATTGCAGGGCAGGAATTTTTCTTTTCCCCTTCTCCAAGAAAAATATGTTTCAACTTACTTCAACCAGTGCCGTATACAGAGATACTATTGCTTTCTTCCTCTTTGTCATGGTTTGGGCAGGAAAATACCCAGCCCTTGCAGAGAGTAGAAAAGCCTGAAACAACTGACGCTAAAGCCGAGAACCTGAGCTGAATTTTAGCAAAGCCTGAAATCCAGGGTGGCAGAGACCAGACCAGAGTGCTTTTTAATTTTATGTAGCATATGGATGTGGGATACAGATGCAATCTGTATCATGCACTCACAAAACCAGATAAAAAACGTCAACACATTTAGTATTGCTCCAGGAAAAGGGACTAATATCAGAATTTCTCCATTTAAATTCTTTGAAGAGGAATGCAAATACTGTGAAATGACTTATGTTATAGCTATGACAATAGGCTACTCTGATTAACATAAAGATCATTCTACCTCAGGAACCTGTTTGTGCCACATATGGTCTATGTCAATCTACGTGAGTTGGACTGATTTAATGCCTCTAAATACAAAAATTGCAAGGTTAAAAAACGAAGTATTCTTCAGAGACTGTTCTGGAGTGCATCTTAAGGTCAAACTGGTAACTTTCCCCTCTAACTCTTTACCTACTGCAGCATTTTCATGATACATTTGTAAAGTTCAAATTCAGAAGGGCCTGGATGCTCCAGGCCTGTGCTGAATACCTACCACAAGGTATTTAGGGGATCTCCGGGGTACTAATGTTTTTATTGTCATTTTCAAGATGCCTTAGAAAAAATATGAAAGGTTATCAAACCACCATCACGTTACTTACCATATCCCTTGTTGAATATGTCCCTGGCAGACTTTCCCAAGTCACTGTATGATGGTGGGACAGCCATTGGGTCTGAAACATATTGGAAGCTGTAAGAATCTTAGGTTTAAAAGCATAAAATCTAAACTATCTAAATCATTTATAAGTGTCTATGACCAGTACCCTCCGCATACTTCAGCAATACAGAACTGCAAGACCTTTGAAGAACATTCATGAAAGTCATCCTTGTATCGTTGTTGCTTTGTCAGAAACAAACAATCTTCAGTTCAAACAAGTTATGAAAGCTGATCCACTATGTGGAATCACTGAACCCCAGGAACAGTATTACATTCAACTACATTTTCTAATACAGGTAACTGTTACATCCGCTTAGGAGGACAAAACTCAAAAGGGCAGGCATGTAATATTACAGCTCACGTGACTGTAAGAGGTAACTATTTAGTGTTAGTTACCACAATTTAGGCATTTTGCATCAGAAAGTCCACATTAAAAGAAGTAGGAAAACTCTTCCCCAATGGAAAATTAGTCTTCCCCTTTTAGAATAAGTTTGCATAAATGTAAAGTCACACCTGCTCCAGAAAAGAAAAGCTATCAAAGATGATGCTTTTGTTTGATTTTAAGCGTAGCCCTTTGCCCCTAATCCTTCCCACAGCTGATGCATTTGTTGACATTCTTCTCTGCAACACCCGACACCAGAAACCCTGATCCCCCATTTCTTAGTTATACCACACTGGAAGACTAATCTAAAAAGTAATAATGCAAGCAAAACCACATAAAAATTCCTAAAGTCATCCCTTCTCTTCCACCATTTTAGTTGCTTACTGACGTACTCGGTCCCTCTGTCACAAATGCAACAGTATCTGTATTAAGCAATTAATTCCTGTTTTCAGATAATTAGCCATTTCCTAAAATTAAGCACTCGAGCAATTTACATCCCATAACAGACAAACACTCTTGTGTTCAGCGATTTAGTAACTAACCTGCACTACGTATCTATCAATACAGGGACTCCATGACCCTTACGGGTCCCTTCCAACTTGAGATATTCTACGATACCTGTAGGTTTAGAGGATCTAAAAAAGCAGGACATGACTGCAGGCTCCTTATCTGAAGATTAGTACATAAAACAGGTACTTCTCAGAATTACTATGTAAAAGGCCTTTTTACCTGTCAAACATGGAGGGAAAATTACAATCAGTGAATTATTAAATTGACAAAAGAGATACAGAATGTGCACTTTTATGACAGCACAGTTTAAATTATTACAATTATTTTCGTAACACAGCCATGGAACAGAGCGCATCCTTCTTTTAAAACACTGTTTTTTCCACACAAACCTCTCAAATTAGAAGTGTCAACTCATGCTTTAAATTTGGGGTTTGTTTTTTTGGGTTTTTTTTTGTTTTGCTTGGGGTTGTTTCTTGGTTGGTTGGGTTTGGGGTTTGTTTTAATAGGTTTGTCAAAATAGTTCAACTTGCTGACTTCAAAAGCTCAAGTTTTTGGAGCAAGGCTGATGCTTGGATATTTTAACATAGCGATAACCCTAAATATACAGTAACTACCTAACATGCTCTTAAGCCTCAAATGTTCTTTTGCCAGCAAAAACCAATAGGGAAGATAACTCCCTGCATACGAATTCATACAACACGCAAACAGATTTTTAAAAAAAAATGCTCTTCAGTCACAGCTGGCTCTCAGAACTGTCCAGCTGTTGAAAACACGACAGGAACACTCCATAATCATACGGATTTGTGGCTGGCCTCCAAGCCACATAACCTATTTTCAATTAGAAGTTTTACAATGATTGGCAGTGAGCCGCAACACATTTGGGGAGTTGAGAGTGACCTATCCAGAGTTTAGAAGACATCAGTCTTCTCTAACTTCCAAATTGCATGATGTTGTACGGAACAAAATCAAGAGCTTAGACACCTCCCCGCCCTCCCCGAGTTTCTGAAAACATTCCACAGCCCCACCTCCCCCCTGCTTTGCCCGTTGCCTCTCAGATCTCTCTACCTCCCTGCGCAGAAGGGCATGGGCTTTAGAAAGACAACAACAGAGTTGACCACTAAGTCGTCCTGAGGCTCTCCTCACCAGCTCCACTGGAACGCTTCAAGTAAAGGAGGGCTTTACCACCCTGTTCAGCACCTCCTCAGCCCGTATCTCCCATTTTTGGCTGACCCTGTTCTGTTTATACCTCATTTTCATAAGGCTGTCAGTTGTGACATCTTGAATATCGTGAACCTGTTCATTCTCCTAACACGTCTCTTCTCTTCACACTATACAGCTGTATTTTCTGTATTCTACATGTTTTAATGTATGTTTAAATACGATGCGAGTATTTAAACAGTATTCTATTTAAAAAGATTCTTTAGCTTAGCTCATTCTTCACTAATAACAAGCGGCTCTACTTGCAAGCTGGAACCGCTGACAGGACCTGAGCTCACAGTCCCACAGCTAATAATACTAAATGTGACTTGGTCTCCAACCAGCTGCGACAACAGCCAACAAAACGCAATGTAAAGCGGGAAACGAAACAATAAGCCAGAGATCTAGAGCTAAGCCACAGTACTCATTTTGAGCACCTTGATTTTAAACAAAGCTTCCTTAATGTTGTGCTTTGATTTTCCCTCCTACAGCAATTACACGAGCACAACAAACACTGGAGAAAATATATCAAGGAGTAGGTTGGGGGCAGCTCTACAACGCGCAGTGAGCCACCGCCTGCGTGCAGACTGCGGAAAAATCACACCGCATTGGAAATGTCAAAGAAGAAATAATCGCAGGAATAGCCGCGCCGCCCCGTGAGTAACCGGAGGAGGGCGGGGGGGAGCGGACAAAAATCATACACAGGAAAGAAAACCGAGAAGCACCACGCTGCAGACGCCCCCTCCGTTCCCACCGAGGCCCAGGCCCGTGTCACGCTCCCGGTGGGGCGGGCACAGGCGCGGTGCCCTCCTCCCCCGCCGTTACTGACGCGCGTTACGCAACGGGTAACGGACCGCGGCCCCGCCGGACCCCCGCCCCCCCGTCCCCAGCCAAACGCCGGCGCCGCGGGAGCACTCGATCGCTGCCGACCCCAGCCGTTCGTGCCCCCCGGCCGAGGAACCGAAGCGCTGCCAAGACGGCCGTCCGCCGAGCGAGAGCCGGCCCGCGCCCCGGAGCCATCGCCTCAGCATCCCGCGGCCGCGCCGGGCCCGAGGACGCCGAAGCGTCGGGCGGAGCGAGCGCCCGGCCTTCCCTCGGGGCTCTGGCCCAGCGCCGCCCGCGGCAAGGTGACTCGAGGGACGCCCGCCTAGACCCGGCTCTGCCCGGGGAGCGCCGCGGACCCCGGTGGGGGCAGCCGCCCACCCCGCCACGGCCCGCCGCTACCTGCCGGCCGCGCTGCCTGCGGGTAGAGGTCTCGGCGTCCCCAAGGCCGCATGCGCCGCGCCGCGCCCCCGCCGCGCCTGCGCGCCGGACGCCTACCGCTGCTCCGGCCCCGCCTCGGGGCCGCGGCTGAGGCCCCGGGCGCCGGGCAGGACGCCGTACCCGCCTGCGGGAAGGCTCCTCAGCGCCCGGCCCCCTCGCCGCTGCGAGAAACGGCGGCGGAGCGGACGGAGCCAACTCCGGTCTCGGCGGCCCGCGGGAAGCTGTAACACCCGCTCGAGGTGCGCGAGGGGGGAAAGCGGTGAGCGGGCCCGGCCCTAACGGCCCCCGCCTCCCCCGCGGCGGAGCAGCGGCGCTTCACCCGGCCCGTCACTCCTCGGGTACCCTAACGACGCCAGCCCGGTCTCGAACTACTGCTCGAACACGGCCCCCGGGCAGGGCCGCTGTAGCCCTGGGGCCAAGGAAGGAGAGGCAGCCCTGGCAACCGGGACGAGAGCAAACACTGACAAGAAGGGTGCAGCCTCTATCCCTGACCAACCCCAAGTGCTGGGCTTGTACAAACAACAATAGTACATGCCCAGTTACGCAGAGTCCCTAGGATAAGCCCAAGGTTCGCAGCCATTGCCTCCCGTGATTGCCAGATACCTTGCAGTCCAGTTTTGCAGGAGGAGAAAAGAATGAAGTGTAAGCAAGTCAGAGCAAGGGCCGGTTAACTGGGGGTGGGCGGGGGAGGGAAGAAAAAAAAAAAAAAAAAAGAGAGACACACATGGTATAGGTTATGGTTTAAGAAAAAGAGACATGCTGAACAAGCCATTTCTTCTTCCACCTAGAATTCAGCGTTACAGAGAGATTACAAGGCCAGCCATTTCTGCCAAGACAAAAGTAGCCACCTGGGCTGCCTGCTGAGGATGATGGAGAATGCAGCGGTGCAATGCATTTGTAAACATGGTAAGCTTGTGTTACTGCTTTTTGATGCTCTTAAAATTACAGCTAGAAAACCCCAAACCAAACAGAGTTACACATTTATGATGGAATTCTCACTTCATTTATTCCCACTGATTATTGAAGAAAACACTGAATACATCAGCTATATATATTTTTACTATGAGGTATCAGAAAACTTCACATAGTACCAAGTTAACTTCTTGTCACCTTACATACCAGTGCATGCATTAGGGCTGGGGAACATTCCCAGAAAATAACTAAACTCCCACTAGGAAAAACAGAAGAAAATAAAGGGATAAGAAAGAGTATCAATCTATAATCTCCATCACTAAGACTGATCAACGCTAATTATATAAAATGTAACTGTTCCATAGGCTTAAGTCAGAAAAAAAAAATAAAAATAAAAGAAACAGCATTACATCCATGTTCATTTTATGATTCAAGTCAGGTTAAGTAGTCTGACAATACAGATGCAAACTCCTATCTGCCCCCAATAAAGGCAGACAGAGGACCTAATCACTAACAAATCAAGACAAATATTATATAATTAGCAATAGTCAATTTGACTATGTATAAAATAGTCTCGCCTTGACAAGCTTGCAATTCTGTAATATATTTGCCTTATACTCCTACAGGGTATTAAAATACAGTAACAGCAATACATTCCATGCTGATGCTCTATAGTACATAAAAGTTAGTAGTTTACTACTTAAAATTAGTTAAGTTTTAAGTTAACCAACAGAATCCCTGTCCCGAATACAACTAGTAATACAATCTTGATGGGACCTCCTCTCACATCCAAAATAATCATTACCTTATACAATGATTTAAGAGGAGCTATAAAATCAGAGCTGACAGGTTTGCATATAAAAAAAAGGCAAATTGACTCTATAGGAGTGGTAGGAGTGCATCAATTAATCGGACCAATCTTCTGGGTAATGCCAAGTTGAACAAAATATAGTGAGCTGCAATCAACAGTACAATAACGTATCTAGGAACAAATAACACTGATCACATGCAACAGGAGAATGGTGACACTAGCATATGGCTGTATCGAAAGCTTTAAGAAGTAAGGACACAGAAACAGCTTAGCACAAGCTTCAGCACCGCACCAGGACACTTAACAGAGATAATGAGATACAGATAGTAGTTGAAAATGGTATTCTTTAGAAGTACTTCAAGGACACAGCCAGCTTTCTTATTCTGGTGTCTACACATACATAAGATACAAAGAACTAGAAAGAGATCAGAAGAAAGATCTAGCAGACCAATATGCGGTTCTGAGTGGGGAAATGCATACACCAGTTCAAAATTTCAATCTCTTAACGAGGAGAGGGCCGGTTAACCAAGAGAAGAGGCTTCTGTCTTCAGAAGCTGGATTGTTGCTGCTAGATTAAACAGTTGTCTGCTAAAAGCATATGTTAGACAATTTTATATATTATTTAAATTGGGTGGGTGGGTTTTGTGTGTGGTTGGTTGTTGGGAGTTTTTTTGAAAAAAAAAAAAAAATGCTAAAAACCAGACTTCACTTACTCCTCATCACGTGACATTTTTGGATTAAGGTTTGATGTCAAAAAAAAAAAGAAGAAAAAAGTAACATTTACATTAAAAAATAGGATCTGTGACCTTCATTGAGAATGGATCTGTGTGTCTTTAAAAAGTTGTGCAAGTATAAATCTCTGAACGTTTAAGAATATCAGGAGAAAAAGGTGCTTGATTTTTCTCTCAAGGTACCAGGACAAATGCGCCACAAGGGGAAGCATCAACGTTATTCAGAGCCTGTACAGTCTCTTACTAGATTTCTCATCACCTTTCTCTGCTTTCTAGGGAAACTCAGTGCCATTTCTCCTCTTCCTTTTACCGCATATCTGAAAGATGTTGCTATTTACTCTCAGATGCCTCCTCTGACACTAAATTGGCATCAGAGGTACACCCACAGTGCTGTTGTGTATTGGCATTCCCTTTACTTTGTAAATAAAAGCTAGGTCCATCCTGGCAAAAGGCTATGTCTCCAAAATAACCCCCATGTTCTGTCACATGCAATGACAACATTATTTTCTTTTAGACTCAATTATGACAAATGGGATTACTGTTACAAGAATTTGGCAGTTATCTAGTAAATGTGCATAGTGATGCTCTTAGATAGAAAGAAATAAATATAATGCTTTCTGCTTTCATTTCTTTGGGCAACACAAAGCTCTCAGGAGCTCATGACAATTACAAATGGTCATCTGCATTACTGTACCGCTTTAGGGCCCATTACACCAAGAGCCAAGCGCATAAGACAAGAACTGCAAGCCCTCACCCACCCACTTACCCAACTGGAGAAATGGACACAGAAAAACTGTTCTGGAGAACTTCCAAGGAGTTCTCCAGAATATGCAACTGCACTCTAATCAAAGACATAGAGAACAGAGGCAACTGTGTAAGAACAATCTCTACACAGGCACACATCCTTGTGGTTTTAAAAGTCACAAGAGCAGTTCTTGCAGCCAGTTTCAGCTGGACAAACTCTACAGGGAAGACATTATCTAGTAGAAGAAAAGCACACCTGCTGTTTTAGAACAGCAACCTCAACAGCAGAGCTAGTGCAGAGGAGACAGAAAATAATCCTTTTATGTACATCGAGAATTTCCACATTTACAAAATCTATGCATACCTCGCCAAACCTGTAATAGACGCTTAGCCAGTAAACAAGGATTAGCTTCTGGATAAGAGAAACATCCACAAAGATAGAAATTTGTTCAGAACTGGCAAGGGAGAGCTCTTGGCTAAAAGAAATCACGCTTCAGCAGGCATGACTGCATAGAATTCTGTGTTCCTTACAGGGGAAAACCATGGAAACCTTAGGATTTGCTCTGGATCTCTTAAATCATTTCAGTAGGGCATTTGGGGCTGAATAAAAGGAGAAATCCTGAATGAGGTTGGGGAAGAAGGTCACTAATACACGGCCAGGGCATGTTGAACATGGATTTATCACAGGGAGAGAAGCTAGGAGGAACCTGTTGACAACAAAGTAGATGAAGAAAGGAGAGAAGGGCAGATCACATGCTGGTCAAGAGGAAGAAAGCTGCCTTTTGCACCTCTGTCTGTGCTTCTGGGCTACACCGCACACATCATTTCCAAACCAAAATCTGCAAGCCAGTTAGTTCTCAGTGACGTTGCTCAATATCCAGATCTTTTTCAGCACTGTGACCATGGCTTCAGTTCATCTTGTCAAACACTAGTCAGCAGAGCAGCACTATGGTCACTCCTAAGCACCTGCCAAAAGACTAATATAAATTAGTAATGCAAAGAAGTACAAAGGAATGTATATTTTAATCTAGAGGTGTTTGTACACTGTGCCACAAACTTGTGTCTCCTGTTCCATGAGGTAACACCAGCAACTAAGGAAGCATTAGCCCGCAACACATGAGCGCCAAAACACCTTACATTTATTTCAGTCCATAACCCTGAGTGATAAGCATTAGTGTGTCCAGTAGGCTGACCCAGTGCTAGGAGATTCCTTTCCCTTCTCTCTTGGCAAGCAAGTTAAGTGAAGATTAGTTTCTTTAAAAGCTCAAAAGGATATTTTAAAGTGTAGATGCCTCAAACATTTCCACCTGGTGTCAAAGTGACCTGTAATGTTTAACTATGCTGCAAAGAAAGCAACTGGCCCAGCAGATTTCAAGTTCTCCATTTCTGGAGGTTTGTGACAGCAGCCAACAGAGATGTGAATAATGGCTTAAAATTCCACTTCAAGACCGGAAAGGGTCTTCCAAAGACACGTATCCCATTTCCTTTTCCCATTTGCTCCATTTGTTCCCATTCACTGCCAGGGACAAATCTGATCTATGGTTATTTATAAAGCGCCTGCTGCTACAAACAGATGCTGTAGGTTATCTTCTCAAGCAATTTATGCCAGCAGCTTCTATTAGCAAAACATTCATCTGAGCATTCCAAGATGCTTTACAGACTTAATTACTCAAACTGCTTTAAAAAAAAAAAAAAACAACAACAAACCAAACAACTTTAAAAGTCCTACATATCACTTAATGAGACAATTTGCAACAACTACACAAAAGCAATGGTTACTTTCCAAGTCTTTCAACCTCAACAAAGTCAATAGCAAAAAAAAAAGTTACGATATTTTCTCTAAGAACTGCCCAGCTTTTAGATATTAAACAGTTACTGATGTTTGCATGGAGTATATAATATTATATAATAATATTATATATAATATAATATTAACACATAGAAATATCAGAACTCTGACCGTTTTTTGCAAAACTGCAAGAAACAAGCTAAGGTGGCTTGTTCAGTGTGATACCCAGACTTTTCTAACAATGACCACAGCCCAGGGGCTACTAAATTTATTAGTAAAAAACTAATAGCTTGATCACCACAAGTATTATCAAACTAAAGCACATAGCCTTTTATAAAAGGCTAATATCGTTTTGTAAGACTTTCCAGTGACTCCAATGAGCCAGCATTAATTTTGATTGACAGCCACCATCTTCAAACCAAGCCACAAGAAATTTATTAAGAAGAAACGTTTTACCTTTACGTCAGAACTTTCTGCTCCTCAGGCATTAAATAGAAACCTGTGATTTACCATCTGATAGTTTTTTACAAAATCCCAAAGCAAAAGACAATATGCATTCTCTAAAGACAATATGCATTCTCTAAAGGGTCTGACTGCCACACCACCTTCCTCACAGGTTTTTCTAGTATCACAGCCCATTCAGTTAAACACAGTAAGCGTTTTAATCAGCTTTAATGGGGAGGGACTGAGGGCAAGAGAAATCCAAATGAGATCTTACAGGATTTAACCTTCACTACAGATTCTGTGCTAGTGCCATGGACTTGCTTTAAACATTCAAGTAATGTACACTTTTCGCAATAACATCCAAAGAAAGAAAGTGCACTTTGTATGTTCATAAGATGCTAAGAAAACATCCCTAGGTTACAAACCTAGACAAGCAGTTATTCACTGCGATCCTTCGGCTCTCGGTATTTCCACTGGATATAGTCAAAGATGTCTTTTTCACATTCTACTGGTAGGGCCTCCCCAGCAACTCCTGCAAGCAAGTTACAGATGGTATTTGAAAAGCGGAAGGTCTATACAATCCTGAAATGCCAAACATTGCCAGATTAAGCAAAACTGCTGTAAGTAAAACAGACTTAAAAAAAAAAACCCAAAACATCCTCCCTGCCCCCCATCTTTTCATAGAGTGTTTCAGTACTGATTCTCATTAGTGTCAAAGGAAATAAGTTGGCCTCAAATTAACTTTGAGGCCATGTGGTTATGCAGTTAAATATATTTATATTCATATATGTGTGTGTATATAGTCAGCCCCCCTCCAAAACCAAAACAACTGAAGGACATGACATACCCTGTTAAGAATGGGAAACCACGTATGTGCCATGCGTGACACTGAAAAAACAATCTTTAAGTCAGTGATACTTTGAGTAGATTAGGTGGCCCAAAGAGGTAACTTTGTGCCACACTGCTGCCCATACATAAGGGGGCTACCTCTTCCTGCTCTAATGGTGTTGAACAACAGAAAGGAGACACTGAAAAATTTCATGACCTACACTATTTATCACAAGTATTTCCAGTACACCAAGAAACCAATTTAAGGAGAAGATTACACAAAGCACGTAACAAGAAAAAATACTCTGTGGAAAGGCCCAGACTGACCAGTGACACCCAAGGGACGGATTGTATACTCATTGATCGTGAAGCCCATTTCCAAAGCATGAGCTCTCATGTTCTTATTGAATATATCACTTCCTGTGAAATACAATACACCACAGTAATACTGATCTTTGGGGATAAGCCTAGAATAAAAGCAGAAGAAAGGAATTTAGATTAAGAAAAAAAAATAGGTGACAAAAAAAGTTACAAGCCACTTGGAATTCACCCATTCAGAGACTGTTCTATGTTTACTTCCTATTTACATGCACATATTCTGCAACTCTGTACTTTTTATTTTCCCACAAGCCAGATGCAAGAACGAAACAAACGGTTTATCAAAGAAAGGTCCAGCACATCCACCCCGACTACATGGTTATGGTGCTTGCACTCCTGCCAAGAATTAATGTCAAAGCAGTATGATAATGTAGGTCACAATTGTGAAATTGGATATGAAGTCATGATTTAAAATACAGCATTCTTGCTAATAACCTGTTGTAGATACTGGCAGTTGTACAGTGGCTTCCATACCGCAAAGAAATTAGAAGTCTAGTAAATGCCATGTTCTGAACATGCAATTAGAGATTTGAATGCAGAACTCGATGCAGGAGCCTACTATGCAGCTGACAGCTAAAGTTGGGGGTTTTTTTGGTGTGTGTACCGGATATCAATTCTCCTGTGTGGATATGCTGTTCCATCTTCTTTATTTGGCAGCTGACAGACACCCTATGAGGAAGCAAGGAAAGCAAGAACTTCAGAATTAAACAGATTTGCTATCAATATTCACCTCCCCACCCCTAAACAACCTCTAAACAATCCTCAGTCATCCTGGAGAGCAAAGTCAAGTCCCCATTGAACCGATTAAATATTTTACTAGAACAGCTGCACATCAGAGTACCGTAAATCACTATTTCACACTGCTAAGAGGACCATAGCATATAACTGCTTCTTAAGTTTTTATTACAGCAGGAAGGATCACAGGACTTCGTATTCCCCATTCTTCTGCGCTAATTATTATCAGGTTTTTCAGTATGCACAAACATCAGCAGGTTAAAGAAAATGCAGACAAAGCTCAAGCTAATAGCCATAAAAATTAAAAAAAAGCTTCTTCCTCAAGAAATCCTCTGCCACTTTTCACTTCAAACTGCTTTGTAATCTTCACGCAATTCACATGACATCCCTTACCACCAAAAAAGCCTTACCATGAATTTGGTGTCACCTTTAGACAGCATATCTGTGACAAAGTGGACTTTTTCCAGTTGTTCTACAACTTGATGCAGAAGTTTTGACTAGGAACAGTAACAACACAGAAGAAGAAATGATTTCACAAATAACAAGAATATCTTACCCATTTACCAGACAATGGCCCACATAAGCACAGGACATCACTATAATTACATGTATTAGCGTACATGAAATTTGACCCAGAAGAGAGAAAAAAAGATAACAATAAAAATGAGAAAAAAGCTAATAAAATTACAGTTGCACAACATAAAAAAATTTTCACTGAAATTCCCGTATCAGGTTGCTTTCGTTGAAGTGACAAAACTCATTTCTTGGTTTGAGTTTTCTACTTTTAAGCAACGTATCTATAGAAGCAACGCAAGAAATACAAACTGTCATTAGGACTCCTCCAGATTTAGTCCCAAAACATTATAAGGGCAGGAGGACATTTACTTCTTGTCCAAAAGATTATAGCTACAAAATGAGATACTTTATCTAATTTATCCAGCTAGCTGTTACAGTTCTACCTTGTAAAAGCACATGTATTCGAGGGGAGGGAGTTGTGAAGGGAAAAGGAGGGACAGAAGGATGAGAGAAAACACAGTGAGTAGTTCTGCAAGAGGAACACAGCGTAATATGTGAACCTGAGAAGGGATTATAACTCCTTAAAATAAACATTGTGATCCAAGAGAAGAGTTTACCATTACAGTAACAAGAAAGATGCAAGAAGCTGCAATACAAATCTGAGACTACACATCTTCTAAATTTAGACATACCCATGTGGAAGTAATGCACAGTACTGATCCACAGCAGCACAAAGACACACCTGTTTGGATGATTCAGATGTGAAACTCGGATGGGTTAGGAGAACGTCCATATCGCCACTTGACTCTGCGCCTAGGCAAGCAAGAAGCGAAGAAAAATCCGTCTGCATATGACAGAGTATACTAACATTGGTAAACATCCATCTAACCTCATCCTACAAACATGTTTTTCTGGTAGAAAATAGTCACTATTCAAGATATTTGCAGGGGGGGAAAAAAATCTTAAGAAAATCTTGTTCTTCCATCTAAAAGTTTATATTGCCTCATGTATCAGAAAATACCCAAGAATTTCCTGCTGTACTCTATAGCAATGAAGCATGAGTGTTGTTAATCTAAAAACAAAGCAAACAATTCACACGTTACATTAGACTACTCTTTATGGGGGTGCAGCAGAGAACCAAGGGTTTATGCAGGTATTTTGTCATTGAACTAACCAGTCAAGGCAACACTAACAGGAAAAAGCCAGGTTCCAGCATAGACTTTCTAGAAGAACAACATATATTGTAACGAGTCTTGCTTATTAGCCCAAAATAAACATAAGATCACAGAGTACCAACCTCGTCTAAAACTGCCACAGACTGTAGCAATATAGTTTGGGTCCAGCTTCTTTACCTCTTCTAGAACAATTTCCTACGTAAAAGGAAAGATGTGTGTTTAGAGGTGTCAGTCATTCATTGGCCATCAATGCCTCAGATCTTCAATAAAGACATTCTTACCTGCATTTGCAGCATTTCTTCCCTTGGGATTCGTTTCTCAAAATCTTCAAAATATCTGCGTACATAAAAATAAAAGCATCTGAAAGAGCAGCAAGGGTAGCATCTTAAAATTTTAGTCAATTACACGTGTATTGGAGGAAAGAATATAACTTATATTACTGTCGCGTCACAAAAAGCTTCCCATTCTCACCAAATCGCCATTATTTCCACTGTATATGAAGAGCTGCTATGAGGTGGGAATAATATTACTCTATAACCAATTGGTTTATATTTGGACCTGTTGGAGGGGGTCTAGAAGAGGCCATAAAAATGATCTGAGGGCAGAGGGCTGGAGTCCCTCTGCTGTGAGGACAGGCTGAGAGAGTCGGGGTTGTTTAGCCCGGAGAAGAGAAGGCTCCAGTGAGACTTTATTACAGCCTTTCAGTACTTAAAGGGGGATTACAAGACAGATGGGAAAAAGTTCTTACCAGACCCTCTTGCGACAGGACAAGGGGTAATGGTTTTAACCTAAAAGAGGGTAGATTTAGACTAGATATAAGGAAGACGTTTTTTTACAGTAACGGTGGTGAGACACCAGTCCAGGTTTCCCAGAGAGGTAGGAAATGCCCCAACCCTGGAAACATTCCAGGTCAGGTCAGACAGGGCTCTTAGCAACCTGATCAAGTCAAAGACGTCCCTGCTCAAGGCAGGGGTGGTGGACTAGATGGACTTTGAAGGTCACTTCCAATCCAAACCATTCTATGATATTTATGTAGCTCTCCGAAAATACAAAAGGTTCCTGACAAAACTCAGCCCAGCACCAAGCAGGAGGAACCAGTCCCGTGCCCACGGTCAGAGGTGATCTACGCTGGAAAGAGTTAATTCAGTCTGAATAACGGCTGCAAAGCATTTAGAGCACACAGCGAGAACAGAACTTTACTTGACCTGTGTAACCTTACATTACATCCTGGTGTCTGAAGGAAACATTAGAAAAGCCAAGCACTTGCACCCAAGAAATCTTACTTCAACCCAATTCGCTGGTGATGAGTCAGCTTGTGCTCATTTTTTCTTAGATCTGGAAGAATGAAGAAAAACAAAAATGTTACTTGACGGCTAAAAATCTTACAGTAAGTTTCCACCAATGCAAAGAAAATGCACACAAAGAATATGTAACAGGGTAACAGCAACCTCAAACACAAAGGAAGAGATTTTAAACTGACTACTCAACAGCCAATAGGACGAGTACAAACGCACAGGGCACTTCCCAATAAAGATTCAATAGACGATTCACCTCAAAGCCAAAATCCTTGTTATTTTTCACGTAACCTGCAAGTACTTTGGATATGTATGTAACGCCTTTAGTCTGTGCGCTAACTTTAGCGTCTTACACACTTTTGTCAAAGCCCAGGGCATATCTACCATTGCAGTACCCCTACAGAACAGGCAGCTTGACAGAAAAAAAGCACATTATCAGAGTGTGAATTGAGGAACCAAAGTTACGCTTACCTTCTAACGTCTTAATACCTTCCTCAACAAGCTTCCTAGCAGCAGCAGGACTGCAAAGAGACAAGGCAATTTGCTATCAGGAACAGCAAGAATCTTACAACACCGACAAAGACATTGCAATTCACTGTAACTACCGTGGTTCTTCAAGACCAAGACTGAAGTCGCTTCTGATGCTTACCCTTTCAGTCAGCAGAGAAGGGTATCCAAAGCTTGGCCAGCACATATTTTAGCACTGATATAACTATATAGTGATGTGTATTTTAAAAATTAAACAAAATCTCACCAAATTGTCAATATTGCTTTAGACAACACCACTGGCTGCATGATAAGAACTACTTTAGCTTAAGGCAACAGCTACACAGTGTCTTTAGGCTAGCACTTCAAAAAAACCCAGTAAGGCTCCAGTTTGCAACCAAGAGTACAGCAAAGCAATCCCATCTCCAGGTTGGCTGGAGACTTTGCCTTAAGCACAACACTCAAGGGAATGGCTGAACCTTTTTCCCCTTTAAGTGTTTGTCGCATGACTCTGTGGGAAAAGAACAACATTTCAACTGTGAGAGAGGCATTCAAGTAATGTTATACCCAGATACCTTTCCAATACCTCGAAGTGCTGAGGAACACCAGCCTGGAAGCACAGTCCCTTCTGGGGGAACTCCTCTGGAATCCCACGGTTACAGCTCCACCCCCCTTTGAAGGTTTTGAATTCATTTCCTCAATAAAACTCTTACATTACAATAGAAATGTCAGATCTTGACCTGCCATTTACTTCCTTTCTTACCTTTGCCTGCATGTCTTGCCGGATTCCAGACCAAGAGGGGCAACTTCCACTGTTCTGAGACAAGACAGCACCCAAGCTTCTCCTTCTGCATCCCATCCCAATTTGTCAAAGGCATTCTGAAATCCCAGTATATCCTCAAACTCCGAGCGTGTTTTCCCTCAGAATTACTTGAGAATGATCATATTCCCTACCCTCAACCTCAAGGGTTTCAAATGTTGCACAACTGCCCCGATGGTTTTTTTGCAGTTCGTTGCCTATTTCAGGGCTTTACTACTCCTTTTACAAACACACAACAGAGCACCATTGTCCCCGGACCCAGTTTCCCAACAACAGTCGTAAAGGGACTTCTCACTTCCACTCTTCTCAGTCTTTCATAGTTGTGTTCTTCACCGGTTCCTCTCTCCTTCCCCCCTCAGCTTGCACAAAGAAGCTTCCCACTTCTACTCCTCTACCTCAAAGTCTGTAACCGACAATTCTATGCCTTTCTTCTCAGCCAATCATGTCATTGCAACTATGGTGTCTCACTGTAGGCACAGCAGCATCAGCTCAAACTCATTCTCTTCATTATTTGCAATCACTCAAATTCTGTTCATAAGTCCACTAAATAAACAGGAGAGGGACCAAAACCAAAACCAACCAACCAACTTTACCCAATGCCAGTAACTCGTGTCAGTAGATTGATAGATGCACTTGTATCATCTTGTCGAATCTGCAAAAACAAAACAACAAACTCTTCTTTACTCCACTTGCAATAAACAAAGAAAACTTGAGAAGATGAAACAGCTTAGTCAGACTCTGCTTTAGAGGGTCACTATAAATCAGTGCAAAACAGTACCGGGGTAATACTCTGTATCACAATAACGCCATATGTACCGAGCCTGAAAACTGCCTAACTACCCACGCTAAGGTGAACAGCATGGTTAAACCACAAAACTCCATAGCCTTCCAGAATCAAAACTCTACTTCCCACAGAAGATATTCACATGCTGATTATATAACCTAAAATATTTTCATAAATAGACTGTTTTGAGGCTTTGGCTGAGCTTCTCATTCCCTGCTTTCTACTCGCCATAGACTCCTCCATGCCCACCACCAGTCTCTCCAAGGACAACAGAAATTGCAGAAAGCAAGCAGGCTACTTTGCAAGTTACAAAGAAAAACAACTATTGAGAGATAGAGCACAAGGGAAAGAAACCCACCTTTTCCAATTTGCGTAGTTTTCCAGTGGATAAGAACTCGTCTATCTTCTCAGCTATTTTAGCACCTACTCCATCCTAAATATTGGGGACATAGGCAAGAGACCAATTAACTTCAAGATCACTTAAAGCCATTATATCTAGAAAAAAAGGAAAGCTCCCCAGAATTTAGAGTCCAGAAAGAACTATGATGCCACGGAGACCTCAATAAAATGCGGGACTGTCAGGGAGCACAAGAATTCACGGGTACAACACAAGCAGCACAAACAAGGGCTATATTAAAAGTTCCCCCAAAGCAATAATTTTGAACAAGGCTCTGTTTACCACTGCTCAACTTCCCTGAATTCCATGAAACATCGACAGAGCGAAGGGGAAGCCTGCCACAGCAGAACCCTCGCAGGCAGAGACTCAGCCGGGGTCCCCTGCTCTGGCCACGGCACCCCTCGGCAGCTACACCAGGCCCCACGCTGCCCCGAGCCCCCGGGAGCCCCAGCCCCACTTCAGTTGCCCCAAGGACCCCACCGGCACCCGGGCGGGCGCACCTACCAGCTTCTTGGCTTCAGCCCCGCTCCGTATCTTGCTGGGGTACCGGGAAATAACTGAGGCTGCTTTCCTGCAGATCGGGGCCGGTCAGCACCCGAAGGCGATGCCGGCCCGGCTCCCGCAGCGACGGGCTGGGCCCCGGGGCGGGGAAGGGGGAGACTGTACCTGTACGCGTTGTACTTGTGAACGGCCCGGTTCACATTGCGCTCGTAATTGGCCAGCTCTGCGGGGAGAAGCACGGTGAGAGCAGCCGGCTCGCGGCGCTTGCCCTGGCCCTGGCTCTCACCCTCACCCCCTCCCCCCTCCCGCCTACCCGTGAGGAAGTCGGTGATGCCCTCGTTGGGACTCTCCTGGGGAGCCTTCCGCTTGCTCATGGCCAGCACCGGGCGGCGGCGGCGACACAGGCCCGAGATCGCAAGCAGCCGCTTCCGGCGATGATGTCACAGAGCGTAGCCGACTACACGCACGCGTGGCTCATCTACCCTGGCCGCGCCCACCGCCCGTCCCTTCCCACAATCCCCTGGGAAAGGGGCGGGGCCAACTACCGGAAGGCGGCCGGAGGTGCGGCGCTCCTTTTCTCACCTGCCCCGAGTTCACGGTCTGCAAAGCACCGAGCAGAGAAAGCGGCGCTTCCTGGAAACGGTGATACCTGTTCTTTTATTGCAACTACATCGATTGCGTTAGCAACGTGACCGGGTAGGGAATTAAACTTAATTTTTCAGGGTCATAGACAGAGATAGATGTCACAGTAAGCTATGTAGGAAAGTACTTCATTAAATGCAATAACAATATTATTATCAAAATGTATGTGTTTTAGTTTCCTTTAAAAAAACCCAAACACGATGCCATGGGGGTCGTACTTCATTTCTAGCAAGACCGTGCACACTACCGACCTTCTGCCAGAACTGCGTTCTGGATAGGACTGTGCGACAAAGCATGATCAGATCCCATGAGAAAACCTGCTCAAAAATAGCCCCATTTGCAAAGTAAATTATTTACTGTAAGCTACTGACAATTTAGAGTCACACTGATGATCTCTCCAACTTTTTTCCTTAGCATTACTAGACAAGTCCTCAAGGACAGAAAGCACTGAAAATACCAAGGAAATACAAAAAATATAAGGCAGACACTGCCCAGGCGCAGACGCTGGGTGCCTCGCTAAGTCGCCAGAGCTCCCCTGGAGTCTCCCCCAGCCTCGCTTGCCCTGTGTGGCTGTCCCCAGCTCCAGCACCTCCCCTGAAGCCTGTCCTGTAGCCCCAGGCACCCCCAAGCCCTGTTGTGAAGGCTGTTAGCTGGTTCTGTGATGATCGTGCCTCTGTACTTGTCACTGGTGAGGCCTCACCTCGAGTACTTTGTTCAGTTCTGGGCCCCTCACTACAGGAAGAACATTGAGCTGCTGGAGCGTGTCCAGAGGAGAGCCACCAAGCTGGTGAGGGGTCTAGAGAACAAGTCATATGAGGAGAGGCTGAGGGAACTAGGCATGTTTAGTTTGCAGAAGAGGAGGCTGAGGGGGGACCTCATTGCCCTCTTACAACTACCTGAAAGGAGGTTGTAGAGAGGTGGGTGTTGGCCTCTTCTAAGTGAATAATGACAGGACCAGAGGAAATGGTGTAAAGTTGCAGCAGGGGGCTACCCTATGAGCCCCTACAAGCCCCTGTGACTCTCTACGGACCCCTGCGAGCCTCTACAGACCCCTACAGGCCCTTACGAGCCCCTATGGGCCCCTGCGGGCTACTGCAGTCCCCTACAGTCCCCTACGAGCCCTTACCGGCCTCTACAGACCCCTATACGTCCCTACGACACTTTGCGAGCCCTTACGTGCCCCTACGATCCTCTACGGGTCCCTACCACCCTCTACGAGCCCCTGCAGACTCCGATGGGCCCCTATGGGCCCCTATGAGATCCTGCAAGCCACGATGGGCCCCTACTGGCCCCTATGAGCCCCTACGAGCCTCTACGGGCCCCTACAGATTCATACGGGCTCCTACAGGCCTCTACGACCATCTACAAGCCCCTATGGGCCCCTATGAGCCCCTACAAGGCCCTACAGGCTCCTACGGGCCCCTACGATCCCCCAGGGTCCCCTGCGGGCTCCTACATACTCCTACGAGCCCCGATGGGCCCCTACAGACCCCTACAAGCCCCGACGAGCCCCTACAAGTGTGGCATATGAAGAAATCATGGACTCGTAGGTCATGCAGTAAGCGAATCCAAAATCCCATCCTTTATTGCTACACAGAGAAACTTATATACACTAAGACACAAACCCACTCCCCTCGTAATGCCCAATCATGGACTTACAAAAATATTTTCTACCTTCTACTGAGCTTATCACAATAACAGGTACTCTGCTACCAGGACAAGTTTCAGTTCCCAGACTGTGTTCTGTTTTTGTCAGAATGAGCTTCAGGATGTGTAACTTAGGTTTCTCATCCTCCCCTGCTCTCAAGGTCGCTACTGGCACACACTGTTGCTCCAGATGCACGTAAGTCTTAGCTGTGTGAGTGAACTTTAACTGAACCCACATACAAGCCCCTACAATCCGCGACAGGCCCCTACAAGCCCCTATGGGCCCCTACGAGCCACGACGGGCCCCTACCGTCCCCTACAAGCCCCTACAATGCCCTGCGAGACCCTATGAGCCTCTACGGGCCCCTACGAACCCTTATGGGCTCCTATGGGCCCCTAAGACCCTTTACGAGCCCCTGCATACACCTACAAGCTCCTACAGGTCCCTACCGGCCTCTACGAGACCCTGCGAGCCTCTACAGGCACCTATAGGCCCCTATGAGCCTATACAAGCCACGACAGGCCCCTACGAGCCCTTACTGGCCCCTACGGGCCCCTACAGACTCCTACAGGCTCCAACAAGCCCCTGCAAGGCCCTACGGGCCCCTACGGCGATCTACGAGCCCCTACGTGCCCCTACGGGCCCCTGCAGACCCCTTTGAGCCCCTATGATCCCCTAGGGTCCCCTGCGGGCCCCTGTGAACCCCTATGAGCCCCAATGGGCCCCCAAAGCCCCCTGTGAGCCATGACGGGCCCCCTACTGGCCCCTAGGAGTCCCTATGAACCTTGACGGGCCCCTACAGCCCCCTACAGGCCCCTACGAGCCACGATGGGCACCTATGGGACCCTACGAGCCCTTACGAGCCCCTACGGTCCCCTACGAGCCTCTATGTGCCCCTACGGACCCCTACGTGCCTCTACAAGACCCTAAAAGCTGCTACGGGCACCTACGAGCCCCTGCGGGCCCCTATGAGCCCCTACAGGCCTATATGGCCCCCTACAAGCCACTACAAGGCCTTGCGGACCCCTACAGGCCCCTACGAGCCCCTACAGGCCCCTACAAGCCCCTACTAGAACCTATGGGCCCCTAGAAGGCCCCTACGGTCCCCAATGGGTACCCATGAGCCACTACGAGGCCCTAGGAGCCCCTACGGGCCCCTATGGACCCCTACAAGGCCCTACGAGCCCCTACGGGCCCCTACAAGACTCTACAAACCCCTATGACCCCCTACGAGCCCCTACAGACCCCTATGAGCCTTTACGAGCCCCTACAAGCCTCTACGGGTCCATACGGGCCCTTACGGACCCTTAGGGGCCCCTACGGGCCACTACAGACCCATATAGGCCCCTATGAGCTTCGACGGGCCCCTACAGGTCCCTACGAGCACCATACGGGCCCCTATGAGTTAATACTAGGCCCTACGGGCCCCTACAAGTCCCTACAGACCCCTACGAGGCCCATATGGGCCCCTACAGACCCCTACGAGGCCCTATGAGCCCCTACAGACCCCTACGAGGCCCTATGAGCCCCTACAGACCCCTACAAGCCCTTATGTGCCCCTACAGGCTACTATGGGCCCCTACAGACCCATACAGGCCCCTATGAGCCCCTATGAGCCTCTAAGGGCCCCTACGGACCCTTTCGAGCCCCTACTATCCCCTAGGGTCCTCTGCGGGCCCCTACGAACCCCGATGAGCCCTGATGGGCCCCTACAGCCCCCTAAGAGCCCCTACGAGCCCTGATGGGCTCCTACGAGCCCCTACAGGCCCTTATGAGCCCGTACGAGGCCCCTACGAGCCCCTACAGGCCCCTATGAGCCCCTACGAGCCTCTGTGGGTCTGTACGGCCCCCTGCGGACCCTTACGGGCCCCTACGGGCCACTACAGACCAATACAGGCCCCTACGAGCCTCGACAGGCCTCTACAGGTCCCTACGAGCCCCTACTGGCCCCTACAAGCTACTACTAGGCCCTATGGGCCCCTACACTCCCTACGACTCCCTACTAGCCCCTACGGACCCCTACGAGGCTCTACTAGCCCCTACGGGCCCCTACTGTCCCCTACAGGCCCTTACGAGCCCCTATGAGGCGCTACAGAGCCTTATGGCCCCCTAAAGGCCCCTAGGACCCTTTACGAGCCCCTGTGTGCCCCTAGGAGCTCCTACAGGTCCCTATCAGCCTCTATGAGACCCTATGAGCCTCTACAGGCACCTACTGACCCCTACAGACCCTTGCGAGCCCCTACGGGCACCTATGGGCCCTTACAGACCTTTACGAGCTCCTGCAAGCCCCTCAGAGCCTCGACGGACACCTACGAGCCCCTATGGGCACCTACAGGCCCCTATGGGTCCCTACGAGTTACTACTAGGCCCTAGGGGCCCTTACGGACCCCTACGAGGCCCTACGAGCCCCTACAGAACCCTATGGTTCTCTATGAGCCTCTATGGGCCCCTACGAGCATGTACAGGCTACTACTGGCCCCTACGAGCCCCTACAAGCCTCTACAGGCCCATATGTGCCCCTACGGACCCTTACAGGCCCCTATGAGCCCCTACGATGCCCTACGGACCGCTACAGACCCCTAGGGGCTGCTACAGGCCCATACAAGCCTTCACAGGCCCCTACAGGCCCCTACGTGCCCCTATGAGCCTTGATGGGCGCCTACCGGCCCCTATGGGCCCCTACAAGCCCCTACAGACCCATACGGGGCCCTACGGACCCCTATGCTCCATACAGGCCCCTACAGACCCCTACGCCCGCTACGAGCCCCTTTTTTTTTTTGTGGTTAGCCTCGATGATCTCAAAGGTCCCTTCGAACCAAGAAGATTCTCTGATTCTGGGAACGTTAACACCTTGTTTCTGTGACTTAATGTTTTGGGGTAGACTTTTGGTTTTAAGCAGTACTTTCATTTTTGTTTCTGTGACTTGTTGTTTTAGGGCAGAGTTTTGGTTTTAAGTAGTGTTTTTATTTTTGTTTCTGTGACTTGTTTTGGGGTAGAGTTTTGGTTTTAAGTACTCTTTTTGTTTTTGTTTCTGTGACTTCTTGTTTTAGGGTAGAGTTTTGGTTTTAAGTAGCACTTTTATGTTTTGCTTCTGTGACTTTTTGTCCTGGTTTGAGGTAAAACAACTAATTTTTTGTTCAGCAATTTTACTTTTTTAGCCGGGCCTCTTCTAACTAAACTCTGAACCTCACAGCATATTGTTCAGTAACTGTTCACTCTCACAGTGATAAGACCTGATTATACCAAGGAATGATATGCAGAGAGGCCCTTGCTTATACTTATTGCTATAACAACCAAGGTCAGGTCAACTTGTTAGTTGCCCCACTGGAGGGTCAGAAGCAGAAAAGCATAAAGGGGTCGCACCTGTGGGGAGGAACAGACAGGACAGGTGACCCAAATCTTTGGTTTTAAGTAGTATTTTCTTTTTAGTTTCCATGAGTTGTTGTTTTAGTGTAGAGTTTTGGTTTTAAGCAGTTGTTGTGGTGTGTTCTCCCTGTTTTGCTTCCACATATGCACACACCCCCCCGGCTCCTTCTTGGGCCCTGGCCACCACGGCCATCACAACATCAGTTGTGATAACTCGCACCTGGACTTCAGGGGATGGCTGGTAACATAGTCAAAACACTGTCTGGAGTGGGGACCTAGATATTTTGTTCCCATGAGAATATGACCATAGGTCAATTATCTCACTCTGTAAATAGTGGACAGCCCAAGAGCCCTTTGAGCTCTCCCACATGGCAGCAGGCTGCAAGCCAGGATCTTCCCTTTTGTGAGGACGCTCGCTTAAGCATCTACTCCTCGAGGTTGAGAGACTCCTTGCCGCAACAGATTCTCGGTAAGTGACTAATAGCATGCTAAACTTTGAAATCTTAGCTAAGTAATATAAAGGGTTGATTGCGCATATATAATCCTTTAGACATAAACCATTGACCGAGACTGGGACTAGGATTGGATCCAGCCGCACCTAGACTCCTCTCTGAGATGGAGTTTAGAAAGCAAGGGGGTCCTTTCTGAACCTTGTGATTCAATGGGAGGGCCTCCCTGACAGCTTGTCTGAGCCTGTCCTCTAGGCAGGAAATAAGAGAGTGTACCTGGACATCGAATCTCGTAAAACACTATCGCATTTACTACTTGTTTTATCGCACTTACTACTGATTTTGTTAAATCACTGTTTCACCTTAATAAATACTTCACTACTTCACTCTAACTAGTGAAGTTAATCACTGGATGGTGGCACTTGGCATAGTTGGCAGCATGTCAGGCGTTATCACTGACTATTTACGGAGGCATGGAGTGAACCTGAGTCCCAAATTCTCAGAGGAATGGGCTTGTAATAATTGGTACAATTGGAAAGCTGTTGAAGAACACTTAAAAGAAATTAGGTGCCACACAAAGGATGGAAAAGATAAGGGAGTTATCTGCAAAATGTTAGGCACTTGTTTTGAAGCTGCGTATAGAGACAGGGAGGACCTAAAGAGAGAAATAGAGAGCAGGAAGGCAAACAAGTCACTGCTGTATGTTGAAAATAAACAGCTGCGAGAATAACTGCAGGAACAAAAGGAGAAAATGCAAAAATTGGAACAAAAGGTTGAAATGATGCTTATACAGGCTCCCCACCCCCCTGACATCCTACAGATTAGGAAACTAATAGTATCCCCTGAAGATTGGGATGGAGACATTTGGGGTGGTCCTGATGATAGTGAGTTAGAAGACGACGTTCCTTCATTCCCCACAGCTCCTTCCGAATATGAAGCCAGACCTGTTATCAAAACATAAATAACTACGGGACCTCAGGGTGGTAATCCACGGAATACTATGCAAACCAGCCCCTGGAATCCGTTGCAACTGTCAAATTTGCAAGAGAAATATAGTAGAAATGCTGGTGAAACTGAAACTCAGTATTTGTGGCGAGTATGCTTAACTGGCGGCAACCAAATGATGTTAAACCAGGATGAAGCCAGCAGTTACTGGGGTCCAGGAGTTATCTTAAATCTAGGACCCAACCTGGCAGATACACCCCATTCTATCACGAGCCAAGTAGCTTATTGGGCTGGAGGAGTTGACATTCTGGAATGGGGTGAGCCCTCCCTAATCCCCCTTGAATCTCTAAGTGAGTTACCCACAGCTATCACAAAAGCTGCTTGCATACAAGCCATGCATGAAAAAGGACAATATGATATTCCACTCTCTGCTAAAGTAAATTTTGAAATGTTAAAACTATTAATCAGAGGAGCCCCAGCAGTTCTTAAATCCTGACTAGTTGGAAAATGGGATGAGATTAGGAGAGATACCGAATTTAATGCACAGGGCAATCAACCCCCCAGATGACTTCCCACTTGGGCAGAATTAATGCATGACATTAACTACAGCTGTGAAACAGGCTGGGATGCTGCAGCACTTGATAAACAAAGACAGAAATTCCAGGGAGGAGATCAGAAAGTAAGGCCCACAAAACAGGGAACAGAGATTAAATCAAAGGGAAATAAAAACTTGCAAACACAGACAAGGAACGAAGCGTGGAGGAAAGCATTAGCACTAGGCATTCCCAGAGCCGTGAATCAAGGTCAGCCTCCTGGCAATATCTTGTGGCTAATTGAAGCATTCCAGAAACGAGAAAATGGTGAAACCAGAGACCGTATTTCAACTTGGTTGAAGGGGAATAATCTCTTTCTTCCTCTTAAGGAGGACTTGGGGGACACAAAGTCAAAAAATGAGTGATGTCCGGAAGGCGGTTGGGCCTGCCTGTCCAGAAAGTAGAGGCTTATCAGTGGACAAATGATGATGGCCCATACATATTAATTCCAGTTGGTCCTCGAAGACAATTAGTAAAGTTTTCAATAGATACGGGAGCACAAATTTCGATATTAACACAACAAGATGCCGAGAAGCTGGGTGTGCGATCCAGACGGCAAAGAGTTAGAATCACAGGTGTGAACGGGGGAACTGATCTATGTCAAACTGCTAAGGTTAGTTTATGGCTCCCGAGTGAGAAAAGGATGTCATCCACTCACTTTGCAATTCAAGTTCATCATGAAAATATTTTAGGTTTTGATATTTTAAATGACCGAACCTGGTGCCTGTCGGATGGCAGCGTGTGGTCCTTTGGCTCAAACACAGACCTTACCCCATGCAGAAACCGGGAAGCGGCAGTGCGGGTGCTCCACGCAGCCCCTGCACTCCCCGAGTCAAAGATCACTAACGTACCACAGTATCTGATCTCTGCTGTGGAACAAGAGGGCGTTTCTGAAGTCATAGCTGATTTAGACAAAAGACAAATTATCTCCAGAACCCACTCCCCATATAACTCACCTGTCTGGCCAGTTCGGAAACCAGATGGGAGGTGGCGTTTAACAGTCGATTACCGCTGTCTGAATGCTAATACAGCCCCTCTAATGGCCACTATAGCAAACATTGCAACCTTAACAGCTACTCTGCATGCAGCTGCACATCTGTGGATGGCAGCACTAGATGTAAAAGATATGTTCTTTATGGTTTCCTTGAGGGAGGAGGATAAAGAAAAGTTTGCTTTCACTTGGGAGGGAATACAATATACCTTTAACAGGGCTCCCACAGGGGTATAAACATTCACCCACAATTGCTCACGCTGCACTTGCTGAACTTTTACAGTCAGTCTCACTCCCCCAAGATATGAAACTGTACCAATATATAGACGATATTCTGATTGGAGGAACTTCTCCTGAGACACTGGGGGAAGCGGCAGCGGCACTGCAGCAAGCACTAATAAAGCAGAAATTGAGGTTCCACCTGGAAAATGCCAGGGACCGAGTAAAGAAGTGAAATTTTTAGGTACCTGCTGGATATCTGGCAGTGCTGCGATTCCTCCAGATACTTTAAGGAAAATTGAAGAACTGCAAGTGCCCCAGTCAAAGAAGGAATTACAACAATTAATGGGAACTTTAGGATATTGGAGGAAGCCTGTGCCTGGATTTTCTGTAATTTCTTGTCCATTATGTTCCCTTTTACGGAAAGGTAAATCTTGGAAGTGGAGATCAGAACATAACGAGGCAGTAAAAACTCTGAGGAATTAAAAACATACCAGTCACTGGGACTGGTACACCCCCGCAACCCTATCATAGCCAAATGGGGTTTTTCGGAACACCTACTTAATGTAATCTGTTCTGAGCTGGCCCCAAGGGGCCGAAAAGACCTCTATTGTTTAGCTCAACTGCACTTAAAGAGACAGAACACCGGTACTCTGAATGGGAAAAAGGACTTTTGTCTTTAGTCCGAGCAGTCAGATGAGTTGAGAAAATAATCAGGGACAACCTCTGCAAACTAGAGGACCCTTTAATTTACTAGAAGCAATCCTAAAGGGAACTGCTCCCCCAGAAGGAGTCGCAGAGAAACCTACCTACCAGAAAATGGCATGCTTATCTAACAGGAGTTGCAGAAAATATGCAGTTAACTGAAGGGGACACTAAGGTTTCCAAATTGCAGATGCCCACAAACACAGACCCTTTAGTATTACAGCAACCTTTTAAACCTTCACCCATTCTGGATGCACCACCCCTTACTGAGAATACCCCAACAGAAAACATTTCGTTTCCAGATGCTTCTGCAAAAAGAGTAAATGGTAAATGGCAATATAATGCTGTTGCGTTAGATACTACCTCTGGCAAACAAGTAATAGAGGAAGGTGAAGGCAGTGCACAAGTAGGAGAAGTAAGAGCGGTCATTTTTGCAGCACAGAATGGAGCAAAAATTATATATGTAGACTCTTAAACTGTATGGACCGGTGCCACATAGTGGCTCTGTCAGTGGGAAACCTTAAACTGGGAAGTAAACGGATCCCCAGTTTGGAGAAGCAAAGACTGGCAATTATTACTATAGCCAGGAAGACACCTTCTAAGACTGGATGGGTTAAAGCTCATGCTAAGGATAGTCAGCCAGCCACAAAGTGGAATCGGAAGGTAGATGAGCTAACTAGAATTAGGAAAGTCACCTTAGATTCAGAATGGTATCAATTGGGAGAATGGCTACATCAAAACTTAGGCCACACAGGTAAAGAAGCACTTTGCTGCAGAGAGTAAAGGCTGGCCTATAAACAGGAAAACTTGTGAAACTATTCTTACGGTGTGTCCTCAGCGTAGACTGAGATTGCAGACAGATCATCCTGCTAAAGCACCACCTCTACGTATCAACAAAGGGAAAACTTTACGGTCTACATGGCAAATTGATTATATTGGACCATTCAAATCCTCTGCAAGATACCGATATATCCTCATGGGAGCGGAGGTAGTTTCCAGCTTGCTTGTGGTCAATAAACGTCAGAGAGACGATGGAAAAAATACAGTGCAGGGACTATCATCGTGGTTCTCAAATCTACCTACTCCGGATGTTACCCAAAGCGATAACGGCTCACATTTTTCATGTAAGGAAGTACAAAATTGGGCAAAACAACAGGGAATTAAATGGGTATTCCAAACCTGATACTAACCACAATCAAATGGGATGGTAGAAAGAGCTAATGGCTTATCAAAAAAGAATCTCAAACCATATGAGGCTCAATGGGATAGAAGACTTCCTAAAGTAGTCCATCAACTAAATAATCGATACGAGCCCACTGGAAGCCCTATAAGCTGAGCATTCTTTGTAAAAACTGAGCTCAGTGTTCCATCCACTGCTGAAAGAGAATATCTGACAACATTAGAGCCAGGACAGCCTGTGATGGCCAATTTATCAGCCATAGGTATTGTGCCTATGACTTTAAACCTCGTGGCCCACGTGCCTGGGAAGCTACCGATAGCAGTGGTACAAAACACAGAATTAGCACGTGATGGATTTTTCCTTCTTTTTAACGGGGTAACCTGTTTGGACTCTCCCCACTGAAACAAGCCTTTGTTTTTTTCCTTACAGCACTACAGGATGCCAAATAGAAATGCTGTGTTCGTGTTAATACTCCAAACCTCAACAATGTTGCTCCTAACCTGTGGTCAGCGAACTCCAGAATGGCCACGGTCTCTAGCTCACGTTAAGTACACCGGGAGTATGGAAATACACTCTAGTAAGGGAGATTTCAATCTTTCCACTGTAGTCATGCGTGGAGGCAAAGTATACTCAGAAAATGAATGGAGCTGGGATACAGAGATGATAAGAATTCTCCGACTTCAGGGAATGACCGGGAAAAGAATTCAAATAGGGTGCCGGATGATCAATGGGTCTACCCATGAGAAAGCATCTCAGATTTCAGTGTACAACACAAGATCAAACACAACAATCAAAGGTACGAAACATTGCGTCTCTGAAAAATTGGACCCTTGATACAATTTTACCTTAGTACAACCTGTTTTTGTAGTCTGTCTCTGGGCTAACCATAGCGTGGGACTATCATTTGAATTCAAAATTGACATTACCAAGCCTCATACAAAAACACCCACACCAATTGTAAAGAATGAGAAAACTCTATCACCACAAATTTCCAAAATTGGACCATACGTGATCAAAAATACAGGCCAACAACGAGTGTTATTCAATCAGTCATGGTCTCTGAAACGAGTAGAGTTACTAATGCAAATTAACATCTCTACCATGAAACCAGCCTGTTCATCATTCTTGAGTACATCCTATGCAGGACGGTTAGCATGGTTACATGGGCGAACACTCACGTCTCCAAGACAAACAAAGAGGGATGCGACCGGTCTTATAGGGACAGGACTAGGAGTCTTAAATAGTATAGATGACGAAGTACTTGCAAATAAATGGAGCACAATAACAAATGATTTAAACGGATTGGAATACCCATTGTGATCTAGTCTATTAGCACTGGGAACTAACCAATGTCTCTGATCTGATGTATTGCCTCAGTGGGAAAGAATTAATAAGAGGGATCACCAATCGATTGTGGACGCACTTGTCGCAGCCCAAACCAATGTTTCTCTAGCTCTTAGTTGTATCCAAGCTCAGCTGTGGATGCAATCTACGGTAGCAGCAATTATACGAGAGGGTGCGGAAGGTACCTTACTCGCTGAAATTCAAAAGGTAATCTGGGATAACGCATCTGAATTTGAAAGGAAATACCAATCCTGGTGGCATTTAGTCCATTTTACTTATGCCTCCATCAACCGTAAAGCTACAGCTTTTGTCCTAACAATACACGATGCTTCGGTACGCACCATATACCCAATCATTGCAGTAGGATTAAATCACAATGGAACTATATCCATTAGAACATAGAGTGTGGACCCAATGGAATGGGAACAAATGGCAGAACGTTGATGTTAATGCACGTGTTGTACGGGAAAAACAAGGATTTATTTGTGAGAGTAACACCATCAAAGCCCAAGACGTTTGTCTTGATACTGAACAGAATGTTTGTCATTTTGAAATACATCTCGATGAAAATCCTGAAACTGTACTTGTATATGTTGGAAAAGGATGTTTGTATGAGAACCCTTTGTAGTACTATATTCGTAGATAATGTTACTATAGATAGAAGTAATCATTCAAATGTTTGTGTTTGTAACTTTACTAAAATTATAGGATGTGACTTTAATTACTCAGCTCCTGCTATGTCTTATCAATGGCTACAACCTAATTATACGTTGATTTGAGATTTGTTGCCTGCCCCCATTGGAATGAATCCTACGTTGGTGAAGAAACTTCTACAACACGATGACCTGCCAGCCGCTAGAACGAATCCGAAACAATGGACACGAAACTCTAATCACTGTTCAGCATGATACAGAAGAGATACACCGTGTCTTCGAAAGAATGAGGAAGGATGGAGAACACTATTGGTCGGAAATTCTTCTTGGATGGTCACCGACAGGGACGGGACTGTTTAATCGTATGCTTCACCCAGTTGTAATTTTGTTGATTCTAATTTTAATGTTTGTTACTTATAGTTATGCTGTATATAAAGATCCGGTACTTGCCCAAACAAATAACCCAACTTCAACCACCCAAAACATACAAATTAGCAAATAACAAATAGCAGTGCTTTACTGTCTACTTACTGTGACTCTCTCAGCGCAAACAACCATCGATATACTATTTATGGCACAGAGGCAAGAGGTGACCTCACCACCACTCTGTGAAGGTAAGATGAATTGACTATAGTCACAGGGTGGAGTGTGGCTGTGTACTCTCCCTGTTTTGCCTCCCTGGCTTCTGCTCGGGCCATGACCACCACGGCCATCACAACACCAGTTGTGATAACTCGCACCTGGACTTCAGGGGATGGCTGGTAACATAGTCAAAACACTGTCTGGAGTGGGGACCTAGATATTTTGTTCCCATGAGAATATGACCATAGGTCAATTATCTCACTCTGTAAATAGTGGACAGCCCAAGAGCCCTTTGAGCTCTCCCACATGGCAGCAGGCTGCAAGCCAGGATCTTCCCTTTTGTGAGGACGCTCGCTTAAGCATCTACTCCTCGAGGTTGAGAGACTCCTTGCCGCAACAGATTCTCGGTAAGTGACTAATAGCATGCTAAACTTTGAAATCTTAGCTAAGTAATATAAAGGGTTGATTGCGCATATATAATCCTTTAGACATAAACCATTGACCGAGACTGGGACTAGGATTGGATCCAGCCGCACCTAGACTCCTCTCTGAGATGGAGTTTAGAAAGCAAGGGGGTCCTTTCTGAACCTTGTGATTCAATGGGAGGGCCTCCCTGACAGCTTGTCTGAGCCTGTCCTCTAGGCAGGAAATAAGAGAGTGTACCTGGACATCGAATCTCGTAAAACACTATCGCATTTACTACTTGTTTTATCGCACTTACTACTGATTTTGTTAAATCACTGTTTCACCTTAATAAATACTTCACTCTAACTAGTGAAGTTAATCACTCCACCCTGTGACACACCAGTACTTTGCTCAATTCTCTTTTGAGGTCATTGCACCCCCGAGACTCCTTTGGTCCCTCTAGCCCCTTTGGGCCCTCTCTGACGAAGCCTCTTATTTTGTCGGAGTTTTTTCTCAGAGCTACCTGTGCGCTCCAGAGTGCTCTGTTTCCATTCTGTCTCATGGCATTTCTTTATTTCAAATGGGGTACCCCGAAGATGTCTATCGTCAGCTCAGACTTCCTCTCAGATAGCTTTCCTCTATTGGTATTGACGCATCTCCCACAGGGATTTTTGTTCTCTATTACCATTTACTTTTATTTTAGCTACTTAGGTGTTACTTAGACTGCTTCATTGTCGTGGTTTTGGCTGAATTTACCAAAACCGGACCGGCAGATGGCCCTTCCCCCCCCCCCCCCTTCCCCCCCCTAAAAGAGGAGAGAGGAGGAGAAAGAGATAAGGAGATTCAGAAGTTTAGAATGAACTAAACTACTTTAATGAAAAATTAATATTAAAATAAAAATAAAGAAGAAAAATAATGAAATAGATACAATATATACAAAACCGTATCAAGTTCCCAGGATGAGAGTCACATCACCGGCAGGCACTGGGGAAGTCCCAAACTGGACTCAGTGACGAAGGGGAACTGGATTCCAGCTCTGGAGTCAGGAACACACGGATCGGGATCAAAGGCAGATGAACAGACAGAGTCCTCTCTGGACGTTGGCCATCGCAGGAAGGGGCTGACCCTTTGATCCCTCAGCCTTTATACTGAGCATGGGGCAGATGGGATGGAATACCCCAGTTGGTCAGGTTTGGGTCACCTGTCCTGTCCACTCCTCCCCACCGATGTGGTCCTCTACCCCTCTACGTTTTTTCCGTTTCTGACCCTCTAAGGGGGCAAATAACAAAATTGGCTGACCTTGGTTGTTATAGCAATAAGTATAAGCAAGGGCCTCCCTGCATACCATTCCTTGGCATGGAGCACAAACATTGGGCTTATCATTCTGAGAACGAGCAGTTTTCTCCACAATATGCCGTTAATTTCAGAGAGTTAGAGGAGGCCTAGCTAGGATGTAAAGTTACAGAACAGAAAATTGGTTCGGTTTTACTTCAAACCGGGACATTCCACCCCTTATTCCATACCATTTGCATCATGCTTAGATTACAACTACTATCATCTCTAAAATCTATACATACATACATATATAGATAGATATATGTAAATCACTCAGTTATAATTTATCTCTATATACAAAAGCTTAAGTCCATTTCACAGCAGATCAGGTTCTCAGGGTAGGAAAGACAGTGTGAAATTCATTGTGGTTCGTGCCCATGGGTAACATGTCCATCTCAGAGAAGTTTTACTAGACGCCACTTGATCAATCCGGCTAGGTTTCATCCTGAAAAACACTTATAGAACACTGTTAGTATTGTAAACAATTAACATCATACTCGGAATTAAGTATTCTCACCCAGGGTCAAATTCCCTTGAGGTACACATTGAACTTCTCCATTCTTCAGCATCACCCACCAAGTACATCCAGGTCCTTGAGCAAAAACAGTCCCACGAATGGGTTTGCCTTTGCCCGAGGCAGGAAAAACCCATACAGTTTTCCCTAGTATATTCCTTTCATGCACCACAGGGACTTTATCCCCTTCTACAATATGTAAAAGGTCTGATTGAGCAGGACCACCTCGATTGATGGATCCCCTGGTATTAACTAACCAAGTAGCATGAGCTAAATGCTTGTCCCAATTTTTAAAGGATCCACCACCCATCGCTTTTAGGGTAGTTTTTAACAATCCATTGTATCGTTCAATTTTTCCAGAAGCTGGTGCATGATAGGGAATATGATATATCCACTCAATACCATGTTATTTTGCCCAGCTACTTATAAGATTGTTTTTGAAATGAGTTCCATTGTCAGACTCAATTCTTTCTGGAGTACCATGTTGCCACAAGACTTGCTTTTCAAGGCCCAGGATGGTATTCCGGGCCGTGGCATGGGGCACAGCATAGGTTTCCAACCATCCGGTGCTTCCTTCCACCATTGTAAGCACGTAACGCTTACCCTGGCGGGTTTGAGGGAGTGTGATATAGTCGATTTGCCAAGCCTCCCCATACTTGTATTTCAACCACCGACCTCCATGCCACAAAGGTTTTAACCTTTTAGCTTGCTTGATTTCGGCGCATGTTTCACAATCGTGGATAACCTGCGCAATAGCGTCCATGGTTAAATCCACCCCTCGGTCACGAGCCCATTTGTACGTTGCATCTCTTCCTTGATGACCTGAAGTGTCATGGGCCCATCGAGCTAAGAACAATTCACCTTTATGTTCCCAGTCTAAATCTGTCTGGAAAATCTTAGCTGCTCGGTCCACTTGCTGATTGTTTCGATGTTCCTCAGTGGCTCGACTCATAGGTACGTGGGCATCTACATGGCGTACTTTCACGACTAGTTTCTCTAGCCGATCAGCAATATCTTGCCATAATTCAGCAGCCCAAACGGGTTTACCCTTGCGCTGCCAGTTGCTCTGCTTCCATTGTTTTAACCATCCCCACAGAGCATTTGCCACCATCCATGAGTCAGTATAGAGATAGAGTATTGGCCACTTTTCTCGTTCAGCAATATCTAGGGCCAACTGGATAGCTTTTACCTCTGCAAATTGACTTGATTCACCTTCTCCTTCAGTAGCTTCTGCAACTCGTCTTGTAGGACTCCATACAGCAGCTTTCCATCTTCGATGCTTTCCTACAATACGACAAGATCCATCAGTGAACAAAACATACTGTTTCTCATTATCTGAGAGTTCATTATATGGCGGGGCTTCCTCAGCACGTGTTACCACCTCCTTTGGTGGCATTGTGAAATCTCCGCCTTCGGGCCAGTTTGTGATCACTTCTACAATTCCTGGACGATTTGGATTTCCTATTCGAGCTCGCTCTGTGATTAAGGCAATCCACTTACTCCAGGTAGCATCGGTGGCATGATGAGTAGAAGGAACTTTACCTTTGAACATCCAACCTAACACTGGCAATCGGGGCGCCAGGAGGAGCTGTACTTCAGTACCAATTACTTCTGAAGCAGCTCTAACTCCTTCATACGCTGCCAAGATTTCTTTCTCAGTCGGAGTATAGTTGGCCTCGGAGCCTTTATAGCCTCGACTCCAAAATCCCAGGGGTCGACCTCGAGTCTCCCCTGGTCCTTTCTGCCATAGGCTCCAGGTAGGGCCATTATCTCCAGCTGCAGTATACAGCACATTTTTAATGTCCTGTCCTCTTCGGACTGGTCCAAGTGCTACTGCACGCACAATCTCCTGTTTAATTTGTTCAAAGGCTTGTCGTTGCTCAGGACCCCACACAAACTCATTTTTCTTTCGAGTCACTTCATAGAGAGGTTTCAAAATCTGACTATAACCTGGAATATGCATTCTCCAGAATCCCACAACGCCTAAGAAGGCTTGTGTTTCCTTTTTGTTAGTAGGTAAGGACATAGCTGTTATTTTGTTAATCACCTCCATTGGGATCTGGCGACGACCATCTTGCCATTTAATTCCCAAGAATTGGATGTTTCGTGCAGGTCCCTTGACCTTACCTCTTTTCACAGCAAAACCTTCTTTCAGAAGAATCTCAATTACTTTCTTACCTTTCTTGAAAACTTCTCTTGCTGTATTACCCCACACAATGATGTCATCAATGTATTGCAGGTGTTCTGGAGCTCCACCCTTCTCCAGTGCAGTCTGGATCAGTCCATGGCAAATAGTAGGGCTGTGTTTCCACCCCTGGGGCAGTCGATTCCAGGTGTACTGGACACCCCTCCAGGTGAAAGCAAACTGTGGCCTGCACTCTGCTGCTAAAGGAATAGAGAAAAAGGCATTAGCAATGTCAATTGTAGCATACCACTTGGCTGCCTTCGACTCTAGTTCATATTGCAGTTCTAGCATGTCTGGCACAGCAGCACTCAGTGGTGGTGTGACTTCATTCAGGCTACGATAGTCTACTGTTAGACGTCAGTCACCATCAGACTTGCGCACTGGCCATATCGGGCTGTTAAAGGGTGAGCGAGTCTTGCTGATCACTCCTTGAGTCTCCAGCCGACGAATCAGGTTCTGAATGGGAATCAAAGAATCACAGTTAGTGCGATACTGTCGTCGATGCACCGTGGAAGTAGCAAGTGGTACCTGCTGTTCTTCAACCTTCAGCAATCCTACCACAGAAGGGCCATCTGCCGGTCCGGTTTTGGTAAATTCAGCCAAAACCACGACAGTTTCTGATGAGTTTCTTGTATTTCTATGGTTTTTGGTGTTTTCTGTTTTTTGGGACTGATCTAGTTCTGTTAAGAAAATCAGTTAAAGGTAGACTGAGATGATTATTTGATAATAACAGTTATTGCATTTAATAAACTACTATACATAGCTTACTATGGTATCTATCTCTTTCTATCTACACCCCAGAAAAATGACGGTTAATTACCTACCCGGTCACATTGCTGATGCAATAGATGTAGCTGCAGTCACAGAGCCTGTATCGTCATCTACAGTAAGGGCCGCCTTCCTCGTGTGATGCTTTACAGGCTATAAAGCTAAAGCAGACGAGAAGGAGCTGCCGCTCCTCCGGCCGCCTTTATGGGTTCTGGGGTTGGCCTTGCCCCTTCCCCAGGGGATTGTGGGAAGGGCGGTGGTCGGGGCCCAGGGTATATGAGCGGGGTCCCTGCTCCAGGAGCTCATTGTGCCTTGGGGATTCACTGGGGTCAGAGGTCTGCTGTGCCTTCAGGTAACTGTGGCTTTGGGGCTGGCTCAGCTGTTTGGGCGTTTAGAGGAGCAGAGGTGAGAAGCCTGAGGTTAGACCTTCTGGATTAGTCAAAGTTCAACAGTATGTATAGGAGAAAGTAGACTTCTATGCTGTAGTGTTGTGGGGGTTTTTGGGGTGGGGTATGTTAGTAATTATCTAATGAGCATTCAGGGGTGACAAGATAGTTTAATAGGATGCTTTTATTTATTCTGGGGGCACTGTGCTTTCTTGGAATTCCTGACTTTATTGAGGATGGAATTGTGGGTGGCTTTTTTCCTGGTTTTGCTGTATCCTGTGTAAGTTGCTGATATCATTTCTCTTAAAAAGGCTGATAGTGAGATTATCTAGCAGGGGTCATTGTGAGCATCTCATATGCATCTGTATATGGAGTTCTAGCATTTCTCCATAAAGCAGCAGAGATGCAAGGCATCACCTTCCCCCGTTGCCCACAAAGTACCATAGTGTCTCTAGAGCTTTTGCAGCTTGTGGCGGGCCTCTCATGGATTGTGTCAGGGCATCTCTTATTTTGTGGGTCTGTACCGGAGCCCAGAGTCTGTGGGAAGACAGAAAACAGGAAATGCCAGCAGAACACAGGACACGGCTTGGAAGAGCAGCTCCCAAGGAGCACCTGATGCAGGGGGTTCAGGGTTCAAATAGAGAATGGGAGCTGTCAGGAAGAAGTGGGGTTCCTTCCCTGAGAGTTCAGGAGAAGAGAATAGGTTTCTAAAGCTTTGAGACTGGGGGATGGCTAGGAAAGGGAGGCAGGTTCGTCAGTCTTTCTCATGTCGGTTTTGCATTTCAGTTTGGTGTCAATGAGGTCTGGTGTGTTCTAGCCTCTTGCCTTTGAGGTGAGCCGGGTAGTATCGAGGAGCACAGGATTGGTGATTTTGCACAAGCACAAGGGTAACTTTGTTTTTCTTGGCGTCTTAGGTGCCATAATTAGTTGTCGCTGCAGCCTCCGATTCTGGGATTGGCATGGAGCAGGTGAGCGGAACGCCATGGCGCTTCTGCGGATGAGGGTGTCGTGGAATAAGTTGGCATTTACTTGGTGGTCGGGATGCTCACTGCTGGGGCTGTGATTTAATCTTTGTTTTGCAGATGAAGATGAACGAAGTGACTGCAGGAACATGAGTTAGCTGTTTGTTGCTGTTTTTGTCAAGGATGTATTCAGACCCCTGGCTCTCTGAAAGCTAAGTCGAGGGGCCGAGGTTGACAGTTTTTGGGGGTGGGTTAAGTTAAAGAAAGGCAGAGGGCTGTTCAGGCGCAGCCCCCTTTAGGCAGGTAAAGGAAGTGGGTTACTCTTCAGTACAATGCTAGCATGTGTCGGGCAGGGCAGTTCCAGCCTGCATCTGTAGTGTTGTTTGTGTGGTCTGTCTTCTGTGTCTTAGACCTTTCTCAGGTCTTGGTGTCTTCTTTACGCTTGAGGACCACAGCATGCACCTTGGGCACCATCTCTAGAGTCTTGAAAGGCTGTTCTCATCGGCATAATGCCAGTCGGATGCTGCCTTTCTTGGGTTACAAGCTTAAAGCATGGATCAATCTTGAGTCACAGAAGCTTCTGGATGGTCCTCTTTTGCAGCATTGTTCCTGTCTGCCTGAGCAGCTCTGCTCTCCAGCCATCCATTTCTAGGGAATGGAACTTCTTCCCGCATCCCTACATTCTTAAGTCTTGAAGGTACACTTCCTGCGTGTACATGATCTCAGATCCGAGAGTCACCTCTTGTCATGGGCCATGATGTTTTACTCAGTTTCTCGGGTCTCACTAGAACATCCTCATGTCATCATTGTGGTCCAGCAGGTCTTCTTGCCCGATGGCATCTTCCAACCAGGTGTCATTATTCTTGCCAAGAGTTTTCTCTCACCTTTGAGGCGTGTTGTTTGTTGTGTGGTGTGTAGTGTCGGTCTGTCCTTGTGTGTGTTTGGCTTGGAGCTGCCCTGACCAGGGGTGCAGAGTCAGGGGTCGGTGGAACAGCGGTAAGAGTCTGCGGTTAATACGTGGATCTGCCCAGACTGTGGAGGCAAAGGTGGTACCGTCATCTCAGATGGAGTAGCTGTGAGGGGGTTGTGGGGGCAGCTCTTCCAGTAATGTGTGATGGGGAAGATCAGAGCTATGCACGAGGGGCTGTTCAGCAGTAGTGAAGCAGACTGCATCTCCAAGATGTTGTGGCTGCTTTATGTGGGGCTCTGATTCATGCAGGCTTTCTGAATGGCAGGCTGCAGTTGGACTCTAGGTGATGCTTGTAAATGGGAACAAGATCTTTGGAATGATGAAGCTATTACTCTGTATCCATGGGATTTGATTGATATTGTTGTTTCAGATGCAGAGGGACAAGCTGTGCGGGGCGACGTAGCAGAGCACTGTAAGTAGGTGGGTCGGTGTGTGGCATTACAAGAAAGATGTGACCGATAGATCTGTGACTGCTTTATGGGTTTTGTTTTTAAAATTTGCAGCTTTGAATTGATGAGCGATGTGGGATATGGGCACCAGGGCTGACTCAAGCCAGGTGAGCAATGATTGCTGGGCTGAAGCATCACTTCTTTTCCAGGTGGTGTTTTGCTGGTGGAGGTTTAAGCAACCCATGTTATTTGGGTTTTACCAGGTGGTGTGCAAGCCTGAGACCGCCAGCCCAAACTCACATAGGATGGGCCCTTCAGCTGTCAAGGTAAAGGGGCAGGAGATGGGAACTGGTACGCACAGGCTGCGGTTTCAGGCAGTATCTCAGCATGTGTCATTGCGCTTGGGTTTTTGCAGGTGCCGCAGATGGGCTCCGAGGGGTGACGCTGCACGCCGATGAGCAATTCGAGCTGGTGAGGCTCTTGTGGGCAGGGTTGGTGTCTAATAGCAAAGTATTAGGTGGCAGCTCAGTGAAGTGTTTCCCTCTGGTTTTGCAGGCGCTGTGCGGGCTGCCTTTGGAAGTGGGTGAGCATCTGAGGTGAGCCGGGTAGTGGAACGGAGGCGCCTGGGGCTGGTGATTCCTTGCACGTTCAATGGTGTTCTTGTCTCGGTTTCTTAGGCACCACAAGCAGTGACTGATGATGAGTCCAACTCTGGAGTCCCTTCGGAGCAGGTGAGCAGAATGTCATGGCACATCTGAGGAGGGGGGTGTTGCCGGAAAGGTCCGTATTGACTGTTGTGATGCTCGCTCTTGTGTGTAGAATGGGTGGTTCTTTCTTTCCCTTTTATTTATTTTTTTTTTCCTCAGATGATGTGTAGGAGGCTAGTGATTGCAGGATTGATCCCATTGAGTGATTGTGGTTTTCCTTGTGGAGGATGGCTTCAGATCCACTGCCCTCAGAAAGCTAAGTTGAGGGTCTGGCGCCGGTGGTTGTTCGAGGGAGGGAAGGGACAAGGTTGGGCGTTGCAGGGAGGGTTTTTAAAGTCAGAGCGGGGCAGGGGGCTGTCCCGGAGCAGTCCCCTCTGCGTAGGTAAAGGAAACGGGTTCCTCTTCAGCACGAAGCCAGCGTGTGCCGGGCAGGGCAGTTCCGGCCAGTGTCTGTTGTGTAGCTTGTGTGGTCTGTCTCCTGTGTCTGAGACTTTCCTCAGGTCTCGATGTCCCCGTTGCTCTTTGAGCTCAAGGGGCACGGCAGGCGCCTCGGGCATCCCCCGTAGGGTCTGGAACGCCTGCCCTCATCGGCATCGTGCCCTTCTTTTCTTGCATAACAATCTTAAAGCACGGATCGGACTTGCATCTCGAATGTTCCTGGACGGTCCTCTCTTTTTGCGTTGTCGTTCCCGGCTGCATGAGCAGCTCTGTTCTCTAGGCATCCGTTTTCAGGGACTGGGGTTTCTTCCCTGCATCCTTACATTCCCAGGTCTCGAAGCCAAGGTTCTTGCGCGTACATCCCCTCCGTTTTGACGGAAGCTTCTTGTAATGTGCCATCACATTTGACTCTCTTACGGCTTGGCCGTAGAGCCTCCTGACGTCAGGGCTGCGGCCCTGCAGGTCTTCTTGCCCGAGGGCATCTCTGGTCTGGAGGTGTGTGTTTTTTTTTTTTTTCTTGCAGAGAGTGTTGTCTGATGTTTGAGTCGTATTGTCTATTGACTCTTAGCAGAGGTTCTATCGAAGTGTATCAAGAGCATCCGCTTTCCCTAAGTCTTAACCACGGGTCGGTCAGTGCGGAGGCGTAAACGCCTGTGCTGTAGATGGTTCCAGACTGCAAAGAGAGCCTATCCGCTAGAAGGGATTTCCAAACTGGCCCTCCCCTCTGCTCTCTCTTGCCGGCGTCCAAGCGCTTTCAAAAGCGCTTTAAGCAGGAGTGTTGATTCCCAGGAGGATAGGGAAGCTCTACAGAGAGACTTAGGTAGATTGGATCGTTGGGCCAACATCAGTGGTATGAGTTTCAACAAGGGCAAGTGCCAGGTTCTGCGCTTGGGCCGCAATAACCCCGAGCAGCGCTACAGGCTTGGGGAAATGTGGCTGGAAAACCACCTGGAAGAAAGAGACCTGGGGGTTCTAATGGACAAGCGGCTGAACGTGAGCCGGCAGTGTGCCCAGGTGGCCACGAAAGCCAACGGCATCCTGGCTTGTATTAGAAACAGCGTGAGCAGCAGAAGTAGGGAGGCGATTGTGCCCCTGTACTCGGCACTGGTGAGGCCACACCTGGAGTATTGCGTCCGGTTTTGGGCACCTCAATCCAAGAGAGATGTCGAGGTGCTGGAGCGAGTGCAGAGGAGGGCAACGAAGCTGGTGAAGGGCCTGGAAAACAAATCCTATGAAGAGCGGTTGAAGGAGCTGGGACTGTTTAGTATGAGGAAGAGGGGGCTGAGAGGAGACCTCGTCACTCTCTAAAACTACTTGAAAGGACACTGTAGAGAGGTCGGTGCTGGTCTCTTGGCACAGGTAGGTAATGACAGAACGAGAGGGAACGGCTTCAAGCTCCAACAGGGTAGGTTTAGACTGGACATTAGGAAAGAATGTTTCACAGAGGGAGTGGTCGGGCATTGGAACAGGCTACCCAGGGAGGTGGTCGAGTCACCATCCCTGGATGTGTTTAAGAACCGTTGAGATGTGGTGTTGGGGGATATGGTGTAGGGGAGAACTTTGTAGAGTAGGGTAGATGGTTGGACTCGATGATCCCAAGGGTCTCTTGCAACCTAGACGATTCTATGATTCTATGAAAAGCAGCCCCTTCCCCCGTTTCCCCTCCCGCCCTGGGGAGCTGGATCGGTGCAGCGGGACAGGAGGAAAAAAACCCAGCCCCGCTTTCCTGCAGGGACGCAAAGCTCCCCGATGTCTCTGTGGTGGATAAGGCGGCACCCCCGCCTGCCTTCCTGGACGCCGGCGGACTGGCTGCTGTCGCCCCCACGGCCCCCGGGGCCACGCGCAGAGCGCCGCGGCGTCCCTGGGGCTGGTTGCGGGGCGAACACCGGAGGTTTTTGGCGCCGAGGCGACGGCTGCGGCTGCCCGGACTGCGAGCGGGGACAGGGCAGAGAGCGGGAAGGCCTGCCCGCCGGTAAGTGGTCACGGTCCCTGGGTGGAGGGAAGCGGGCTGAGAGCAGTCACCGCTCATGGCCCCGGTGAGGTCTCAGAGGGGGACAAGGAAGGGGGCGTGGGCGCTGTCCGGCTGCCCGGTGCTTTCCGCCCGCTGCGGACCGGTCCGCAGCGATTTCTGGGCTGGCCGCCGTTTTCCCCCCGGCCCCCTCCGGTTCCGGAGCGGCTCGGCCCGCCCATGCGGCGCGCCCATTGGTCGCGGTGCCGTAAGCGGCGTCCGTCCTCTAGGAGCCCCCGTCCCATTGGTCGATCGCGCCGTCAATCTCCAGCGCCTCCCAGTCCGGCCAATCGGAGCGCGGCAGGCGATCCGACCAATCGGAGCGGGGCGGTCGCGCTGTGATTGGCTGGTCGTCCTGTCAATCCGCCCGGGGGCGGTTGCCATGGTGAGGAAGCCCCGCCCGGTCGCGCATGCGCAGTAGTAAGGGCGATGCCGTGCTCGCTGCTGCCGCCTTGTGGACAAAAAGCGGTACTGCAGGTGGGAGGCGCGCATGCGCAGTGGAAGGGGGGGGGCTGCGCTCGCCGCTGCCGCCCGTGCCAGCAGAAACCGGCGCTGCAGCTCGGGGGGCGCGGGGGGCGGAAGGCGGAGCCGAGGGAAGTTCCAATTTCCCCAAATTGGGGAAAATTATTCAATTTGGGGTTTTTTTCGGTGCTTTTCCGGAACGGAAAAGACTTCAGGGTTTTGTTAGGGTTTTTCTTGCCCTTTCCCGCCGCCGGGGACGGCGCCCATGCGGGGGCTGACGCTGCAGAACCGTAAACTGAACCCCCAAATTGAACCCCGAACATGAATAACATTTTCCCCAATTTGGGGAAAAGAGAACCTTTCCCGGTCCCGCCTCCCCCTGCTCCCCGAGCCGCAGCGCCGGTTTCTGCTGGCACAGGCGGCAGCGGCGGCGAGCGCAGCGCCCCGCTTTGTACTGGGCATGCGCGCCCCCCCCCCCTCCCCGCCCTGTACCTGCAGTACCGCTTTTTGTCCACGAGGCGGCAGCAGCGAGCACAGCGCCGCCCTCACTACTGCGCATGCGCGACCGGGCGGGGCTTCCTCACCATGGCAACCGCCCCCGGGCGGATTGACAGGACCCCCGGGCGGATTGACAGGAGGACGAGCCAATCACAGCGCGACCGCCGCGCTCCGGTTGGGCGGATCGCTTGCCGCGCTCCGATTGGCCGGGGTGGGAGGCGCTGAAGATTGACGGCGCGACCGACCAATGGAACGGGCTCCTAGGGGATGGACGCCGCTTCCGGCGCCGCGACCAATGGGCGCGCCGCGTGGGCGGGCCGAACCGCTCCGGAAGCGGAGGGGGCCGGGGGAAAATGGCGGCGCGCGCAGAAGCGGCTGCGGCGCGGACCGGACCGCACCGCACCGGACCGGACCGGCGCGGGCGGAAAGCACCGGGCAGCCGGACAGCGTCGCGGTGCCGCTGGACAGCGTCGCGGTGCCGCTGGACAGCGTCGCGGTGCCGCTGGACAGCGTCGCGAGGCAGCTGGACAGCGTCGAGGCCAGCGGCGGGGCGCGGGAAAGGCGGCCGGGGTCCCGAGGCGGCTCCGAGGGGAGACGGCGTTGCGGGGGGGCGGGCTGAGGCGTCTGGGGAGGTGCTCGCGGCTCCCGGGGCTGGCAAACGGGCTCGCGTGGCTGGTGTTGGGGCTTCAGCCGGAGAGGGAGTCGTGTGGCTTTGGGCTGAGGGGCGGGGGCGGAGTCCGGCGTTTTGGGGACTTGAGCAGAGGCTCAGCGGCTGGGTTTTGGGGCTCGGAAGGGGGCAGTAAGTGATGCGGTTTGGGGGCGGAGAGCAGAAGCCGTTTTGGCTGGTTCTGCAGGGGGGGTGGGCAGGAGGGCGTTGGGGGCTGCGGGGTGCTCAAACAGCAGGTGAGGTTTTCAAATCTGCAACTTGTAACTGTTGCAGCTTTATTCTGGCTTCCTCCATTTTTGCAAAAGCTTCTGTTGCTAGACAGAGCATTCCTCTGTGTATCAGCTACTTGAGCTAGTTTATTTCAATGCGTCTGATCAGGTTTGTCTGTTCAGCAAAGTGGCATTTAAAGGTGACGTTTCACCGGATGCCAGCGGCTGTGCCTTATTTCCAGTATAAAGATGTATTCCCCAAATATCAGAGTGGGATATAACAACTGCAGCTGGTCAAAAGTAACACTGAAATGCAAAATTTAGAATTTCTTTTTTCCCATTGGCTCCTCCTCAGTATGAACACAAAGTTAATTTCTATTCTTAATTCCTATTTATGCTACATATATGAAGGATGAACGCGAGGAAAGGAGACCATAAAATACTGGCCTATTGCTATTTGTATGCTGTGCTTTGAACAGAAGAGACAAAACTGTCCCTTTTGTGAAATAATACTGGCTGTATCAGTGCCGTCCTCGTGTTTTTATTCAAAAATGTGAGATTTGTTGCCCCGAATGGTGAGAGTAGTTTTTGTTAATGGAAGTCGCAAGAGGTTCTGCCACCTTAAAAACCATAGAATCGTAGAATGGTTAGAATTGGAAGGGACCTTCAAGATCATCGTGTTGCAGCCCCCCTGCCTTGGGCAGGGACGCCTCCACTAGAGCGGGTTGCTCAAAGCCCCGTCCAGCCTGGCCTTAAACACTTCCAGGGATGGGGCATCCACAGCTTCCCCGGGCAACCTGTTCCAGTGCCTCACCACCCTCACGGTAAAGAATTTCCTCCTAATACCTAGTCTGAATCTCCCCTCTTCCGATTTAAAACCGTTACCCCTTGTCCTGTCGCTACCTTTCCCGACAGAGAGTCCCTCTCCGGCTCTCCCGTGGGCTCCCTTCAGATATTGGAAGGCTGCTCTGAGGTCTCCCCGGAGCCTTCTCTTCTCCAGGCTGAACAACCCCAGCTCTCTCAGTCTCTCTTCACAGGGGAGGTGCTCCGTCCCTCCGATGGTTTTCGTGGCCCTCCGCTGGGCCCCTTCCAACAGGTCCACGTCCTTCCCGTGTTGAGGACTCCAAAGCTGGACACCGTACTCCAGGTGGGGTCTCGCGCGCGCAGAGTAGAGGGGGGTAGAATCGCCTCCCGTGACCCGCTGGCCACGCTTCTCTTGATGCAGCCCAGGGTGGGGTTGGCTTTCTGGGCTGCCAGCGCGCGTTGCCGGCTCGTACTGACATGTAATAATGCTACTGACGTACCGTTAGCAGCCTCGTGTTAAAAGAAGCGAGAAGCTGTAATATCCTTAATTTAGACAGTTTTTACGTGAAATGGTGCATCCTCACTGTTTTGTCACTTTCAGGAGCGAGCAATTGACCGAGAGCGCGAGAGAGACCTTTGCCAGCAAGAGATAGGGAAGCCGGAACAACAGCTTAAGGTTCCACAAAGGATTCGGCCTGTCAGCGAGCATCAAACCGGAGAGGTAACGCGCGCTATTGCTTGTACTCAAGGGATCTAAATGGTACGCTGACAGCCGTTCGGATACCCTAGGGAAGCTGTTTTATGGTGTCCCTAACCTGCATCCGTTCGCAAGGCAGGAAAGGAAATCCCCCGAGATGCAAGGCTATGGTGTCGGGGGAACGTGGGGAAAGTGTGTTCTGGGTGTTTTTTGAGTCGGTCGGTTGGATGTTTTTAGTAGCAGACACACAGAAGCCTCGTAACTTTCAAAAAGACTCCCTCGCGTAACTTAATTTAGAAAATGGGGTTTTCAAAAGCCCGTGGAAACATTCAGGACTCCTGTAGCGATTCCCCCTGCTCTTGTGTCCTTTTGTGACATCCTGTTGGTAGCACGGGTACGGGCACCGCAGGAACGCAGTGACCAAGGGGTCACAGCCGAGACGTAGCGGCGCTCTCTGCGTGCGCCTCCCCGGGAGACGTCTGTCTCCCCTGAAACAATCTGGTGACCGCAGAAGGGCAGCTCGAGGAAGTCACAGCAACCTCTTAGGCCCAGCAAAAGCCAGAAAAGCGACAGGGGTGCAAACGCTGTGTATTGTGAAGCTTTTTGCCTGTTTTGTTTGGTGACCTTTGGGTCAATTAAACTGCATTTTATTTTTTGGTGGGTTTTCTCCTGTCTTGCTTTTAGAGCAAGGCTGATATTTTTGCGTGATTCTCTCGCCCGATTTTCAGTCTTCAGCTTCTTCTCAGGTGGCACTGCGATTTTCAAAGAAAAGCTCTTCCTTTCGGTTCAGTTCAGTTGCTGTCGTTCGGTTCTTAAATGGTAGCAACGTTTAGTATTCTATATTAGATAGTTTATGACCACAGACAGTAATGGGACATACATGGATAGACGTGAAATGTAAGTTGTCAAAATATTTATTGCCTTACAATTCTCGGAGGTAGGGGTGTGTTTCCTGGGGTTTCAAAATCTATTTCACTAAAAAGGTTTGTAACAAATCCTGCAAAGTGTTCAGCCCGTACCGGGCGACCTGGCTGTCGTCAGCCTGTGCGTACAAGGAGTGGTGGGCCATTAGCCGAATGTGTGTTAACCGACACGCGTGGAGCAATTCCGCATCCGTCTGCTTCTGTGGCAAAGCGGGTGCCCGCTCCTGTCCTACGGACACGTTCCACAGAGGGGGGAGGCACAATTAGTTTTCTTGAATCCGGGATGTTCGTTTTGGGTTCGTTTTGTGATGCGTCTCCTCATAATTTGAGGCATGGGTAGCGTGTGAATTCCTAGTTAAAATTCTCACAGTTAAAAAGGCAAAACTTCTCCCGAGAAAAAAAATTTCAAATTTGATTGCATAATGAAACGAGGCCTGTTTTTCTGCACAGAAACGATTTGTGGAAATCGTCCTGAATTACAAGCGTGTATACCCAGATGTGTACACTCCAAGTTGGCAGATAGGCTGCAGCAGAAATGTAAAGCATGCTTTAAGGTGAAAGATGGCTGTAACTGTGATGAAAACTTTAAGGTTCGTACTAGATGCTTTTAAAGTAGGATTTTTAACAGGCAGGCGCAGCGGCAATTTTAGAGCTGAGTGGTGCCGAATATTACCCATTTACAGACAGAATTCTCGGTACTGTCTTAGATTTACATCGAATTTCTATCAAATGAGCCACCTAGCCTTCCTATATAGTATATTTTGGTGCCCCGATATTACTTGGCGTATTTCATAAGTATACCTTTTATGGCCGTTTCTCGTGCTTTTCCGAGAGAGCTGCTTTACTTTTTCATAGTTGCACGGTTTTTGAATGCCTCTTCTGCCTTTCAGATCTTCTCTTTCTCCTACGCCTTAAATACTCGTACAAGAACAAGCAGAAAATGTTATGTGCAGCTGTAACGTGCTTTGGGGTTTTTTTTGGTAGGATGAAATGGAAATACTGGGACTGGCGATCCAGAAGTCTGAAGAAGCCACCGTAAAGGACCGTCCCAGTGACTACCGTCGAGTTAGGATTATTAAAAGCACCAAAGCGACACGCTCGTAGAGATGGGGACTACCTCTGGACACGTGTTAATCCCGGTCAGGTGTCCTCGGGATACAGATGGTCTGCGCTTCCTGCTCTGACGAGACAGAAGCGATGAGCTTCAGGATGAGCTCCTGAAGACAAGAAAGAGGCCAGGTGCCGGGGTTCTTGTCTCTTTGTTTGTTTGTTTGTTTGTTTTGGGCGGGGGGTGGCGGGCGGGCGGGCGTGTGGCTTCCAAAACAGGGTGCGCGGTTGACTGCAGGTGGCAGCCTGCAGAGCTCTTTTGCTGCCTGACCTCGCCTTTTCTTTGTCACTCCTCTTTCATGGCATCTGCGCTGAAAGCCCGGGCGGTCAACGAAGAGACGTGGACAAAACGGGACGAACCGGCGCCGCTTCTGCCTGTTTTCCAGGCTTTGCCACGAACCAAGGAGCATCATCAGCCTCGTCACTGGTGGCGGCGAGTCCTGAGGTGGCTTAGGTGAGTCGAGCCTTCCAGGAACGTCCGTTGTCCGTAGCCTACGGCGTGTCATTTGGACGTCAGTCGGAAGGAGGTTTCCCTTTCTGAAAGGGAACCGGTTTCTCGTGCCAAGCGGTTGCCTCTCCTGAAGTTCCCACGAGAGGGGATCCTCGGAGACGATGCGCTGGGCAGCAGAAGTCATCAGCGAGGAGACGTCGCGCGCTCTATTAAATAGGGACAAAAAGAAAGACGATGTCCTTCCAAAGGCCCGAGCGCGGCACCTCTTCCGACGGCCGATGGCATGGCCGGCCTTTGGGCTCTGGGTCCCCCGTAACAGCGGGGACACGGCCAAACCCTGTTCCTCTGCGTGTTCGGCACAGCCGAAAGCCTTGGCCGGTCCGCCGGTCGTTTTCGGTAGCCTGGTGGATTGCGGCACCGGGGATTGGATTTCCCCCCGCCAAAAGTACAGCCGTTTGGGGAATCTCTTACCTTCCTGGTTTTTTCTATCGTAAAGGAGACTTTAAAAAAAGGGTTAAAGTCGTATAACGTGCAAACTGACTTGCAGGCTTTAAACGGCAACCGTCCACCGGCTGTAGCCTACAGCGTCTTAGGCGTCCCTAAGCGGCGAGGTATTTGTTCCAAATCTTTGAAAAGAGAGGCGACTGAAGGTAACGGGTTGGGTTTTTGGTTGGGTTTTTTTTCTAGTTTTTTTGTTTTTTGTTTTTCCCCCCCCCTTTTCTTTAGGCGGAGCGCTCTGAAGAACCTGATTTCTGCCTGGCTTTCAGCGTCGCGTTTCCCCGGCAGTGCGGTAGCATCTCTCTCGGGCAGTGCCGCCGGCCAGATGTCCCTCCTCCTTGGGTAGGAGAGAAAGCAGCCCCCGGTCAAATGACAACTGCGCGTTCTGGAGACGGAGAGCGCAACGGTGGGGGTTCGGAGCTGTGCCAGTTGAATTAGCGCCGAAGAAAAAGTCCGAGGCTTTTCTAGCGTGAGTATTTTTCTTGGCCGTATCTAAACGCGCGCAGAGCTTTCCAGCGGCGGGGAAAGGGAAGGGAGGAGGCGCTTCCCCCCAGCGGGCGGAGGGTTTGTTACGCTGTTAGGCTGAGAAGGTGTTGCAAGTGGCACGGGTCAGTCTGAATAGGGACCTGAAGCGTCGGGATGGCTCCGGCTTTGGCAGGCCGTGCCGTCTTTGGAGCGGAGCTGTTTCCCCGCAATCCTCCTGTAGCTCAGCTCCTGTCCTGTCCCTCGGCCGGAGGGAATTCCTCTACTCTCTTCGGTGCTCTTTCGTTTGATGATGCTGATCTCCGGTTGGGGTTTGCTGTTTGTTTTGCAGGTGCCTCGTTGTCCGCGTCTCGTGCTGCTCGACAGATGCCCCGGCCCGGGTTTGCAGCCGGTGGTGGAGCCGCCTGAGGGGAAGGGGCCAGCCCTGGGTCTGGTCGTTCGGTGCATTTTTTGGGGCGAATTAAAAAAAACGGTGTGTGTGGGGGGGGTGGTGGTGGTGTGATGATGTCATTTGGGGCAGCCGGATGTCAGCGGGGGAGCGACGGTGCGGCGGAGGAGCAGGTGAGTGGGGGTTAAGTGGGGTTCCCCCCACAAGAGGGTGGGTCACGGCCCCCAAACGCCTGAAAACTTGGTGCGGGGCAGGTGGTTGGGGTTTTGGGCGGTGGTGTTTAAAAAATGTTAAAAGCTGTATATGCGGGGGTGAGGCATTGGAGTAGAGAACAATCTCTCATTTTTCTGTGTGTTGAAAAATAATATTCCCTTACGTATATAAAAGGAGTTCCAAATACCGACCCGTATCTCTAAGGATTCTGTATTATTTAATGGGAGTTTAGACGACGGAAAGATTTTTTAAAAGATTTATTTATAAAGAGAGATTGAAGCGTCAAAGCGGATGTCTGGACAGGTCGCTAGTCCAATTGGATGTTGTCTATCGTGCGTGTTAATCTGTAAGTCTAAACAGATGTGACTCTTAGCAGAGGTTCTGTCGAAGTGTATCAAGAGCATCCGTTTTCCCTAAGTCTTACCCACGGGTCGGTCAGTGCGGAGGCGTAAACGCCTGTGCTGTAGATGGTTCCAGACTGCAAAGAGAGCCTATCGCTAGAAGGGATTTCCAAACTGGCCCTCCCCTCTGCTCTCTCTTGCCGGCGTCCAAGCGCTTTCAAAAGCGCTTTAAGCAGGAGTGTTGATTCCCAGGAGGATAGGGAAGCTCTACAGAGAGACTTAGGTAGATTGGATCGTTGGGCCAACATCAGTGGTATGAGTTTCAACAAGGGCAAGTGCCAGGTTCTGCGCTTGGGCCGCAATAACCCCGAGCAGCGCTACAGGCTTGGGGAAATGTGGCTGGAAAACCACCTGGAAGAAAGAGACCTGGGGGTTCTAATGGACAAGCGGCTGAACGTGAGCCGGCAGTGTGCCCAGGTGGCCACGAAAGCCAACGGCATCCTGGCTTGTATTAGAAACAGCGTGAGCAGCAGAAGTAGGGAGGCGATTGTGCCCCTGTACTCGGCACTGGTGAGGCCACACCTGGAGTATTGCGTCCGGTTTTGGGCACCTCAATCCAAGAGAGATGTCGAGGTGCTGGAGCGAGTGCAGAGGAGGGCAACGAAGCTGGTGAAGGGCCTGGAAAACAAATCCTATGAAGAGCGGTTGAAGGAGCTGGGACTGTTTAGTATGAGGAAGAGGGGGCTGAGAGGAGACCTCGTCACTCTCTAAAACTACTTGAAAGGACACTGTAGAGAGGTCGGTGCTGGTCTCTTGGCACAGGTAGGTAATGACAGAACGAGAGGGAACGGCTTCAAGCTCCAACAGGGTAGGTTTAGACTGGACATTAGGAAAGAATGTTTCACAGAGGGAGTGGTCGGGCATTGGAACAGGCTACCCAGGGAGGTGGTCGAGTCACCATCCCTGGATGTGTTTAAGAACCGTTGAGATGTGGTGTTGGGGGATATGGTGTAGGGGAGAACTTTGTAGAGTAGGGTAGATGGTTGGACTCGATGATCCCAAGGGTCTCTTGCAACCTAGACGATTCTATGATTCTATGAAAAGCAGCCCCTTCCCCCGTTTCCCCTCCCGCCCTGGGGAGCTGGATCGGTGCAGCGGGACAGGAGGAAAAAAACCCAGCCCCGCTTTCCTGCAGGGACGCAAAGCTCCCCGATGTCTCTGTGGTGGATAAGGCGGCACCCCCGCCTGCCTTCCTGGACGCCGGCGGACTGGCTGCTGTCGCCCCCACGGCCCCCGGGGCCACGCGCAGAGCGCCGCGGCGTCCCTGGGGCTGGTTGCGGGGCGAACACCGGAGGTTTTTGGCGCCGAGGCGACGGCTGCGGCTGCCCGGACTGCGAGCGGGGACAGGGCAGAGAGCGGGAAGGCCTGCCCGCCGGTAAGTGGTCACGGTCCCTGGGTGGAGGGAAGCGGGCTGAGAGCAGTCACCGCTCATGGCCCCGGTGAGGTCTCAGAGGGGGACAAGGAAGGGGGCGTGGGCGCTGTCCGGCTGCCCGGTGCTTTCCGCCCGCTGCGGACCGGTCCGCAGCGATTTCTGGGCTGGCCGCCGTTTTCCCCCGGCCCCCTCCGGTTCCGGAGCGGCTCGGCCCGCCCATGCGGCGCGCCCATTGGTCGCGGTGCCGTAAGCGGCGTCCGTCCTCTAGGAGCCCCCGTCCCATTGGTCGATCGCGCCGTCAATCTCCAGCGCCTCCCAGTCCGGCCAATCGGAGCGCGGCAGGCGATCCGACCAATCGGAGCGGGGCGGTCGCGCTGTGATTGGCTGGTCGTCCTGTCAATCCGCCCGGGGGCGGTTGCCATGGTGAGGAAGCCCCGCCCGGTCGCGCATGCGCAGTAGTAAGGGCGATGCCGTGCTCGCTGCTGCCGCCTTGTGGACAAAAAGCGGTACTGCAGGTGGGAGGCGCGCATGCGCAGTGGAAGGGGGGGGGCTGCGCTCGCCGCTGCCGCCCGTGCCAGCAGAAACCGGCGCTGCAGCTCGGGGGGCGCGGGGGGCGGAAGGCGGAGCCGAGGGAAGTTCCAATTTCCCCAAATTGGGGAAAATTATTCAATTTGGGGTTTTTTTCGGTGCTTTTCCGGAACGGAAAAGACTTCAGGGTTTTGTTAGGGTTTTTCTTGCCCTTTCCCGCCGCCGGGGACGGCGCCCATGCGGGGGCTGACGCTGCAGAACCGTAAACTGAACCCCCAAATTGAACCCCGAACATGAATAACATTTTCCCCAATTTGGGGAAAAGGGAACCTTCCCCGGTCCCGCCTCCCCCCGCTCCCCGAGCCGCAGCGCCGGTTTCTGCTGGCACGGGCGGCAGCGGCGGCGAGCGCAGCGCCCCCCTTTCTACTGGGCATGCGCGCCCCCCCCCCCCCCCGCCCTGTACCTGCGTACCTGCAGTACCGCTTTTTGTCCACGAGGGGGCAGTAGCGAGCACGGCGCCGCCCTCACTACTGCGCATGCGCGACCAGGAGGGGGCTTCCTCACCATGGCAACCGCCATTAGCGTCCCAGTCCGGCCAATCGGAGCGCGGCAGGCGATCCGACCAATCGGAGCGCGGCGGTCGCGTTGTGATTGGCTCGTCCTCCTGTCAATCCGCCCGGGGGCGGTTGCCATGGTGAGGAAGCCCCGCCTGGTCGCGCATGCGCAGTAGTAAGGGCGGCGCCGTGCTCGCTACTGCCGCCTTGTGGACAAAAAGCGGTACTGCAGGTGGGGGGCGCGCATGCGCAGTGGAAAGAGTGGCGCCGCCCTCGCTGCTGCCGCCGCTTGTGGACAAAAAGCGGTACTGCAGGTACGGGGGTAGGGGGGTCCGGCCGCATGCGCAGTGGACGGGGGGGGGGGGCGCTGCGCTCGCCGCTGCCGCCCGTGCCAGCAGAAACCGGCGCTGCAGCTCGGCGGATGCGGGGGGGGAAGGCGGAGCCCTGGGAGGTTCCATTTTCCCCAAATTGGGGAAAATTATTCAATTTGGGGTTTTTTTCGGTGCTTTTCCGCAACGGAAAAGACTTCAGGGTTTTGTTAGGGTTTTTCTTGCCCTTCCCCGCCGCCGGGGACGGCGCCCATGCGGGGGCTGACGCTGCAGAACCGTAAATTGAACCCCCAAATTGAACCCCGAACATGAATAACATTTTCCCCAATTTGGGGAAAAGGGAACCTTCCCCGGTCCCGCCTCCCCCCGCTCCCCGAGCCGCAGCGCCGGTTTCTGCTGGCACGGGCGGCAGCGGCGGCGAGCGCAGCGCCCCCCTTTCTACTGGGCATGCGCGCCCCCCCCCCCCCCCCCCCGCCCTGTACCTGCGTACCTGCAGTACCGCTTTTTGTCCACGAGGGGGCAGTAGCGAGCACGGCGCCGCCCTCACTACTGCGCATGCGCGACCAGGAGGGGGCTTCCTCACCATGGCAACCGCCATTAGCGTCCCAGTCCGGCCAATCGGAGCGCGGCAGGCGATCCGACCAATCGGAGCGCGGCGGTCGCGTTGTGATTGGCTCGTCCTCCTGTCAATCTGCCCGGGGGCGGTTGCCATGGTGTGGAAGCCCCGCCCGGTCGCGCATGCGCAGTAGTAAGGACGGCGCCGCCCTCACTACTGCGCATGCGCCACCGGGCGGGGCGTCCTCACCATGGCAACCGCCCCCTGGCGGATTGACAGGAGGACGAGCCAATCACAGCGCGACCGCCGCGCTCCGATTGGTCGGATCGCCTGCCGCGCTCCGATTGGCCGGGGTGGGAGGCGCTGAAGATTGACGGCGCGACCGACCAATGGGACGGGCTCCCCGAGGACGGACGCCGCTTCCGGCGCCGTGACCAATGGGCGCGCCGCATGGGCGGGCCGAGCCGCTCCGGAAGCGGAGCGGGCCGGGGGAAAATGGCGGCGCGCGCAGAAGCGGCTGCGGCGCGGCGCGGACCGGACCGCACCGCACCGGACCGGACCGGCGCGGGCGGAAAGCACCGGGCAGCCGGACAGCGTCGCGGTGCCGCTGGACAGCGTCGCGGTGCCGCTGGACAGCGTCGCGAGGCAGCTGGACAGCGTCGAGGCCAGCGGCGGGGCGCGGGAAAGGCGGCCGGGGTCCCGAGGCGGCTCCGAGGGGAGACGGCGTTGCGGGGGGGCGGGCTGAGGCGTCTGGGGAGGTGCTCGCGGCTCCCGGGGCTGGCAAACGGGCTCGCGTGGCTGGTGTTGGGGCTTCAGCCGGAGAGGGAGTCGTGTGGCTTTGGGCTGAGGGGCGGGGGCGGAGTCCGGCGTTTTGGGGACTTGAGCAGAGGCTCAGCGGCTGGGTTTTGGGGCTCGGAAGGGGGCAGTAAGTGATGCGGTTTGGGGGCGGAGAGCAGAAGCCGTTTTGGCTGGTTCTGCAGGGGGGGTGGGCAGGAGGGCGTTGGGGGCTGCGGGGTGCTCAAACAGCAGGTGAGGTTTTCAAATCTGCAACTTGTAACTGTTGCAGCTTTATTCTGGCTTCCTCCATTTTTGCAAAAGCTTCTGTTGCTAGACAGAGCATTCCTCTGTGTATCAGCTACTTGAGCTAGTTTATTTCAATGCGTCTGATCAGGTTTGTCTGTTCAGCAAAGTGGCATTTAAAGGTGACGTTTCACCGGATGCCAGCGGCTGTGCCTTATTTCCAGTATAAAGATGTATTCCCCAAATATCAGAGTGGGATATAACAACTGCAGCTGGTCAAAAGTAACACTGAAATGCAAAATTTAGAATTTCTTTTTTCCCATTGGCTCCTCCTCAGTATGAACACAAAGTTAATTTCTATTCTTAATTCCTATTTATGCTACATATATGAAGGATGAACGCGAGGAAAGGAGACCATAAAATACTGGCCTATTGCTATTTGTATGCTGTGCTTTGAACAGAAGAGACAAAACTGTCCCTTTTGTGAAATAATACTGGCTGTATCAGTGCCGTCCTCATGTTTTTATTCAAAAATGTGAGATTTGTTGCCCCGAATGGTGAGAGTAGTTTTTGTTAATGGAAGTCGCAAGAGGTTCTGCCACCTTAAAAACCATAGAATCGTAGAATGGTTAGAATTGGAAGGGACCTTCAAGATCATCGTGTTGCAGCCCCCCTGCCTTGGGCAGGGACGCCTCCACTAGAGCGGGTTGCTCAAAGCCCCGTCCAGCCTGGCCTTAAACACTTCCAGGGATGGGGCATCCACAGCTTCCCCGGGCAACCTGTTCCAGTGCCTCACCACCCTCACGGTAAAGAATTTCCTCCTAATACCTAGCCTGAATCTCCCCTCTTCCGATTTAAAACCGTTACCCCTTGTCCTGTCGCTACCTTTCCCGACAGAGAGTCCCTCTCCGGCTCTCCCGTGGGCTCCCTTCAGATATTGGAAGGCTGCTCTGAGGTCTCCCCGGAGCCTTCTCTTCTCCAGGCTGAACAACCCCAGCTCTCTCAGTCTCTCTTCACAGGGGAGGTGCTCCGTCCCTCCGATGGTTTTCGTGGCCCTCCGCTGGGCCCCTTCCAACAGGTCCACGTCCTTCCCGTGTCGAGGACTCCAAAGCTGGACACCGTACTCCAGGTGGGGTCTCGCGCGCGCAGAGTAGAGGGGGGTAGAATCGCCTCCCGTGACCCGCTGGCCACGCTTCTCTTGATGCAGCCCAGGGTGGGGTTGGCTTTCTGGGCTGCCAGCGCGCGTTGCCGGCTCGTACTGACATGTAATAATGCTACTGACGTACCGTTAGCAGCCTCGTGTTAAAAGAAGCGAGAAGCTGTAATATCCTTAATTTAGACAGTTTTTACGTGAAATGGTGCATCCTCACTGTTTTGTCACTTTCAGGAGCGAGCAATTGACCAAGAGCGCGAGAGAGACCTTTGCCAGCAAGAGATAGGGAAGCCGGAACAACAGCTTAAGGTTCCACAAAGGATTCGGCCTGTCAGCGAGCATCAAACCGGAGAGGTAACGCGCGCTATTGCTTGTACTCAAGGGATCTAAATGGTACGCTGACAGCCGTTCGGATACCCTAGGGAAGCTGTTTTATGGTGTCCCTAACCTGCATCCGTTCGCAAGGCAGGAAAGGAAATCCCCCGAGATGCAAGGCTACGGTGTCGGGGGAACGTGGGGAAAGTGTGTTCTGGGTGTTTTTTGAGTCGGTCGGTTGGATGTTTTTAGTAGCAGACACACAGAAGCCTCGTAACTTTCAAAAAGACTCCCTCGCGTAACTTAATTTAGAAAATGGGGTTTTCAAAAGCCCGTGGAAACATTCAGGACTCCTGTAGCGATTCCCCCTGCTCTTGTGTCCTTTTGTGACATCCTGTTGGTAGCACGGGTACGGGCACCGCAGGAACGCAGTGACCAAGGGGTCACAGCCGAGACGTAGCGGCGCTCTCTGCGTGCGCCTCCCCGGGAGACGTCTGTCTCCCCTGAAACAATCTGGTGACCGCAGAAGGGCAGCTCGAGGAAGTCACAGCAACCTCCTAGGCCCAGCAAAAGCCAGAAAAGCGACAGGGGTGCAAACGCTGTGTATTGTGAAGCTTTTTGCCTGTTTTGTTTGGTGACCTTTGGGTCAATTAAACTGCATTTTATTTTTTGGTGGGTTTTCTCCTGTCTTGCTTTTAGAGCAAGGCTGATATTTTTGCGTGATTCTCTCGCCCGATTTTCAGTCTTCAGCTTCTTCTCAGGTGGCACTGCGATTTTCAAAGAAAAGCTCTTCCTTTCGGTTCAGTTCAGTTGCTGTCGTTCGGTTCTTAAATGGTAGCAACGTTTAGTATTCTATATTAGATAGTTTATGACCACAGACAGTAATGGGACATACATGGATAGACGTGAAATGTAAGTTGTCAAAATATTTATTGCCTTACAATTCTCGGAGGTAGGGGTGTGTTTCCTGGGGTTTCAAAATCTATTTCACTAAAAAGGTTTGTAACAAATCCTGCAAAGTGTTCAGCCCGTACCGGGCGACCTGGCTGTCGTCAGCCTGTGCGTACAAGGAGTGGTGGGCCATTAGCCGAATGTGTGTTAACCGACACGCGTGGAGCAATTCCGCATCCGTCTGCTTCTGTGGCAAAGCGGGTGCCCGCTCCTGTCCTACGGACACGTTCCACAGAGGGGGGAGGCACAATTAGTTTTCCTGAATCCGGGATGTTCGTTTTGGGTTCGTTTTGTGATGCGTCTCCTCATAATTTGAGGCATGGGTAGCGTGTGAATTCCTAGTTAAAATTCTCACAGTTAAAAAGGCAAAACTTCTCCCGAGAAAAAAAATTTCAAATTTGATTGCATAATGAAACGAGGCCTGTTTTTCTGCACAGAAACGATTTGTGGAAATCGTCCTGAATTACAAGCGTGTATACCCAGATGTGTACACTCCAAGTTGGCAGATAGGCTGCAGCAGAAATGTAAAGCATGCTTTAAGGTGAAAGATGGCTGTAACTGTGATGAAAACTTTAAGGTTCGTACTAGATGCTTTTAAAGTAGGATTTTTAACAGGCAGGCGCAGCGGCAATTTTAGAGCTGAGTGGTGCCGAATATTACCCATTTACAGACAGAATTCTCGGTACTGTCTTAGATTTACATCGAATTTCTATCAAATGAGCCACCTAGCCTTCCTATATAGTATATTTTGGTGCCCCGATATTACTTGGCGTATTTCATAAGTATACCTTTTATGGCCGTTTCTCGTGCTTTTCCGAGAGAGCTGCTTTACTTTTTCATAGTTGCACGGTTTTTGAATGCCTCTTCTGCCTTTCAGATCTTCTCTTTCTCCTACGCCTTAAATACTCGTACAAGAACAAGCAGAAAATGTTATGTGCAGCTGTAACGTGCTTTGGGGTTTTTTTTGGTAGGATGAAATGGAAATACTGGGACTGGCGATCCAGAAGTCTGAAGAAGCCACCGTAAAGGACCGTCCCAGTGACTACCGTCGAGTTAGGATTATTAAAAGCACCAAAGCGACACGCTCGTAGAGATGGGGACTACCTCTGGACACGTGTTAATCCCGGTCAGGTGTCCTCGGGATACAGATGGTCTGCGCTTCCTGCTCTGACGAGACAGAAGCGATGAGCTTCAGGATGAGCTCCTGAAGACAAGAAAGAGGCCAGGTGCCGGGGTTCTTGTCTCTTTGTTTGTTTGTTTGTTTGTTTTGGGCGGGGGGTGGCGGGCGGGCGGGCGTGTGGCTTCCAAAACAGGGTGCGCGGTTGACTGCAGGTGGCAGCCTGCAGAGCTCTTTTGCTGCCTGACCTCGCCTTTTCTTTGTCACTCCTCTTTCATGGCATCTGCGCTGAAAGCCCGGGCGGTCAACGAAGAGACGTGGACAAAACGGGACGAACCGGCGCCGCTTCTGCCTGTTTTCCAGGCTTTGCCACGAACCAAGGAGCATCATCAGCCTCGTCACTGGTGGCGGCGAGTCCTGAGGTGGCTTAGGTGAGTCGAGCCTTCCAGGAACGTCCGTTGTCCGTAGCCTACGGCGTGTCATTTGGACGTCAGTCGGAAGGAGGTTTCCCTTTCTGAAAGGGAACCGGTTTCTCGTGCCAAGCGGTTGCCTCTCCTGAAGTTCCCACGAGAGGGGATCCTCGGAGACGATGCGCTGGGCAGCAGAAGTCATCAGCGAGGAGACGTCGCGCGCTCTATTAAATAGGGACAAAAAGAAAGACGATGTCCTTCCAAAGGCCCGAGCGCGGCACCTCTTCCGACGGCCGATGGCATGGCCGGCCTTTGGGCTCTGGGTCCCCCGTAACAGCGGGGACACGGCCAAACCCTGTTCCTCTGCGTGTTCGGCACAGCCGAAAGCCTTGGCCGGTCCGCCGGTCGTTTTCGGTAGCCTGGTGGATCGCGGCACCGGGGATTGGATTTCCCCCCGCCAAAAGTACAGCCGTTTGGGGAATCTCTTACCTTCCTGGTTTTTTCTATCGTAAAGGAGACTTTAAAAAAAGGGTTAAAGTCGTATAACGTGCAAACTGACTTGCAGGCTTTAAACGGCAACCGTCCACCGGCTGTAGCCTACAGCGTCTTAGGCGTCCCTAAGCGGCGAGGTATTTGTTCCAAATCTTTGAAAAGAGAGGCGACTGAAGGTAACGGGTTGGGTTTTTGGTTGGGTTTTTTTTCTAGTTTTTTTGTTTTTTGTTTTTCCCCCCCCCTTTTCTTTAGGCGGAGCGCTCTGAAGAACCTGATTTCTGCCTGGCTTTCAGCGTCGCGTTTCCCCGGCAGTGCGGTAGCATCTCTCTCGGGCAGTGCCGCCGGCCAGATGTCCCTCCTCCTTGGGTAGGAGAGAAAGCAGCCCCCGGTCAAATGACAACTGCGCGTTCTGGAGACGGAGAGCGCAACGGTGGGGGTTCGGAGCTGTGCCAGTTGAATTAGCGCCGAAGAAAAAGTCCGAGGCTTTTCTAGCGTGAGTATTTTTCTTGGCCGTATCTAAACGCGCGCAGAGCTTTCCAGCGGCGGGGAAAGGGAAGGGAGGAGGCGCTTCCCCCCAGCGGGCGGAGGGTTTGTTACGCTGTTAGGCTGAGAAGGTGTTGCAAGTGGCACGGGTCAGTCTGAATAGGGACCTGAAGCGTCGGGATGGCTCCGGCTTTGGCAGGCCGTGCCGTCTTTGGAGCGGAGCTGTTTCCCCGCAATCCTCCTGTAGCTCAGCTCCTGTCCTGTCCCTCGGCCGGAGGGAATTCCTCTACTCTCTTCGGTGCTCTTTCGTTTGATGATGCTGATCTCCGGTTGGGGTTTGCTGTTTGTTTTGCAGGTGCCTCGTTGTCCGCGTCTCGTGCTGCTCGACAGATGCCCCGGCCCGGGTTTGCAGCCGGTGGTGGAGCCGCCTGAGGGGAAGGGGCCAGCCCTGGGTCTGGTCGTTCGGTGCATTTTTTGGGGCGAATTAAAAAAAACGGTGTGTGTGTGTGGGGGGGTGGTGGTGTGATGATGTCATTTGGGGCAGCCGGATGTCAGCGGGGGAGCGACGGTGCGGCGGAGGAGCAGGTGAGTGGGGGTTAAGTGGGGTTCCCCCCACAAGAGGGTGGGTCACGGCCCCCAAACGCCTGAAAACTTGGTGCGGGGCAGGTGGTTGGGGTTTTGGGCGGTGGTGTTTAAAAAATGTTAAAAGCTGTATATGCGGGGGTGAGGCATTGGAGTAGAGAACAATCTCTCATTTTTCTGTGTGTTGAAAAATAATATTCCCTTACGTATATAAAAGGAGTTCCAAATACCGACCCGTATCTCTAAGGATTCTGTATTATTTAATGGGAGTTTAGACGACGGAAAGATTTTTTAAAAGATTTATTTATAAAGAGAGATTGAAGCGTCAAAGCGGATGTCTGGACAGGTCGCTAGTCCAATTGGATGTTGTCTATCGTGCGTGTTAATCTGTAAGTCTAAACAGATGTGACTCTTAGCAGAGGTTCTGTCGAAGTGTATCAAGAGCATCCGTTTTCCCTAAGTCTTACCCACGGGTCGGTCAGTGCGGAGGCGTAAACGCCTGTGCTGTAGATGGTTCCAGACTGCAAAGAGAGCCTATCGCTAGAAGGGATTTCCAAACTGGCCCTCCCCTCTGCTCTCTCTTGCCGGCGTCCAAGCGCTTTCAAAAGCGCTTTAAGCAGGAGTGTTGATTCCCAGGAGGATAGGGAAGCTCTACAGAGAGACTTAGGTAGATTGGATCGTTGGGCCAACATCAGTGGTATGAGTTTCAACAAGGGCAAGTGCCAGGTTCTGCGCTTGGGCCGCAATAACCCCGAGCAGCGCTACAGGCTTGGGGAAATGTGGCTGGAAAACCACCTGGAAGAAAGAGACCTGGGGGTTCTAATGGACAAGCGGCTGAACGTGAGCCGGCAGTGTGCCCAGGTGGCCACGAAAGCCAACGGCATCCTGGCTTGTATTAGAAACAGCGTGAGCAGCAGAAGTAGGGAGGCGATTGTGCCCCTGTACTCGGCACTGGTGAGGCCACACCTGGAGTATTGCGTCCGGTTTTGGGCACCTCAATCCAAGAGAGATGTCGAGGTGCTGGAGCGAGTGCAGAGGAGGGCAACGAAGCTGGTGAAGGGCCTGGAAAACAAATCCTATGAAGAGCGGTTGAAGGAGCTGGGACTGTTTAGTATGAGGAAGAGGGGGCTGAGAGGAGACCTCGTCACTCTCTAAAACTACTTGAAAGGACACTGTAGAGAGGTCGGTGCTGGTCTCTTGGCACAGGTAGGTAATGACAGAACGAGAGGGAACGGCTTCAAGCTCCAACAGGGTAGGTTTAGACTGGACATTAGGAAAGAATGTTTCACAGAGGGAGTGGTCGGGCATTGGAACAGGCTACCCAGGGAGGTGGTCGAGTCACCATCCCTGGATGTGTTTAAGAACCGTTGAGATGTGGTGTTGGGGGATATGGTGTAGGGGAGAACTTTGTAGAGTAGGGTAGATGGTTGGACTCGATGATCCCAAGGGTCTCTTGCAACCTAGACGATTCTATGATTCTATGAAAAGCAGCCCCTTCCCCCGTTTCCCCTCCCGCCCTGGGGAGCTGGATCGGTGCAGCGGGACAGGAGGAAAAAAACCCAGCCCCGCTTTCCTGCAGGGACGCAAAGCTCCCCGATGTCTCTGTGGTGGATAAGGCGGCACCCCCGCCTGCCTTCCTGGACGCCGGCGGACTGGCTGCTGTCGCCCCCACGGCCCCCGGGGCCACGCGCAGAGCGCCGCGGCGTCCCTGGGGCTGGTTGCGGGGCGAACACCGGAGGTTTTTGGCGCCGAGGCGACGGCTGCGGCTGCCCGGACTGCGAGCGGGGACAGGGCAGAGAGCGGGAAGGCCTGCCCGCCGGTAAGTGGTCACGGTCCCTGGGTGGAGGGAAGCGGGCTGAGAGCAGTCACCGCTCATGGCCCCGGTGAGGTCTCAGAGGGGGACAAGGAAGGGGGCGTGGGCGCTGTCCGGCTGCCCGGTGCTTTCCGCCCGCTGCGGACCGGTCCGCAGCGATTTCTGGGCTGGCCGCCGTTTTCCCCCGGCCCCCTCCGGTTCCGGAGCGGCTCGGCCCGCCCATACCGCGCGCCCATTGGTCGCGGTGCCGTAAGCGGCGTCCGTCCTCTAGGAGCCCCCGTCCCATTGGTCGATCGCGCCGTCAATCTCCAGCGCCTCCCAGTCCGGCCAATCGGAGCGCGGCAGGCGATCCGACCAATCGGAGCGGGGCGGTCGCGTTGTGATTGGCTCGTCCTCCTGTCAATCCGCCCGGGGGCTGTTGCCATGGTGAGGACGCCCCGCCCGGTCGCGCATGCGCAGTAGTAAGGACGGCGCCGCCCTCACTACTGCGCATGCGCCACCGGGCGGGGCGTCCTCACCATGGCAACCGCCATTGGCGTCCCACTCCGGCCAATCGGAGCGCGGCAGGCGATCCGACCAATCGGAGCGCGGCGGTCGCGTTGTGATTGGCTCGTCCTCCTGTCAATCCGCCCGGGGGCGGTTGCCATGGTGAGGAAGCCCCGCCTGGTCGCGCATGCGCAGTAGTAAGGGCGGCGCCGTGCTCGCTACTGCCGCCTTGTGGACAAAAAGCGGTACTGCAGGTGGGGGGCGCGCATGCGCAGTGGAAAGAGTGGCGCCGCCCTCGCTGCTGCCGCCGCTTGTGGACAAAAAGCGGTACTGCAGGTACGGGGGTAGGGGGGTCCGGCCGCATGCGCAGTGGACGGGGGGGGGGGGCGCTGCGCTCGCCGCTGCCGCCCGTGCCAGCAGAAACCGGCGCTGCAGCTCGGCGGATGCGGGGGGGGAAGGCGGAGCCCTGGGAGGTTCCATTTTCCCCAAATTGGGGAAAATTATTCAATTTGGGGTTTTTTTCGGTGCTTTTCCGCAACGGAAAAGACTTCAGGGTTTTGTTAGGGTTTTTCTTGCCCTTCCCCGCCGCCGGGGACGGCGCCCATGCGGGGGCTGACGCTGCAGAACCGTAAATTGAACCCCCAAATTGAACCCCGAACATGAATAACATTTTCCCCAATTTGGGGAAAAGGGAACCTTCCCCGGTCCCGCCTCCCCCCGCTCCCCGAGCCGCAGCGCCGGTTTCTGCTGGCACGGGCGGCAGCGGCGGCGAGCGCAGCGCCCCCCTTTCTACTGGGCATGCGCGCCGCCCCCCCCCCCCCCCGCCCTGTACCTGCGTACCTGCAGTACCGCTTTTTGTCCACGAGGGGGCAGTAGCGAGCACGGCGCCGCCCTCACTACTGCGCATGCGCGACCAGGAGGGGGCTTCCTCACCATGGCAACCGCCATTAGCGTCCCAGTCCGGCCAATCGGAGCGCGGCAGGCGATCCGACCAATCGGAGCGCGGCGGTCGCGTTGTGATTGGCTCGTCCTCCTGTCAATCTGCCCGGGGGCGGTTGCCATGGTGTGGAAGCCCCGCCCGGTCGCGCATGCGCAGTAGTAAGGACGGCGCCGCCCTCACTACTGCGCATGCGCCACCGGGCGGGGCGTCCTCACCATGGCAACCGCCCCCTGGCGGATTGACAGGAGGACGAGCCAATCACAGCGCGACCGCCGCGCTCCGATTGGTCGGATCGCCTGCCGCGCTCCGATTGGCCGGGGTGGGAGGCGCTGAAGATTGACGGCGCGACCGACCAATGGGACGGGCTCCCCGAGGACGGACGCCGCTTCCGGCGCCGTGACCAATGGGCGCGCCGCATGGGCGGGCCGAGCCGCTCCGGAAGCGGAGCGGGCCGGGGGAAAATGGCGGCGCGCGCAGAAGCGGCTGCGGCGCGGCGCGGACCGGACCGCACCGCACCGGACCGGACCGGCGCGGGCGGAAAGCACCGGGCAGCCGGACAGCGTCGCGGTGCCGCTGGACAGCGTCGCGGTGCCGCTGGACAGCGTCGCGGTGCCGCTGGACAGCGTCGCGAGGCAGCTGGACAGCGTCGAGGCCAGCGGCGGGGCGCGGGAAAGGCGGCCGGGGTCCCGAGGCGGCTCCGAGGGGAGACGGCGTTGCGGGGGGGCGGGCTGAGGCGTCTGGGGAGGTGCTCGCGGCTCCCGGGGCTGGCAAACGGGCTCGCGTGGCTGGTGTTGGGGCTTCAGCCGGAGAGGGAGTCGTGTGGCTTTGGGCTGAGGGGCGGGGGCGGAGTCCGGCGTTTTGGGGACTTGAGCAGAGGCTCAGCGGCTGGGTTTTGGGGCTCGGAAGGGGGCAGTAAGTGATGCGGTTTGGGGGCGGAGAGCAGAAGCCGTTTTGGCTGGTTCTGCAGGGGGGGTGGGCAGGAGGGCGTTGGGGGCTGCGGGGTGCTCAAACAGCAGGTGAGGTTTTCAAATCTGCAACTTGTAACTGTTGCAGCTTTATTCTGGCTTCCTCCATTTTTGCAAAAGCTTCTGTTGCTAGACAGAGCATTCCTCTGTGTATCAGCTACTTGAGCTAGTTTATTTCAATGCGTCTGATCAGGTTTGTCTGTTCAGCAAAGTGGCATTTAAAGGTGACGTTTCACCGGATGCCAGCGGCTGTGCCTTATTTCCAGTATAAAGATGTATTCCCCAAATATCAGAGTGGGATATAACAACTGCAGCTGGTCAAAAGTAACACTGAAATGCAAAATTTAGAATTTCTTTTTTCCCATTGGCTCCTCCTCAGTATGAACACAAAGTTAATTTCTATTCTTAATTCCTATTTATGCTACATATATGAAGGATGAACGCGAGGAAAGGAGACCATAAAATACTGGCCTATTGCTATTTGTATGCTGTGCTTTGAACAGAAGAGACAAAACTGTCCCTTTTGTGAAATAATACTGGCTGTATCAGTGCCGTCCTCATGTTTTTATTCAAAAATGTGAGATTTGTTGCCCCGAATGGTGAGAGTAGTTTTTGTTAATGGAAGTCGCAAGAGGTTCTGCCACCTTAAAAACCATAGAATCGTAGAATGGTTAGAATTGGAAGGGACCTTCAAGATCATCGTGTTGCAGCCCCCCTGCCTTGGGCAGGGACGCCTCCACTAGAGCGGGTTGCTCAAAGCCCCGTCCAGCCTGGCCTTAAACACTTCCAGGGATGGGGCATCCACAGCTTCCCCGGGCAACCTGTTCCAGTGCCTCACCACCCTCACGGTAAAGAATTTCCTCCTAATACCTAGCCTGAATCTCCCCTCTTCCGATTTAAAACCGTTACCCCTTGTCCTGTCGCTACCTTTCCCGACAGAGAGTCCCTCTCCGGCTCTCCCGTGGGCTCCCTTCAGATATTGGAAGGCTGCTCTGAGGTCTCCCCGGAGCCTTCTCTTCTCCAGGCTGAACAACCCCAGCTCTCTCAGTCTCTCTTCACAGGGGAGGTGCTCCGTCCCTCCGATGGTTTTCGTGGCCCTCCGCTGGGCCCCTTCCAACAGGTCCACGTCCTTCCCGTGTCGAGGACTCCAAAGCTGGACACCGTACTCCAGGTGGGGTCTCGCGCGCGCAGAGTAGAGGGGGGTAGAATCGCCTCCCGTGACCCGCTGGCCACGCTTCTCTTGATGCAGCCCAGGGTGGGGTTGGCTTTCTGGGCTGCCAGCGCGCGTTGCCGGCTCGTACTGACATGTAATAATGCTACTGACGTACCGTTAGCAGCCTCGTGTTAAAAGAAGCGAGAAGCTGTAATATCCTTAATTTAGACAGTTTTTACGTGAAATGGTGCATCCTCACTGTTTTGTCACTTTCAGGAGCGAGCAATTGACCAAGAGCGCGAGAGAGACCTTTGCCAGCAAGAGATAGGGAAGCCGGAACAACAGCTTAAGGTTCCACAAAGGATTCGGCCTGTCAGCGAGCATCAAACCGGAGAGGTAACGCGCGCTATTGCTTGTACTCAAGGGATCTAAATGGTACGCTGACAGCCGTTCGGATACCCTAGGGAAGCTGTTTTATGGTGTCCCTAACCTGCATCCGTTCGCAAGGCAGGAAAGGAAATCCCCCGAGATGCAAGGCTACGGTGTCGGGGGAACGTGGGGAAAGTGTGTTCTGGGTGTTTTTTGAGTCGGTCGGTTGGATGTTTTTAGTAGCAGACACACAGAAGCCTCGTAACTTTCAAAAAGACTCCCTCGCGTAACTTAATTTAGAAAATGGGGTTTTCAAAAGCCCGTGGAAACATTCAGGACTCCTGTAGCGATTCCCCCTGCTCTTGTGTCCTTTTGTGACATCCTGTTGGTAGCACGGGTACGGGCACCGCAGGAACGCAGTGACCAAGGGGTCACAGCCGAGACGTAGCGGCGCTCTCTGCGTGCGCCTCCCCGGGAGACGTCTGTCTCCCCTGAAACAATCTGGTGACCGCAGAAGGGCAGCTCGAGGAAGTCACAGCAACCTCCTAGGCCCAGCAAAAGCCAGAAAAGCGACAGGGGTGCAAACGCTGTGTATTGTGAAGCTTTTTGCCTGTTTTGTTTGGTGACCTTTGGGTCAATTAAACTGCATTTTATTTTTTGGTGGGTTTTCTCCTGTCTTGCTTTTAGAGCAAGGCTGATATTTTTGCGTGATTCTCTCGCCCGATTTTCAGTCTTCAGCTTCTTCTCAGGTGGCACTGCGATTTTCAAAGAAAAGCTCTTCCTTTCGGTTCAGTTCAGTTGCTGTCGTTCGGTTCTTAAATGGTAGCAACGTTTAGTATTCTATATTAGATAGTTTATGACCACAGACAGTAATGGGACATACATGGATAGACGTGAAATGTAAGTTGTCAAAATATTTATTGCCTTACAATTCTCGGAGGTAGGGGTGTGTTTCCTGGGGTTTCAAAATCTATTTCACTAAAAAGGTTTGTAACAAATCCTGCAAAGTGTTCAGCCCGTACCGGGCGACCTGGCTGTCGTCAGCCTGTGCGTACAAGGAGTGGTGGGCCATTAGCCGAATGTGTGTTAACCGACACGCGTGGAGCAATTCCGCATCCGTCTGCTTCTGTGGCAAAGCGGGTGCCCGCTCCTGTCCTACGGACACGTTCCACAGAGGGGGGAGGCACAATTAGTTTTCCTGAATCCGGGATGTTCGTTTTGGGTTCGTTTTGTGATGCGTCTCCTCATAATTTGAGGCATGGGTAGCGTGTGAATTCCTAGTTAAAATTCTCACAGTTAAAAAGGCAAAACTTCTCCCGAGAAAAAAAATTTCAAATTTGATTGCATAATGAAACGAGGCCTGTTTTTCTGCACAGAAACGATTTGTGGAAATCGTCCTGAATTACAAGCGTGTATACCCAGATGTGTACACTCCAAGTTGGCAGATAGGCTGCAGCAGAAATGTAAAGCATGCTTTAAGGTGAAAGATGGCTGTAACTGTGATGAAAACTTTAAGGTTCGTACTAGATGCTTTTAAAGTAGGATTTTTAACAGGCAGGCGCAGCGGCAATTTTAGAGCTGAGTGGTGCCGAATATTACCCATTTACAGACAGAATTCTCGGTACTGTCTTAGATTTACATCGAATTTCTATCAAATGAGCCACCTAGCCTTCCTATATAGTATATTTTGGTGCCCCGATATTACTTGGCGTATTTCATAAGTATACCTTTTATGGCCGTTTCTCGTGCTTTTCCGAGAGAGCTGCTTTACTTTTTCATAGTTGCACGGTTTTTGAATGCCTCTTCTGCCTTTCAGATCTTCTCTTTCTCCTACGCCTTAAATGCTCGTACAAGAACAAGCAGAAAATGTTATGTGCAGCTGTAACGTGCTTTGGGGTTTTTTTTGGTAGGATGAAATGGAAATACTGGGACTGGCGATCCAGAAGTCTGAAGAAGCCACCGTAAAGGACCGTCCCAGTGACTACCGTCGAGTTAGGATTATTAAAAGCACCAAAGCGACACGCTCGTAGAGATGGGGACTACCTCTGGACACGTGTTAATCCCGGTCAGGTGTCCTCGGGATACAGATGGTCTGCGCTTCCTGCTCTGACGAGACAGAAGCGATGAGCTTCAGGATGAGCTCCTGAAGACAAGAAAGAGGCCAGGTGCCGGGGTTCTTGTCTCTTTGTTTGTTTGTTTGTTTGTTTTGGGCGGGGGGTGGCGGGCGGGCGGGCGTGTGGCTTCCAAAACAGGGTGCGCGGTTGACTGCAGGTGGCAGCCTGCAGAGCTCTTTTGCTGCCTGACCTCGCCTTTTCTTTGTCACTCCTCTTTCATGGCATCTGCGCTGAAAGCCGGGGCGGTCAACGAAGAGACGTGGACAAAACGGGACGAACCGGCGCCGCTTCTGCCTGTTTTCCAGGCTTTGCCACGAACCAAGGAGCATCATCAGCCTCGTCACTGGTGGCGGCGAGTCCTGAGGTGGCTTAGGTGAGTCGAGCCTTCCAGGAACGTCCGTTGTCCGTAGCCTACGGCGTGTCATTTGGACGTCAGTCGGAAGGAGGTTTCCCTTTCTGAAAGGGAACCGGTTTCTCGTGCCAAGCGGTTGCCTCTCCTGAAGTTCCCACGAGAGGGGATCCTCGGAGACGATGCGCTGGGCAGCAGAAGTCATCAGCGAGGAGACGTCGCGCGCTCTATTAAATAGGGACAAAAAGAAAGACGATGTCCTTCCAAAGGCCCGAGCGCGGCACCTCTTCCGACGGCCGATGGCATGGCCGGCCTTTGGGCTCTGGGTCCCCCGTAACAGCGGGGACACGGCCAAACCCTGTTCCTCTGCGTGTTCGGCACAGCCGAAAGCCTTGGCCGGTCCGCCGGTCGTTTTCGGTAGCCTGGTGGATTGCGGCACCGGGGATTGGATTTCCCCCCGCCAAAAGTACAGCCGTTTGGGGAATCTCTTACCTTCCTGGTTTTTTCTATCGTAAAGGAGACTTTAAAAAAAGGGTTAAAGTCGTATAACGTGCAAACTGACTTGCAGGCTTTAAACGGCAACCGTCCACCGGCTGTAGCCTACAGCGTCTTAGGCGTCCCTAAGCGGCGAGGTATTTGTTCCAAATCTTTGAAAAGAGAGGCGACTGAAGGTAACGGGTTGGGTTTTTGGTTGGGTTTTTTTTCTAGTTTTTTTGTTTTTTGTTTTTCCCCCCCCCTTTTCTTTAGGCGGAGCGCTCTGAAGAACCTGATTTCTGCCTGGCTTTCAGCGTCGCGTTTCCCCGGCAGTGCGGTAGCATCTCTCTCGGGCAGTGCCGCCGGCCAGATGTCCCTCCTCCTTGGGTAGGAGAGAAAGCAGCCCCCGGTCAAATGACAACTGCGCGTTCTGGAGACGGAGAGCGCAACGGTGGGGGTTCGGAGCTGTGCCAGTTGAATTAGCGCCGAAGAAAAAGTCCGAGGCTTTTCTAGCGTGAGTATTTTTCTTGGCCGTATCTAAACGCGCGCAGAGCTTTCCAGCGGCGGGGAAAGGGAAGGGAGGAGGCGCTTCCCCCCAGCGGGCGGAGGGTTTGTTACGCTGTTAGGCTGAGAAGGTGTTGCAAGTGGCACGGGTCAGTCTGAATAGGGACCTGAAGCGTCGGGATGGCTCCGGCTTTGGCAGGCCGTGCCGTCTTTGGAGCGGAGCTGTTTCCCCGCAATCCTCCTGTAGCTCAGCTCCTGTCCTGTCCCTCGGCCGGAGGGAATTCCTCTACTCTCTTCGGTGCTCTTTCGTTTGATGATGCTGATCTCCGGTTGGGGTTTGCTGTTTGTTTTGCAGGTGCCTCGTTGTCCGCGTCTCGTGCTGCTCGACAGATGCCCCGGCCCGGGTTTGCAGCCGGTGGTGGAGCCGCCTGAGGGGAAGGGGCCAGCCCTGGGTCTGGTCGTTCGGTGCATTTTTTGGGGCGAATTAAAAAAAACGGTGTGTGTGTGTGGGGGGGTGGTGGTGTGATGATGTCATTTGGGGCAGCCGGATGTCAGCGGGGGAGCGACGGTGCGGCGGAGGAGCAGGTGAGTGGGGGTTAAGTGGGGTTCCCCCCACAAGAGGGTGGGTCACGGCCCCCAAACGCCTGAAAACTTGGTGCGGGGCAGGTGGTTGGGGTTTTGGGCGGTGGTGTTTAAAAAATGTTAAAAGCTGTATATGCGGGGGTGAGGCATTGGAGTAGAGAACAATCTCTCATTTTTCTGTGTGTTGAAAAATAATATTCCCTTACGTATATAAAAGGAGTTCCAAATACCGACCCGTATCTCTAAGGATTCTGTATTATTTAATGGGAGTTTAGACGACGGAAAGATTTTTTAAAAGATTTATTTATAAAGAGAGATTGAAGCGTCAAAGCGGATGTCTGGACAGGTCGCTAGTCCAATTGGATGTTGTCTATCGTGCGTGTTAATCTGTAAGTCTAAACAGATGTGACTCTTAGCAGAGGTTCTGTCGAAGTGTATCAAGAGCATCCGTTTTCCCTAAGTCTTACCCACGGGTCGGTCAGTGCGGAGGCGTAAACGCCTGTGCTGTAGATGGTTCCAGACTGCAAAGAGAGCCTATCGCTAGAAGGGATTTCCAAACTGGCCCTCCCCTCTGCTCTCTCTTGCCGGCGTCCAAGCGCTTTCAAAAGCGCTTTAAGCAGGAGTGTTGATTCCCAGGAGGATAGGGAAGCTCTACAGAGAGACTTAGGTAGATTGGATCGTTGGGCCAACATCAGTGGTATGAGTTTCAACAAGGGCAAGTGCCAGGTTCTGCGCTTGGGCCGCAATAACCCCGAGCAGCGCTACAGGCTTGGGGAAATGTGGCTGGAAAACCACCTGGAAGAAAGAGACCTGGGGGTTCTAATGGACAAGCGGCTGAACGTGAGCCGGCAGTGTGCCCAGGTGGCCACGAAAGCCAACGGCATCCTGGCTTGTATTAGAAACAGCGTGAGCAGCAGAAGTAGGGAGGCGATTGTGCCCCTGTACTCGGCACTGGTGAGGCCACACCTGGAGTATTGCGTCCGGTTTTGGGCACCTCAATCCAAGAGAGATGTCGAGGTGCTGGAGCGAGTGCAGAGGAGGGCAACGAAGCTGGTGAAGGGCCTGGAAAACAAATCCTATGAAGAGCGGTTGAAGGAGCTGGGACTGTTTAGTATGAGGAAGAGGGGGCTGAGAGGAGACCTCGTCACTCTCTAAAACTACTTGAAAGGACACTGTAGAGAGGTCGGTGCTGGTCTCTTGGCACAGGTAGGTAATGACAGAACGAGAGGGAACGGCTTCAAGCTCCAACAGGGTAGGTTTAGACTGGACATTAGGAAAGAATGTTTCACAGAGGGAGTGGTCGGGCATTGGAACAGGCTACCCAGGGAGGTGGTCGAGTCACCATCCCTGGATGTGTTTAAGAACCGTTGAGATGTGGTGTTGGGGGATATGGTGTAGGGGAGAACTTTGTAGAGTAGGGTAGATGGTTGGACTCGATGATCCCAAGGGTCTCTTGCAACCTAGACGATTCTATGATTCTATGAAAAGCAGCCCCTTCCCCCGTTTCCCCTCCCGCCCTGGGGAGCTGGATCGGTGCAGCGGGACAGGAGGAAAAAAACCCAGCCCCGCTTTCCTGCAGGGACGCAAAGCTCCCCGATGTCTCTGTGGTGGATAAGGCGGCACCCCCGCCTGCCTTCCTGGACGCCGGCGGACTGGCTGCTGTCGCCCCCACGGCCCCCGGGGCCACGCGCAGAGCGCCGCGGCGTCCCTGGGGCTGGTTGCGGGGCGAACACCGGAGGTTTTTGGCGCCGAGGCGACGGCTGCGGCTGCCCGGACTGCGAGCGGGGACAGGGCAGAGAGCGGGAAGGCCTGCCCGCCGGTAAGTGGTCACGGTCCCTGGGTGGAGGGAAGCGGGCTGAGAGCAGTCACCGCTCATGGCCCCGGTGAGGTCTCAGAGGGGGACAAGGAAGGGGGCGTGGGCGCTGTCCGGCTGCCCGGTGCTTTCCGCCCGCTGCGGACCGGTCCGCAGCGATTTCTGGGCTGGCCGCCGTTTTCCCCCGGCCCCCTCCGGTTCCGGAGCGGCTCGGCCCGCCCATACCGCGCGCCCATTGGTCGCGGTGCCGTAAGCGGCGTCCGTCCTCTAGGAGCCCCCGTCCCATTGGTCGATCGCGCCGTCAATCTCCAGCGCCTCCCAGTCCGGCCAATCGGAGCGCGGCAGGCGATCCGACCAATCGGAGCGGGGCGGTCGCGTTGTGATTGGCTCGTCCTCCTGTCAATCCGCCCGGGGGCTGTTGCCATGGTGAGGACGCCCCGCCCGGTCGCGCATGCGCAGTAGTAAGGACGGCGCCGCCCTCACTACTGCGCATGCGCCACCGGGCGGGGCGTCCTCACCATGGCAACCGCCATTGGCGTCCCACTCCGGCCAATCGGAGCGCGGCAGGCGATCCGACCAATCGGAGCGCGGCGGTCGCGTTGTGATTGGCTCGTCCTCCTGTCAATCCGCCCGGGGGCGGTTGCCATGGTGAGGAAGCCCCGCCTGGTCGCGCATGCGCAGTAGTAAGGGCGGCGCCGTGCTCGCTACTGCCGCCTTGTGGACAAAAAGCGGTACTGCAGGTGGGGGGCGCGCATGCGCAGTGGAAAGAGTGGCGCCGCCCTCGCTGCTGCCGCCGCTTGTGGACAAAAAGCGGTACTGCAGGTACGGGGGTAGGGGGGTCCGGCCGCATGCGCAGTGGACGGGGGGGGGGGGCGCTGCGCTCGCCGCTGCCGCCCGTGCCAGCAGAAACCGGCGCTGCAGCTCGGCGGATGCGGGGGGGGAAGGCGGAGCCCTGGGAGGTTCCATTTTCCCCAAATTGGGGAAAATTATTCAATTTGGGGTTTTTTTCGGTGCTTTTCCGCAACGGAAAAGACTTCAGGGTTTTGTTAGGGTTTTTCTTGCCCTTCCCCGCCGCCGGGGACGGCGCCCATGCGGGGGCTGACGCTGCAGAACCGTAAATTGAACCCCCAAATTGAACCCCGAACATGAATAACATTTTCCCCAATTTGGGGAAAAGGGAACCTTCCCCGGTCCCGCCTCCCCCCGCTCCCCGAGCCGCAGCGCCGGTTTCTGCTGGCACGGGCGGCAGCGGCGGCGAGCGCAGCGCCCCCCTTTCTACTGGGCATGCGCGCCCCCCCCCCCCCCCCCGCCCTGTACCTGCGTACCTGCAGTACCGCTTTTTGTCCACGAGGGGGCAGTAGCGAGCACGGCGCCGCCCTCACTACTGCGCATGCGCGACCAGGAGGGGGCTTCCTCACCATGGCAACCGCCATTAGCGTCCCAGTCCGGCCAATCGGAGCGCGGCAGGCGATCCGACCAATCGGAGCGCGGCGGTCGCGTTGTGATTGGCTCGTACTCCTGTCAATCTGCCCGGGGGCGGTTGCCATGGTGTGGAAGCCCCGCCCGGTCGCGCATGCGCAGTAGTAAGGACGGCGCCGCCCTCACTACTGCGCATGCGCCACCGGGCGGGGCGTCCTCACCATGGCAACCGCCCCCTGGCGGATTGACAGGAGGACGAGCCAATCACAGCGCGACCGCCGCGCTCCGATTGGTCGGATCGCCTGCCGCGCTCCGATTGGCCGGGGTGGGAGGCGCTGAAGATTGACGGCGCGACCGACCAATGGGACGGGCTCCCCGAGGACGGACGCCGCTTCCGGCGCCGTGACCAATGGGCGCGCCGCATGGGCGGGCCGAGCCGCTCCGGAAGCGGAGCGGGCCGGGGGAAAATGGCGGCGCGCGCAGAAGCGGCTGCGGCGCGGCGCGGACCGGACCGCACCGCACCGGACCGGACCGGCGCGGGCGGAAAGCACCGGGCAGCCGGACAGCGTCGCGGTGCCGCTGGACAGCGTCGCGGTGCCGCTGGACAGCGTCGCGAGGCAGCTGGACAGCGTCGAGGCCAGCGGCGGGGCGCGGGAAAGGCGGCCGGGGTCCCGAGGCGGCTCCGAGGGGAGACGGCGTTGCGGGGGGGCGGGCTGAGGCGTCTGGGGAGGTGCTCGCGGCTCCCGGGGCTGGCAAACGGGCTCGCGTGGCTGGTGTTGGGGCTTCAGCCGGAGAGGGAGTCGTGTGGCTTTGGGCTGAGGGGCGGGGGCGGAGTCCGGCGTTTTGGGGACTTGAGCAGAGGCTCAGCGGCTGGGTTTTGGGGCTCGGAAGGGGGCAGTAAGTGATGCGGTTTGGGGGCGGAGAGCAGAAGCCGTTTTGGCTGGTTCTGCAGGGGGGGTGGGCAGGAGGGCGTTGGGGGCTGCGGGGTGCTCAAACAGCAGGTGAGGTTTTCAAATCTGCAACTTGTAACTGTTGCAGCTTTATTCTGGCTTCCTCCATTTTTGCAAAAGCTTCTGTTGCTAGACAGAGCATTCCTCTGTGTATCAGCTACTTGAGCTAGTTTATTTCAATGCGTCTGATCAGGTTTGTCTGTTCAGCAAAGTGGCATTTAAAGGTGACGTTTCACCGGATGCCAGCGGCTGTGCCTTATTTCCAGTATAAAGATGTATTCCCCAAATATCAGAGTGGGATATAACAACTGCAGCTGGTCAAAAGTAACACTGAAATGCAAAATTTAGAATTTCTTTTTTCCCATTGGCTCCTCCTCAGTATGAACACAAAGTTAATTTCTATTCTTAATTCCTATTTATGCTACATATATGAAGGATGAACGCGAGGAAAGGAGACCATAAAATACTGGCCTATTGCTATTTGTATGCTGTGCTTTGAACAGAAGAGACAAAACTGTCCCTTTTGTGAAATAATACTGGCTGTATCAGTGCCGTCCTCATGTTTTTATTCAAAAATGTGAGATTTGTTGCCCCGAATGGTGAGAGTAGTTTTTGTTAATGGAAGTCGCAAGAGGTTCTGCCACCTTAAAAACCATAGAATCGTAGAATGGTTAGAATTGGAAGGGACCTTCAAGATCATCGTGTTGCAGCCCCCCTGCCTTGGGCAGGGACGCCTCCACTAGAGCGGGTTGCTCAAAGCCCCGTCCAGCCTGGCCTTAAACACTTCCAGGGATGGGGCATCCACAGCTTCCCCGGGCAACCTGTTCCAGTGCCTCACCACCCTCACGGTAAAGAATTTCCTCCTAATACCTAGCCTGAATCTCCCCTCTTCCGATTTAAAACCGTTACCCCTTGTCCTGTCGCTACCTTTCCCGACAGAGAGTCCCTCTCCGGCTCTCCCGTGGGCTCCCTTCAGATATTGGAAGGCTGCTCTGAGGTCTCCCCGGAGCCTTCTCTTCTCCAGGCTGAACAACCCCAGCTCTCTCAGTCTCTCTTCACAGGGGAGGTGCTCCGTCCCTCCGATGGTTTTCGTGGCCCTCCGCTGGGCCCCTTCCAACAGGTCCACGTCCTTCCCGTGTCGAGGACTCCAAAGCTGGACACCGTACTCCAGGTGGGGTCTCGCGCGCGCAGAGTAGAGGGGGGTAGAATCGCCTCCCGTGACCCGCTGGCCACGCTTCTCTTGATGCAGCCCAGGGTGGGGTTGGCTTTCTGGGCTGCCAGCGCGCGTTGCCGGCTCGTACTGACATGTAATAATGCTACTGACGTACCGTTAGCAGCCTCGTGTTAAAAGAAGCGAGAAGCTGTAATATCCTTAATTTAGACAGTTTTTACGTGAAATGGTGCATCCTCACTGTTTTGTCACTTTCAGGAGCGAGCAATTGACCGAGAGCGCGAGAGAGACCTTTGCCAGCAAGAGATAGGGAAGCCGGAACAACAGCTTAAGGTTCCACAAAGGATTCGGCCTGTCAGCGAGCATCAAACCGGAGAGGTAACGCGCGCTATTGCTTGTACTCAAGGGATCTAAATGGTACGCTGACAGCCGTTCGGATACCCTAGGGAAGCTGTTTTATGGTGTCCCTAACCTGCATCCGTTCGCAAGGCAGGAAAGGAAATCCCCCGAGATGAAAGGCTACGGTGTCGGGGGAACGTGGGGAAAGTGTGTTCTGGGTGTTTTTTGAGTCGGTCGGTTGGATGTTTTTAGTAGCAGACACACAGAAGCCTCGTAACTTTCAAAAAGACTCCCTCGCGTAACTTAATTTAGAAAATGGGGTTTTCAAAAGCCCGTGGAAACATTCAGGACTCCTGTAGCGATTCCCCCTGCTCTTGTGTCCTTTTGTGACATCCTGTTGGTAGCACGGGTACGGGCACCGCAGGAACGCAGTGACCAAGGGGTCACAGCCGAGACGTAGCGGCGCTCTCTGCGTGCGCCTCCCCGGGAGACGTCTGTCTCCCCTGAAACAATCTGGTGACCGCAGAAGGGCAGCTCGAGGAAGTCACAGCAACCTCCTAGGCCCAGCAAAAGCCAGAAAAGCGACAGGGGTGCAAACGCTGTGTATTGTGAAGCTTTTTGCCTGTTTTGTTTGGTGACCTTTGGGTCAATTAAACTGCATTTTATTTTTTGGTGGGTTTTCTCCTGTCTTGCTTTTAGAGCAAGGCTGATATTTTTGCGTGATTCTCTCGCCCGATTTTCAGTCTTCAGCTTCTTCTCAGGTGGCACTGCGATTTTCAAAGAAAAGCTCTTCCTTTCGGTTCAGTTCAGTTGCTGTCGTTCGGTTCTTAAATGGTAGCAACGTTTAGTATTCTATATTAGATAGTTTATGACCACAGACAGTAATGGGACATACATGGATAGACGTGAAATGTAAGTTGTCAAAATATTTATTGCCTTACAATTCTCGGAGGTAGGGGTGTGTTTCCTGGGGTTTCAAAATCTATTTCACTAAAAAGGTTTGTAACAAATCCTGCAAAGTGTTCAGCCCGTACCGGGCGACCTGGCTGTCGTCAGCCTGTGCGTACAAGGAGTGGTGGGCCATTAGCCGAATGTGTGTTAACCGACACGCGTGGAGCAATTCCGCATCCGTCTGCTTCTGTGGCAAAGCGGGTGCCCGCTCCTGTCCTACGGACACGTTCCACAGAGGGGGGAGGCACAATTAGTTTTCCTGAATCCGGGATGTTCGTTTTGGGTTCGTTTTGTGATGCGTCTCCTCATAATTTGAGGCATGGGTAGCGTGTGAATTCCTAGTTAAAATTCTCACAGTTAAAAAGGCAAAACTTCTCCCGAGAAAAAAAATTTCAAATTTGATTGCATAATGAAACGAGGCCTGTTTTTCTGCACAGAAACGATTTGTGGAAATCGTCCTGAATTACAAGCGTGTATACCCAGATGTGTACACTCCAAGTTGGCAGATAGGCTGCAGCAGAAATGTAAAGCATGCTTTAAGGTGAAAGATGGCTGTAACTGTGATGAAAACTTTAAGGTTCGTACTAGATGCTTTTAAAGTAGGATTTTTAACAGGCAGGCGCAGCGGCAATTTTAGAGCTGAGTGGTGCCGAATATTACCCATTTACAGACAGAATTCTCGGTACTGTCTTAGATTTACATCGAATTTCTATCAAATGAGCCACCTAGCCTTCCTATATAGTATATTTTGGTGCCCCGATATTACTTGGCGTATTTCATAAGTATACCTTTTATGGCCGTTTCTCGTGCTTTTCCGAGAGAGCTGCTTTACTTTTTCATAGTTGCACGGTTTTTGAATGCCTCTTCTGCCTTTCAGATCTTCTCTTTCTCCTACGCCTTAAATACTCGTACAAGAACAAGCAGAAAATGTTATGTGCAGCTGTAACGTGCTTTGGGGTTTTTTTTGGTAGGATGAAATGGAAATACTGGGACTGGCGATCCAGAAGTCTGAAGAAGCCACCGTAAAGGACCGTCCCAGTGACTACCGTCGAGTTAGGATTATTAAAAGCACCAAAGCGACACGCTCGTAGAGATGGGGACTACCTCTGGACACGTGTTAATCCCGGTCAGGTGTCCTCGGGATACAGATGGTCTGCGCTTCCTGCTCTGACGAGACAGAAGCGATGAGCTTCAGGATGAGCTCCTGAAGACAAGAAAGAGGCCAGGTGCCGGGGTTCTTGTCTCTTTGTTTGTTTGTTTGTTTGTTTTGGGCGGGGGGTGGCGGGCGGGCGGGCGTGTGGCTTCCAAAACAGGGTGCGCGGTTGACTGCAGGTGGCAGCCTGCAGAGCTCTTTTGCTGCCTGACCTCGCCTTTTCTTTGTCACTCCTCTTTCATGGCATCTGCGCTGAAAGCCCGGGCGGTCAACGAAGAGACGTGGACAAAACGGGACGAACCGGCGCCGCTTCTGCCTGTTTTCCAGGCTTTGCCACGAACCAAGGAGCATCATCAGCCTCGTCACTGGTGGCGGCGAGTCCTGAGGTGGCTTAGGTGAGTCGAGCCTTCCAGGAACGTCCGTTGTCCGTAGCCTACGGCGTGTCATTTGGACGTCAGTCGGAAGGAGGTTTCCCTTTCTGAAAGGGAACCGGTTTCTCGTGCCAAGCGGTTGCCTCTCCTGAAGTTCCCACGAGAGGGGATCCTCGGAGACGATGCGCTGGGCAGCAGAAGTCATCAGCGAGGAGACGTCGCGCGCTCTATTAAATAGGGACAAAAAGAAAGACGATGTCCTTCCAAAGGCCCGAGCGCGGCACCTCTTCCGACGGCCGATGGCATGGCCGGCCTTTGGGCTCTGGGTCCCCCGTAACAGCGGGGACACGGCCAAACCCTGTTCCTCTGCGTGTTCGGCACAGCCGAAAGCCTTGGCCGGTCCGCCGGTCGTTTTCGGTAGCCTGGTGGATCGCGGCACCGGGGATTGGATTTCCCCCCGCCAAAAGTACAGCCGTTTGGGGAATCTCTTACCTTCCTGGTTTTTTCTATCGTAAAGGAGACTTTAAAAAAAGGGTTAAAGTCGTATAACGTGCAAACTGACTTGCAGGCTTTAAACGGCAACCGTCCACCGGCTGTAGCCTACAGCGTCTTAGGCGTCCCTAAGCGGCGAGGTATTTGTTCCAAATCTTTGAAAAGAGAGGCGACTGAAGGTAACGGGTTGGGTTTTTGGTTGGGTTTTTTTTCTAGTTTTTTTGTTTTTTGTTTTTCCCCCCCCCTTTTCTTTAGGCGGAGCGCTCTGAAGAACCTGATTTCTGCCTGGCTTTCAGCGTCGCGTTTCCCCGGCAGTGCGGTAGCATCTCTCTCGGGCAGTGCCGCCGGCCAGATGTCCCTCCTCCTTGGGTAGGAGAGAAAGCAGCCCCCGGTCAAATGACAACTGCGCGTTCTGGAGACGGAGAGCGCAACGGTGGGGGTTCGGAGCTGTGCCAGTTGAATTAGCGCCGAAGAAAAAGTCCGAGGCTTTTCTAGCGTGAGTATTTTTCTTGGCCGTATCTAAACGCGCGCAGAGCTTTCCAGCGGCGGGGAAAGGGAAGGGAGGAGGCGCTTCCCCCCAGCGGGCGGAGGGTTTGTTACGCTGTTAGGCTGAGAAGGTGTTGCAAGTGGCACGGGTCAGTCTGAATAGGGACCTGAAGCGTCGGGATGGCTCCGGCTTTGGCAGGCCGTGCCGTCTTTGGAGCGGAGCTGTTTCCCCGCAATCCTCCTGTAGCTCAGCTCCTGTCCTGTCCCTCGGCCGGAGGGAATTCCTCTACTCTCTTCGGTGCTCTTTCGTTTGATGATGCTGATCTCCGGTTGGGGTTTGCTGTTTGTTTTGCAGGTGCCTCGTTGTCCGCGTCTCGTGCTGCTCGACAGATGCCCCGGCCCGGGTTTGCAGCCGGTGGTGGAGCCGCCTGAGGGGAAGGGGCCAGCCCTGGGTCTGGTCGTTCGGTGCATTTTTTGGGGCGAATTAAAAAAAACGGTGTGGGGGGGGGGGGGGGTGGTGGTGTGATGATGTCATTTGGGGCAGCCGGATGTCAGCGGGGGAGCGACGGTGCGGCGGAGGAGCAGGTGAGTGGGGGTTAAGTGGGGTTCCCCCCACAAGAGGGTGGGTCACGGCCCCCAAACGCCTGAAAACTTGGTGCGGGGCAGGTGGTTGGGGTTTTGGGCGGTGGTGTTTAAAAAATGTTAAAAGCTGTATATGCGGGGGTGAGGCATTGGAGTAGAGAACAATCTCTCATTTTTCTGTGTGTTGAAAAATAATATTCCCTTACGTATATAAAAGGAGTTCCAAATACCGACCCGTATCTCTAAGGATTCTGTATTATTTAATGGGAGTTTAGACGACGGAAAGATTTTTTAAAAGATTTATTTATAAAGAGAGATTGAAGCGTCAAAGCGGATGTCTGGACAGGTCGCTAGTCCAATTGGATGTTGTCTATCGTGCGTGTTAATCTGTAAGTCTAAACAGATGTGACTCTTAGCAGAGGTTCTGTCGAAGTGTATCAAGAGCATCCGTTTTCCCTAAGTCTTACCCACGGGTCGGTCAGTGCGGAGGCGTAAACGCCTGTGCTGTAGATGGTTCCAGACTGCAAAGAGAGCCTATCGCTAGAAGGGATTTCCAAACTGGCCCTCCCCTCTGCTCTCTCTTGCCGGCGTCCAAGCGCTTTCAAAAGCGCTTTAAGCAGGAGTGTTGATTCCCAGGAGGATAGGGAAGCTCTACAGAGAGACTTAGGTAGATTGGATCGTTGGGCCAACATCAGTGGTATGAGTTTCAACAAGGGCAAGTGCCAGGTTCTGCGCTTGGGCCGCAATAACCCCGAGCAGCGCTACAGGCTTGGGGAAATGTGGCTGGAAAACCACCTGGAAGAAAGAGACCTGGGGGTTCTAATGGACAAGCGGCTGAACGTGAGCCGGCAGTGTGCCCAGGTGGCCACGAAAGCCAACGGCATCCTGGCTTGTATTAGAAACAGCGTGAGCAGCAGAAGTAGGGAGGCGATTGTGCCCCTGTACTCGGCACTGGTGAGGCCACACCTGGAGTATTGCGTCCGGTTTTGGGCACCTCAATCCAAGAGAGATGTCGAGGTGCTGGAGCGAGTGCAGAGGAGGGCAACGAAGCTGGTGAAGGGCCTGGAAAACAAATCCTATGAAGAGCGGTTGAAGGAGCTGGGACTGTTTAGTATGAGGAAGAGGGGGCTGAGAGGAGACCTCGTCACTCTCTAAAACTACTTGAAAGGACACTGTAGAGAGGTCGGTGCTGGTCTCTTGGCACAGGTAGGTAATGACAGAACGAGAGGGAACGGCTTCAAGCTCCAACAGGGTAGGTTTAGACTGGACATTAGGAAAGAATGTTTCACAGAGGGAGTGGTCGGGCATTGGAACAGGCTACCCAGGGAGGTGGTCGAGTCACCATCCCTGGATGTGTTTAAGAACCGTTGAGATGTGGTGTTGGGGGATATGGTGTAGGGGAGAACTTTGTAGAGTAGGGTAGATGGTTGGACTCGATGATCCCAAGGGTCTCTTGCAACCTAGACGATTCTATGATTCTATGAAAAGCAGCCCCTTCCCCCGTTTCCCCTCCCGCCCTGGGGAGCTGGATCGGTGCAGCGGGACAGGAGGAAAAAAACCCAGCCCCGCTTTCCTGCAGGGACGCAAAGCTCCCCGATGTCTCTGTGGTGGATAAGGCGGCACCCCCGCCTGCCTTCCTGGACGCCGGCGGACTGGCTGCTGTCGCCCCCACGGCCCCCGGGGCCACGCGCAGAGCGCCGCGGCGTCCCTGGGGCTGGTTGCGGGGCGAACACCGGAGGTTTTTGGCGCCGAGGCGACGGCTGCGGCTGCCCGGACTGCGAGCGGGGACAGGGCAGAGAGCGGGAAGGCCTGCCCGCCGGTAAGTGGTCACGGTCCCTGGGTGGAGGGAAGCGGGCTGAGAGCAGTCACCGCTCATGGCCCCGGTGAGGTCTCAGAGGGGGACAAGGAAGGGGGCGTGGGCGCTGTCCGGCTGCCCGGTGCTTTCCGCCCGCTGCGGACCGGTCCGCAGCGATTTCTGGGCTGGCCGCCGTTTTCCCCCGGCCCCCTCCGGTTCCGGAGCGGCTCGGCCCGCCCATACCGCGCGCCCATTGGTCGCGGTGCCGTAAGCGGCGTCCGTCCTCTAGGAGCCCCCGTCCCATTGGTCGATCGCGCCGTCAATCTCCAGCGCCTCCCAGTCCGGCCAATCGGAGCGCGGCAGGCGATCCGACCAATCGGAGCGGGGCGGTCGCGTTGTGATTGGCTCGTCCTCCTGTCAATCCGCCCGGGGGCTGTTGCCATGGTGAGGACGCCCCGCCCGGTCGCGCATGCGCAGTAGTAAGGACGGCGCCGCCCTCACTACTGCGCATGCGCCACCGGGCGGGGCGTCCTCACCATGGCAACCGCCATTGGCGTCCCACTCCGGCCAATCGGAGCGCGGCAGGCGATCCGACCAATCGGAGCGCGGCGGTCGCGTTGTGATTGGCTCGTCCTCCTGTCAATCCGCCCGGGGGCGGTTGCCATGGTGAGGAAGCCCCGCCTGGTCGCGCATGCGCAGTAGTAAGGGCGGCGCCGTGCTCGCTACTGCCGCCTTGTGGACAAAAAGCGGTACTGCAGGTGGGGGGCGCGCATGCGCAGTGGAAAGAGTGGCGCCGCCCTCGCTGCTGCCGCCGCTTGTGGACAAAAAGCGGTACTGCAGGTACGGGGGTAGGGGGGTCCGGCCGCATGCGCAGTGGACGGGGGGGGGGGGCGCTGCGCTCGCCGCTGCCGCCCGTGCCAGCAGAAACCGGCGCTGCAGCTCGGCGGATGCGGGGGGGGAAGGCGGAGCCCTGGGAGGTTCCATTTTCCCCAAATTGGGGAAAATTATTCAATTTGGGGTTTTTTTCGGTGCTTTTCCGCAACGGAAAAGACTTCAGGGTTTTGTTAGGGTTTTTCTTGCCCTTCCCCGCCGCCGGGGACGGCGCCCATGCGGGGGCTGACGCTGCAGAACCGTAAATTGAACCCCCAAATTGAACCCCGAACATGAATAACATTTTCCCCAATTTGGGGAAAAGGGAACCTTCCCCGGTCCCGCCTCCCCCCGCTCCCCGAGCCGCAGCGCCGGTTTCTGCTGGCACGGGCGGCAGCGGCGGCGAGCGCAGCGCCCCCCTTTCTACTGGGCATGCGCGCCCCCCCCCCCCCCCCCCCGCCCTGTACCTGCGTACCTGCAGTACCGCTTTTTGTCCACGAGGGGGCAGTAGCGAGCACGGCGCCGCCCTCACTACTGCGCATGCGCGACCAGGAGGGGGCTTCCTCACCATGGCAACCGCCATTAGCGTCCCAGTCCGGCCAATCGGAGCGCGGCAGGCGATCCGACCAATCGGAGCGCGGCGGTCGCGTTGTGATTGGCTCGTCCTCCTGTCAATCTGCCCGGGGGCGGTTGCCATGGTGTGGAAGCCCCGCCCGGTCGCGCATGCGCAGTAGTAAGGACGGCGCCGCCCTCACTACTGCGCATGCGCCACCGGGCGGGGCGTCCTCACCATGGCAACCGCCCCCTGGCGGATTGACAGGAGGACGAGCCAATCACAGCGCGACCGCCGCGCTCCGATTGGTCGGATCGCCTGCCGCGCTCCGATTGGCCGGGGTGGGAGGCGCTGAAGATTGACGGCGCGACCGACCAATGGAACGGGCTCCCCGAGGACGGACGCCGCTTCCGGCGCCGTGACCAATGGGCGCGCCGCATGGGCGGGCCGAGCCGCTCCGGAAGCGGAGCGGGCCGGGGGAAAATGGCGGCGCGCGCAGAAGCGGCTGCGGCGCGGCGCGGACCGGACCGCACCGCACCGGACCGGACCGGCGCGGGCGGAAAGCACCGGGCAGCCGGACAGCGTCGCGGTGCCGCTGGACAGCGTCGCGGTGCCGCTGGACAGCGTCGCGGTGCCGCTGGACAGCGTCGCGAGGCAGCTGGACAGCGTCGAGGCCAGCGGCGGGGCGCGGGAAAGGCGGCCGGGGTCCCGAGGCGGCTCCGAGGGGAGACGGCGTTGCGGGGGGGCGGGCTGAGGCGTCTGGGGAGGTGCTCGCGGCTCCCGGGGCTGGCAAACGGGCTCGCGTGGCTGGTGTTGGGGCTTCAGCCGGAGAGGGAGTCGTGTGGCTTTGGGCTGAGGGGCGGGGGCGGAGTCCGGCGTTTTGGGGACTTGAGCAGAGGCTCAGCGGCTGGGTTTTGGGGCTCGGAAGGGGGCAGTAAGTGATGCGGTTTGGGGGCGGAGAGCAGAAGCCGTTTTGGCTGGTTCTGCAGGGGGGGTGGGCAGGAGGGCGTTGGGGGCTGCGGGGTGCTCAAACAGCAGGTGAGGTTTTCAAATCTGCAACTTGTAACTGTTGCAGCTTTATTCTGGCTTCCTCCATTTTTGCAAAAGCTTCTGTTGCTAGACAGAGCATTCCTCTGTGTATCAGCTACTTGAGCTAGTTTATTTCAATGCGTCTGATCAGGTTTGTCTGTTCAGCAAAGTGGCATTTAAAGGTGACGTTTCACCGGATGCCAGCGGCTGTGCCTTATTTCCAGTATAAAGATGTATTCCCCAAATATCAGAGTGGGATATAACAACTGCAGCTGGTCAAAAGTAACACTGAAATGCAAAATTTAGAATTTCTTTTTTCCCATTGGCTCCTCCTCAGTATGAACACAAAGTTAATTTCTATTCTTAATTCCTATTTATGCTACATATATGAAGGATGAACGCGAGGAAAGGAGACCATAAAATACTGGCCTATTGCTATTTGTATGCTGTGCTTTGAACAGAAGAGACAAAACTGTCCCTTTTGTGAAATAATACTGGCTGTATCAGTGCCGTCCTCATGTTTTTATTCAAAAATGTGAGATTTGTTGCCCCGAATGGTGAGAGTAGTTTTTGTTAATGGAAGTCGCAAGAGGTTCTGCCACCTTAAAAACCATAGAATCGTAGAATGGTTAGAATTGGAAGGGACCTTCAAGATCATCGTGTTGCAGCCCCCCTGCCTTGGGCAGGGACGCCTCCACTAGAGCGGGTTGCTCAAAGCCCCGTCCAGCCTGGCCTTAAACACTTCCAGGGATGGGGCATCCACAGCTTCCCCGGGCAACCTGTTCCAGTGCCTCACCACCCTCACGGTAAAGAATTTCCTCCTAATACCTAGCCTGAATCTCCCCTCTTCCGATTTAAAACCGTTACCCCTTGTCCTGTCGCTACCTTTCCCGACAGAGAGTCCCTCTCCGGCTCTCCCGTGGGCTCCCTTCAGATATTGGAAGGCTGCTCTGAGGTCTCCCCGGAGCCTTCTCTTCTCCAGGCTGAACAACCCCAGCTCTCTCAGTCTCTCTTCACAGGGGAGGTGCTCCGTCCCTCCGATGGTTTTCGTGGCCCTCCGCTGGGCCCCTTCCAACAGGTCCACGTCCTTCCCGTGTCGAGGACTCCAAAGCTGGACACCGTACTCCAGGTGGGGTCTCGCGCGCGCAGAGTAGAGGGGGGTAGAATCGCCTCCCGTGACCCGCTGGCCACGCTTCTCTTGATGCAGCCCAGGGTGGGGTTGGCTTTCTGGGCTGCCAGCGCGCGTTGCCGGCTCGTACTGACATGTAATAATGCTACTGACGTACCGTTAGCAGCCTCGTGTTAAAAGAAGCGAGAAGCTGTAATATCCTTAATTTAGACAGTTTTTACGTGAAATGGTGCATCCTCACTGTTTTGTCACTTTCAGGAGCGAGCAATTGACCAAGAGCGCGAGAGAGACCTTTGCCAGCAAGAGATAGGGAAGCCGGAACAACAGCTTAAGGTTCCACAAAGGATTCGGCCTGTCAGCGAGCATCAAACCGGAGAGGTAACGCGCGCTATTGCTTGTACTCAAGGGATCTAAATGGTACGCTGACAGCCGTTCGGATACCCTAGGGAAGCTGTTTTATGGTGTCCCTAACCTGCATCCGTTCGCAAGGCAGGAAAGGAAATCCCCCGAGATGCAAGGCTACGGTGTCGGGGGAACGTGGGGAAAGTGTGTTCTGGGTGTTTTTTGAGTCGGTCGGTTGGATGTTTTTAGTAGCAGACACACAGAAGCCTCGTAACTTTCAAAAAGACTCCCTCGCGTAACTTAATTTAGAAAATGGGGTTTTCAAAAGCCCGTGGAAACATTCAGGACTCCTGTAGCGATTCCCCCTGCTCTTGTGTCCTTTTGTGACATCCTGTTGGTAGCACGGGTACGGGCACCGCAGGAACGCAGTGACCAAGGGGTCACAGCCGAGACGTAGCGGCGCTCTCTGCGTGCGCCTCCCCGGGAGACGTCTGTCTCCCCTGAAACAATCTGGTGACCGCAGAAGGGCAGCTCGAGGAAGTCACAGCAACCTCCTAGGCCCAGCAAAAGCCAGAAAAGCGACAGGGGTGCAAACGCTGTGTATTGTGAAGCTTTTTGCCTGTTTTGTTTGGTGACCTTTGGGTCAATTAAACTGCATTTTATTTTTTGGTGGGTTTTCTCCTGTCTTGCTTTTAGAGCAAGGCTGATATTTTTGCGTGATTCTCTCGCCCGATTTTCAGTCTTCAGCTTCTTCTCAGGTGGCACTGCGATTTTCAAAGAAAAGCTCTTCCTTTCGGTTCAGTTCAGTTGCTGTCGTTCGGTTCTTAAATGGTAGCAACGTTTAGTATTCTATATTAGATAGTTTATGACCACAGACAGTAATGGGACATACATGGATAGACGTGAAATGTAAGTTGTCAAAATATTTATTGCCTTACAATTCTCGGAGGTAGGGGTGTGTTTCCTGGGGTTTCAAAATCTATTTCACTAAAAAGGTTTGTAACAAATCCTGCAAAGTGTTCAGCCCGTACCGGGCGACCTGGCTGTCGTCAGCCTGTGCGTACAAGGAGTGGTGGGCCATTAGCCGAATGTGTGTTAACCGACACGCGTGGAGCAATTCCGCATCCGTCTGCTTCTGTGGCAAAGCGGGTGCCCGCTCCTGTCCTACGGACACGTTCCACAGAGGGGGGAGGCACAATTAGTTTTCCTGAATCCGGGATGTTCGTTTTGGGTTCGTTTTGTGATGCGTCTCCTCATAATTTGAGGCATGGGTAGCGTGTGAATTCCTAGTTAAAATTCTCACAGTTAAAAAGGCAAAACTTCTCCCGAGAAAAAAAATTTCAAATTTGATTGCATAATGAAACGAGGCCTGTTTTTCTGCACAGAAACGATTTGTGGAAATCGTCCTGAATTACAAGCGTGTATACCCAGATGTGTACACTCCAAGTTGGCAGATAGGCTGCAGCAGAAATGTAAAGCATGCTTTAAGGTGAAAGATGGCTGTAACTGTGATGAAAACTTTAAGGTTCGTACTAGATGCTTTTAAAGTAGGATTTTTAACAGGCAGGCGCAGCGGCAATTTTAGAGCTGAGTGGTGCCGAATATTACCCATTTACAGACAGAATTCTCGGTACTGTCTTAGATTTACATCGAATTTCTATCAAATGAGCCACCTAGCCTTCCTATATAGTATATTTTGGTGCCCCGATATTACTTGGCGTATTTCATAAGTATACCTTTTATGGCCGTTTCTCGTGCTTTTCCGAGAGAGCTGCTTTACTTTTTCATAGTTGCACGGTTTTTGAATGCCTCTTCTGCCTTTCAGATCTTCTCTTTCTCCTACGCCTTAAATGCTCGTACAAGAACAAGCAGAAAATGTTATGTGCAGCTGTAACGTGCTTTGGGGTTTTTTTTGGTAGGATGAAATGGAAATACTGGGACTGGCGATCCAGAAGTCTGAAGAAGCCACCGTAAAGGACCGTCCCAGTGACTACCGTCGAGTTAGGATTATTAAAAGCACCAAAGCGACACGCTCGTAGAGATGGGGACTACCTCTGGACACGTGTTAATCCCGGTCAGGTGTCCTCGGGATACAGATGGTCTGCGCTTCCTGCTCTGACGAGACAGAAGCGATGAGCTTCAGGATGAGCTCCTGAAGACAAGAAAGAGGCCAGGTGCCGGGGTTCTTGTCTCTTTGTTTGTTTGTTTGTTTGTTTTGGGCGGGGGGTGGCGGGCGGGCGGGCGTGTGGCTTCCAAAACAGGGTGCGCGGTTGACTGCAGGTGGCAGCCTGCAGAGCTCTTTTGCTGCCTGACCTCGCCTTTTCTTTGTCACTCCTCTTTCATGGCATCTGCGCTGAAAGCCGGGGCGGTCAACGAAGAGACGTGGACAAAACGGGACGAACCGGCGCCGCTTCTGCCTGTTTTCCAGGCTTTGCCACGAACCAAGGAGCATCATCAGCCTCGTCACTGGTGGCGGCGAGTCCTGAGGTGGCTTAGGTGAGTCGAGCCTTCCAGGAACGTCCGTTGTCCGTAGCCTACGGCGTGTCATTTGGACGTCAGTCGGAAGGAGGTTTCCCTTTCTGAAAGGGAACCGGTTTCTCGTGCCAAGCGGTTGCCTCTCCTGAAGTTCCCACGAGAGGGGATCCTCGGAGACGATGCGCTGGGCAGCAGAAGTCATCAGCGAGGAGACGTCGCGCGCTCTATTAAATAGGGACAAAAAGAAAGACGATGTCCTTCCAAAGGCCCGAGCGCGGCACCTCTTCCGACGGCCGATGGCATGGCCGGCCTTTGGGCTCTGGGTCCCCCGTAACAGCGGGGACACGGCCAAACCCTGTTCCTCTGCGTGTTCGGCACAGCCGAAAGCCTTGGCCGGTCCGCCGGTCGTTTTCGGTAGCCTGGTGGATTGCGGCACCGGGGATTGGATTTCCCCCCGCCAAAAGTACAGCCGTTTGGGGAATCTCTTACCTTCCTGGTTTTTTCTATCGTAAAGGAGACTTTAAAAAAAGGGTTAAAGTCGTATAACGTGCAAACTGACTTGCAGGCTTTAAACGGCAACCGTCCACCGGCTGTAGCCTACAGCGTCTTAGGCGTCCCTAAGCGGCGAGGTATTTGTTCCAAATCTTTGAAAAGAGAGGCGACTGAAGGTAACGGGTTGGGTTTTTGGTTGGGTTTTTTTTCTAGTTTTTTTGTTTTTTGTTTTTCCCCCCCCCTTTTCTTTAGGCGGAGCGCTCTGAAGAACCTGATTTCTGCCTGGCTTTCAGCGTCGCGTTTCCCCGGCAGTGCGGTAGCATCTCTCTCGGGCAGTGCCGCCGGCCAGATGTCCCTCCTCCTTGGGTAGGAGAGAAAGCAGCCCCCGGTCAAATGACAACTGCGCGTTCTGGAGACGGAGAGCGCAACGGTGGGGGTTCGGAGCTGTGCCAGTTGAATTAGCGCCGAAGAAAAAGTCCGAGGCTTTTCTAGCGTGAGTATTTTTCTTGGCCGTATCTAAACGCGCGCAGAGCTTTCCAGCGGCGGGGAAAGGGAAGGGAGGAGGCGCTTCCCCCCAGCGGGCGGAGGGTTTGTTACGCTGTTAGGCTGAGAAGGTGTTGCAAGTGGCACGGGTCAGTCTGAATAGGGACCTGAAGCGTCGGGATGGCTCCGGCTTTGGCAGGCCGTGCCGTCTTTGGAGCGGAGCTGTTTCCCCGCAATCCTCCTGTAGCTCAGCTCCTGTCCTGTCCCTCGGCCGGAGGGAATTCCTCTACTCTCTTCGGTGCTCTTTCGTTTGATGATGCTGATCTCCGGTTGGGGTTTGCTGTTTGTTTTGCAGGTGCCTCGTTGTCCGCGTCTCGTGCTGCTCGACAGATGCCCCGGCCCGGGTTTGCAGCCGGTGGTGGAGCCGCCTGAGGGGAAGGGGCCAGCCCTGGGTCTGGTCGTTCGGTGCATTTTTTGGGGCGAATTAAAAAAAACGGTGTGTGTGTGGGGGGGGGTGGTGGTGTGATGATGTCATTTGGGGCAGCCGGATGTCAGCGGGGGAGCGACGGTGCGGCGGAGGAGCAGGTGAGTGGGGGTTAAGTGGGGTTCCCCCCACAAGAGGGTGGGTCACGGCCCCCAAACGCCTGAAAACTTGGTGCGGGGCAGGTGGTTGGGGTTTTGGGCGGTGGTGTTTAAAAAATGTTAAAAGCTGTATATGCGGGGGTGAGGCATTGGAGTAGAGAACAATCTCTCATTTTTCTGTGTGTTGAAAAATAATATTCCCTTACGTATATAAAAGGAGTTCCAAATACCGACCCGTATCTCTAAGGATTCTGTATTATTTAATGGGAGTTTAGACGACGGAAAGATTTTTTAAAAGATTTATTTATAAAGAGAGATTGAAGCGTCAAAGCGGATGTCTGGACAGGTCGCTAGTCCAATTGGATGTTGTCTATCGTGCGTGTTAATCTGTAAGTCTAAACAGATGTGACTCTTAGCAGAGGTTCTGTCGAAGTGTATCAAGAGCATCCGTTTTCCCTAAGTCTTACCCACGGGTCGGTCAGTGCGGAGGCGTAAACGCCTGTGCTGTAGATGGTTCCAGACTGCAAAGAGAGCCTATCGCTAGAAGGGATTTCCAAACTGGCCCTCCCCTCTGCTCTCTCTTGCCGGCGTCCAAGCGCTTTCAAAAGCGCTTTAAGCAGGAGTGTTGATTCCCAGGAGGATAGGGAAGCTCTACAGAGAGACTTAGGTAGATTGGATCGTTGGGCCAACATCAGTGGTATGAGTTTCAACAAGGGCAAGTGCCAGGTTCTGCGCTTGGGCCGCAATAACCCCGAGCAGCGCTACAGGCTTGGGGAAATGTGGCTGGAAAACCACCTGGAAGAAAGAGACCTGGGGGTTCTAATGGACAAGCGGCTGAACGTGAGCCGGCAGTGTGCCCAGGTGGCCACGAAAGCCAACGGCATCCTGGCTTGTATTAGAAACAGCGTGAGCAGCAGAAGTAGGGAGGCGATTGTGCCCCTGTACTCGGCACTGGTGAGGCCACACCTGGAGTATTGCGTCCGGTTTTGGGCACCTCAATCCAAGAGAGATGTCGAGGTGCTGGAGCGAGTGCAGAGGAGGGCAACGAAGCTGGTGAAGGGCCTGGAAAACAAATCCTATGAAGAGCGGTTGAAGGAGCTGGGACTGTTTAGTATGAGGAAGAGGGGGCTGAGAGGAGACCTCGTCACTCTCTAAAACTACTTGAAAGGACACTGTAGAGAGGTCGGTGCTGGTCTCTTGGCACAGGTAGGTAATGACAGAACGAGAGGGAACGGCTTCAAGCTCCAACAGGGTAGGTTTAGACTGGACATTAGGAAAGAATGTTTCACAGAGGGAGTGGTCGGGCATTGGAACAGGCTACCCAGGGAGGTGGTCGAGTCACCATCCCTGGATGTGTTTAAGAACCGTTGAGATGTGGTGTTGGGGGATATGGTGTAGGGGAGAACTTTGTAGAGTAGGGTAGATGGTTGGACTCGATGATCCCAAGGGTCTCTTGCAACCTAGACGATTCTATGATTCTATGAAAAGCAGCCCCTTCCCCCGTTTCCCCTCCCGCCCTGGGGAGCTGGATCGGTGCAGCGGGACAGGAGGAAAAAAACCCAGCCCCGCTTTCCTGCAGGGACGCAAAGCTCCCCGATGTCTCTGTGGTGGATAAGGCGGCACCCCCGCCTGCCTTCCTGGACGCCGGCGGACTGGCTGCTGTCGCCCCCACGGCCCCCGGGGCCACGCGCAGAGCGCCGCGGCGTCCCTGGGGCTGGTTGCGGGGCGAACACCGGAGGTTTTTGGCGCCGAGGCGACGGCTGCGGCTGCCCGGACTGCGAGCGGGGACAGGGCAGAGAGCGGGAAGGCCTGCCCGCCGGTAAGTGGTCACGGTCCCTGGGTGGAGGGAAGCGGGCTGAGAGCAGTCACCGCTCATGGCCCCGGTGAGGTCTCAGAGGGGGACAAGGAAGGGGGCGTGGGCGCTGTCCGGCTGCCCGGTGCTTTCCGCCCGCTGCGGACCGGTCCGCAGCGATTTCTGGGCTGGCCGCCGTTTTCCCCCGGCCCCCTCCGGTTCCGGAGCGGCTCGGCCCGCCCATACCGCGCGCCCATTGGTCGCGGTGCCGTAAGCGGCGTCCGTCCTCTAGGAGCCCCCGTCCCATTGGTCGATCGCGCCGTCAATCTCCAGCGCCTCCCAGTCCGGCCAATCGGAGCGCGGCAGGCGATCCGACCAATCGGAGCGGGGCGGTCGCGTTGTGATTGGCTCGTCCTCCTGTCAATCCGCCCGGGGGCTGTTGCCATGGTGAGGACGCCCCGCCCGGTCGCGCATGCGCAGTAGTAAGGACGGCGCCGCCCTCACTACTGCGCATGCGCCACCGGGCGGGGCGTCCTCACCATGGCAACCGCCATTGGCGTCCCACTCCGGCCAATCGGAGCGCGGCAGGCGATCCGACCAATCGGAGCGCGGCGGTCGCGTTGTGATTGGCTCGTCCTCCTGTCAATCCGCCCGGGGGCGGTTGCCATGGTGAGGAAGCCCCGCCTGGTCGCGCATGCGCAGTAGTAAGGGCGGCGCCGTGCTCGCTACTGCCGCCTTGTGGACAAAAAGCGGTACTGCAGGTGGGGGGCGCGCATGCGCAGTGGAAAGAGTGGCGCCGCCCTCGCTGCTGCCGCCGCTTGTGGACAAAAAGCGGTACTGCAGGTACGGGGGTAGGGGGGTCCGGCCGCATGCGCAGTGGACGGGGGGGGGGGGCGCTGCGCTCGCCGCTGCCGCCCGTGCCAGCAGAAACCGGCGCTGCAGCTCGGCGGATGCGGGGGGGGAAGGCGGAGCCCTGGGAGGTTCCATTTTCCCCAAATTGGGGAAAATTATTCAATTTGGGGTTTTTTTCGGTGCTTTTCCGCAACGGAAAAGACTTCAGGGTTTTGTTAGGGTTTTTCTTGCCCTTCCCCGCCGCCGGGGACGGCGCCCATGCGGGGGCTGACGCTGCAGAACCGTAAATTGAACCCCCAAATTGAACCCCGAACATGAATAACATTTTCCCCAATTTGGGGAAAAGGGAACCTTCCCCGGTCCCGCCTCCCCCCGCTCCCCGAGCCGCAGCGCCGGTTTCTGCTGGCACGGGCGGCAGCGGCGGCGAGCGCAGCGCCCCCCTTTCTACTGGGCATGCGCGCCCCCCCCCCCCCCCCCCGCCCTGTACCTGCGTACCTGCAGTACCGCTTTTTGTCCACGAGGGGGCAGTAGCGAGCACGGCGCCGCCCTCACTACTGCGCATGCGCGACCAGGAGGGGGCTTCCTCACCATGGCAACCGCCATTAGCGTCCCAGTCCGGCCAATCGGAGCGCGGCAGGCGATCCGACCAATCGGAGCGCGGCGGTCGCGTTGTGATTGGCTCGTACTCCTGTCAATCTGCCCGGGGGCGGTTGCCATGGTGTGGAAGCCCCGCCCGGTCGCGCATGCGCAGTAGTAAGGACGGCGCCGCCCTCACTACTGCGCATGCGCCACCGGGCGGGGCGTCCTCACCATGGCAACCGCCCCCTGGCGGATTGACAGGAGGACGAGCCAATCACAGCGCGACCGCCGCGCTCCGATTGGTCGGATCGCCTGCCGCGCTCCGATTGGCCGGGGTGGGAGGCGCTGAAGATTGACGGCGCGACCGACCAATGGGACGGGCTCCCCGAGGACGGACGCCGCTTCCGGCGCCGTGACCAATGGGCGCGCCGCATGGGCGGGCCGAGCCGCTCCGGAAGCGGAGCGGGCCGGGGGAAAATGGCGGCGCGCGCAGAAGCGGCTGCGGCGCGGCGCGGACCGGACCGCACCGCACCGGACCGGACCGGCGCGGGCGGAAAGCACCGGGCAGCCGGACAGCGTCGCGGTGCCGCTGGACAGCGTCGCGGTGCCGCTGGACAGCGTCGCGAGGCAGCTGGACAGCGTCGAGGCCAGCGGCGGGGCGCGGGAAAGGCGGCCGGGGTCCCGAGGCGGCTCCGAGGGGAGACGGCGTTGCGGGGGGGCGGGCTGAGGCGTCTGGGGAGGTGCTCGCGGCTCCCGGGGCTGGCAAACGGGCTCGCGTGGCTGGTGTTGGGGCTTCAGCCGGAGAGGGAGTCGTGTGGCTTTGGGCTGAGGGGCGGGGGCGGAGTCCGGCGTTTTGGGGACTTGAGCAGAGGCTCAGCGGCTGGGTTTTGGGGCTCGGAAGGGGGCAGTAAGTGATGCGGTTTGGGGGCGGAGAGCAGAAGCCGTTTTGGCTGGTTCTGCAGGGGGGGTGGGCAGGAGGGCGTTGGGGGCTGCGGGGTGCTCAAACAGCAGGTGAGGTTTTCAAATCTGCAACTTGTAACTGTTGCAGCTTTATTCTGGCTTCCTCCATTTTTGCAAAAGCTTCTGTTGCTAGACAGAGCATTCCTCTGTGTATCAGCTACTTGAGCTAGTTTATTTCAATGCGTCTGATCAGGTTTGTCTGTTCAGCAAAGTGGCATTTAAAGGTGACGTTTCACCGGATGCCAGCGGCTGTGCCTTATTTCCAGTATAAAGATGTATTCCCCAAATATCAGAGTGGGATATAACAACTGCAGCTGGTCAAAAGTAACACTGAAATGCAAAATTTAGAATTTCTTTTTTCCCATTGGCTCCTCCTCAGTATGAACACAAAGTTAATTTCTATTCTTAATTCCTATTTATGCTACATATATGAAGGATGAACGCGAGGAAAGGAGACCATAAAATACTGGCCTATTGCTATTTGTATGCTGTGCTTTGAACAGAAGAGACAAAACTGTCCCTTTTGTGAAATAATACTGGCTGTATCAGTGCCGTCCTCATGTTTTTATTCAAAAATGTGAGATTTGTTGCCCCGAATGGTGAGAGTAGTTTTTGTTAATGGAAGTCGCAAGAGGTTCTGCCACCTTAAAAACCATAGAATCGTAGAATGGTTAGAATTGGAAGGGACCTTCAAGATCATCGTGTTGCAGCCCCCCTGCCTTGGGCAGGGACGCCTCCACTAGAGCGGGTTGCTCAAAGCCCCGTCCAGCCTGGCCTTAAACACTTCCAGGGATGGGGCATCCACAGCTTCCCCGGGCAACCTGTTCCAGTGCCTCACCACCCTCACGGTAAAGAATTTCCTCCTAATACCTAGCCTGAATCTCCCCTCTTCCGATTTAAAACCGTTACCCCTTGTCCTGTCGCTACCTTTCCCGACAGAGAGTCCCTCTCCGGCTCTCCCGTGGGCTCCCTTCAGATATTGGAAGGCTGCTCTGAGGTCTCCCCGGAGCCTTCTCTTCTCCAGGCTGAACAACCCCAGCTCTCTCAGTCTCTCTTCACAGGGGAGGTGCTCCGTCCCTCCGATGGTTTTCGTGGCCCTCCGCTGGGCCCCTTCCAACAGGTCCACGTCCTTCCCGTGTCGAGGACTCCAAAGCTGGACACCGTACTCCAGGTGGGGTCTCGCGCGCGCAGAGTAGAGGGGGGTAGAATCGCCTCCCGTGACCCGCTGGCCACGCTTCTCTTGATGCAGCCCAGGGTGGGGTTGGCTTTCTGGGCTGCCAGCGCGCGTTGCCGGCTCGTACTGACATGTAATAATGCTACTGACGTACCGTTAGCAGCCTCGTGTTAAAAGAAGCGAGAAGCTGTAATATCCTTAATTTAGACAGTTTTTACGTGAAATGGTGCATCCTCACTGTTTTGTCACTTTCAGGAGCGAGCAATTGACCGAGAGCGCGAGAGAGACCTTTGCCAGCAAGAGATAGGGAAGCCGGAACAACAGCTTAAGGTTCCACAAAGGATTCGGCCTGTCAGCGAGCATCAAACCGGAGAGGTAACGCGCGCTATTGCTTGTACTCAAGGGATCTAAATGGTACGCTGACAGCCGTTCGGATACCCTAGGGAAGCTGTTTTATGGTGTCCCTAACCTGCATCCGTTCGCAAGGCAGGAAAGGAAATCCCCCGAGATGCAAGGCTACGGTGTCGGGGGAACGTGGGGAAAGTGTGTTCTGGGTGTTTTTTGAGTCGGTCGGTTGGATGTTTTTAGTAGCAGACACACAGAAGCCTCGTAACTTTCAAAAAGACTCCCTCGCGTAACTTAATTTAGAAAATGGGGTTTTCAAAAGCCCGTGGAAACATTCAGGACTCCTGTAGCGATTCCCCCTGCTCTTGTGTCCTTTTGTGACATCCTGTTGGTAGCACGGGTACGGGCACCGCAGGAACGCAGTGACCAAGGGGTCACAGCCGAGACGTAGCGGCGCTCTCTGCGTGCGCCTCCCCGGGAGACGTCTGTCTCCCCTGAAACAATCTGGTGACCGCAGAAGGGCAGCTCGAGGAAGTCACAGCAACCTCCTAGGCCCAGCAAAAGCCAGAAAAGCGACAGGGGTGCAAACGCTGTGTATTGTGAAGCTTTTTGCCTGTTTTGTTTGGTGACCTTTGGGTCAATTAAACTGCATTTTATTTTTTGGTGGGTTTTCTCCTGTCTTGCTTTTAGAGCAAGGCTGATATTTTTGCGTGATTCTCTCGCCCGATTTTCAGTCTTCAGCTTCTTCTCAGGTGGCACTGCGATTTTCAAAGAAAAGCTCTTCCTTTCGGTTCAGTTCAGTTGCTGTCGTTCGGTTCTTAAATGGTAGCAACGTTTAGTATTCTATATTAGATAGTTTATGACCACAGACAGTAATGGGACATACATGGATAGACGTGAAATGTAAGTTGTCAAAATATTTATTGCCTTACAATTCTCGGAGGTAGGGGTGTGTTTCCTGGGGTTTCAAAATCTATTTCACTAAAAAGGTTTGTAACAAATCCTGCAAAGTGTTCAGCCCGTACCGGGCGACCTGGCTGTCGTCAGCCTGTGCGTACAAGGAGTGGTGGGCCATTAGCCGAATGTGTGTTAACCGACACGCGTGGAGCAATTCCGCATCCGTCTGCTTCTGTGGCAAAGCGGGTGCCCGCTCCTGTCCTACGGACACGTTCCACAGAGGGGGGAGGCACAATTAGTTTTCCTGAATCCGGGATGTTCGTTTTGGGTTCGTTTTGTGATGCGTCTCCTCATAATTTGAGGCATGGGTAGCGTGTGAATTCCTAGTTAAAATTCTCACAGTTAAAAAGGCAAAACTTCTCCCGAGAAAAAAAATTTCAAATTTGATTGCATAATGAAACGAGGCCTGTTTTTCTGCACAGAAACGATTTGTGGAAATCGTCCTGAATTACAAGCGTGTATACCCAGATGTGTACACTCCAAGTTGGCAGATAGGCTGCAGCAGAAATGTAAAGCATGCTTTAAGGTGAAAGATGGCTGTAACTGTGATGAAAACTTTAAGGTTCGTACTAGATGCTTTTAAAGTAGGATTTTTAACAGGCAGGCGCAGCGGCAATTTTAGAGCTGAGTGGTGCCGAATATTACCCATTTACAGACAGAATTCTCGGTACTGTCTTAGATTTACATCGAATTTCTATCAAATGAGCCACCTAGCCTTCCTATATAGTATATTTTGGTGCCCCGATATTACTTGGCGTATTTCATAAGTATACCTTTTATGGCCGTTTCTCGTGCTTTTCCGAGAGAGCTGCTTTACTTTTTCATAGTTGCACGGTTTTTGAATGCCTCTTCTGCCTTTCAGATCTTCTCTTTCTCCTACGCCTTAAATGCTCGTACAAGAACAAGCAGAAAATGTTATGTGCAGCTGTAACGTGCTTTGGGGTTTTTTTTGGTAGGATGAAATGGAAATACTGGGACTGGCGATCCAGAAGTCTGAAGAAGCCACCGTAAAGGACCGTCCCAGTGACTACCGTCGAGTTAGGATTATTAAAAGCACCAAAGCGACACGCTCGTAGAGATGGGGACTACCTCTGGACACGTGTTAATCCCGGTCAGGTGTCCTCGGGATACAGATGGTCTGCGCTTCCTGCTCTGACGAGACAGAAGCGATGAGCTTCAGGATGAGCTCCTGAAGACAAGAAAGAGGCCAGGTGCCGGGGTTCTTGTCTCTTTGTTTGTTTGTTTGTTTGTTTTGGGCGGGGGGTGGCGGGCGGGCGGGCGTGTGGCTTCCAAAACAGGGTGCGCGGTTGACTGCAGGTGGCAGCCTGCAGAGCTCTTTTGCTGCCTGACCTCGCCTTTTCTTTGTCACTCCTCTTTCATGGCATCTGCGCTGAAAGCCGGGGCGGTCAACGAAGAGACGTGGACAAAACGGGACGAACCGGCGCCGCTTCTGCCTGTTTTCCAGGCTTTGCCACGAACCAAGGAGCATCATCAGCCTCGTCACTGGTGGCGGCGAGTCCTGAGGTGGCTTAGGTGAGTCGAGCCTTCCAGGAACGTCCGTTGTCCGTAGCCTACGGCGTGTCATTTGGACGTCAGTCGGAAGGAGGTTTCCCTTTCTGAAAGGGAACCGGTTTCTCGTGCCAAGCGGTTGCCTCTCCTGAAGTTCCCACGAGAGGGGATCCTCGGAGACGATGCGCTGGGCAGCAGAAGTCATCAGCGAGGAGACGTCGCGCGCTCTATTAAATAGGGACAAAAAGAAAGACGATGTCCTTCCAAAGGCCCGAGCGCGGCACCTCTTCCGACGGCCGATGGCATGGCCGGCCTTTGGGCTCTGGGTCCCCCGTAACAGCGGGGACACGGCCAAACCCTGTTCCTCTGCGTGTTCGGCACAGCCGAAAGCCTTGGCCGGTCCGCCGGTCGTTTTCGGTAGCCTGGTGGATCGCGGCACCGGGGATTGGATTTCCCCCCGCCAAAAGTACAGCCGTTTGGGGAATCTCTTACCTTCCTGGTTTTTTCTATCGTAAAGGAGACTTTAAAAAAAGGGTTAAAGTCGTATAACGTGCAAACTGACTTGCAGGCTTTAAACGGCAACCGTCCACCGGCTGTAGCCTACAGCGTCTTAGGCGTCCCTAAGCGGCGAGGTATTTGTTCCAAATCTTTGAAAAGAGAGGCGACTGAAGGTAACGGGTTGGGTTTTTGGTTGGGTTTTTTTTCTAGTTTTTTTGTTTTTTGTTTTTCCCCCCCCCTTTTCTTTAGGCGGAGCGCTCTGAAGAACCTGATTTCTGCCTGGCTTTCAGCGTCGCGTTTCCCCGGCAGTGCGGTAGCATCTCTCTCGGGCAGTGCCGCCGGCCAGATGTCCCTCCTCCTTGGGTAGGAGAGAAAGCAGCCCCCGGTCAAATGACAACTGCGCGTTCTGGAGACGGAGAGCGCAACGGTGGGGGTTCGGAGCTGTGCCAGTTGAATTAGCGCCGAAGAAAAAGTCCGAGGCTTTTCTAGCGTGAGTATTTTTCTTGGCCGTATCTAAACGCGCGCAGAGCTTTCCAGCGGCGGGGAAAGGGAAGGGAGGAGGCGCTTCCCCCCAGCGGGCGGAGGGTTTGTTACGCTGTTAGGCTGAGAAGGTGTTGCAAGTGGCACGGGTCAGTCTGAATAGGGACCTGAAGCGTCGGGATGGCTCCGGCTTTGGCAGGCCGTGCCGTCTTTGGAGCGGAGCTGTTTCCCCGCAATCCTCCTGTAGCTCAGCTCCTGTCCTGTCCCTCGGCCGGAGGGAATTCCTCTACTCTCTTCGGTGCTCTTTCGTTTGATGATGCTGATCTCCGGTTGGGGTTTGCTGTTTGTTTTGCAGGTGCCTCGTTGTCCGCGTCTCGTGCTGCTCGACAGATGCCCCGGCCCGGGTTTGCAGCCGGTGGTGGAGCCGCCTGAGGGGAAGGGGCCAGCCCTGGGTCTGGTCGTTCGGTGCATTTTTTGGGGCGAATTAAAAAAAACGGTGTGTGTGTGTGGGGGGGTGGTGGTGTGATGATGTCATTTGGGGCAGCCGGATGTCAGCGGGGGAGCGACGGTGCGGCGGAGGAGCAGGTGAGTGGGGGTTAAGTGGGGTTCCCCCCACAAGAGGGTGGGTCACGGCCCCCAAACGCCTGAAAACTTGGTGCGGGGCAGGTGGTTGGGGTTTTGGGCGGTGGTGTTTAAAAAATGTTAAAAGCTGTATATGCGGGGGTGAGGCATTGGAGTAGAGAACAATCTCTCATTTTTCTGTGTGTTGAAAAATAATATTCCCTTACGTATATAAAAGGAGTTCCAAATACCGACCCGTATCTCTAAGGATTCTGTATTATTTAATGGGAGTTTAGACGACGGAAAGATTTTTTAAAAGATTTATTTATAAAGAGAGATTGAAGCGTCAAAGCGGATGTCTGGACAGGTCGCTAGTCCAATTGGATGTTGTCTATCGTGCGTGTTAATCTGTAAGTCTAAACAGATGTGACTCTTAGCAGAGGTTCTGTCGAAGTGTATCAAGAGCATCCGTTTTCCCTAAGTCTTACCCACGGGTCGGTCAGTGCGGAGGCGTAAACGCCTGTGCTGTAGATGGTTCCAGACTGCAAAGAGAGCCTATCGCTAGAAGGGATTTCCAAACTGGCCCTCCCCTCTGCTCTCTCTTGCCGGCGTCCAAGCGCTTTCAAAAGCGCTTTAAGCAGGAGTGTTGATTCCCAGGAGGATAGGGAAGCTCTACAGAGAGACTTAGGTAGATTGGATCGTTGGGCCAACATCAGTGGTATGAGTTTCAACAAGGGCAAGTGCCAGGTTCTGCGCTTGGGCCGCAATAACCCCGAGCAGCGCTACAGGCTTGGGGAAATGTGGCTGGAAAACCACCTGGAAGAAAGAGACCTGGGGGTTCTAATGGACAAGCGGCTGAACGTGAGCCGGCAGTGTGCCCAGGTGGCCACGAAAGCCAACGGCATCCTGGCTTGTATTAGAAACAGCGTGAGCAGCAGAAGTAGGGAGGCGATTGTGCCCCTGTACTCGGCACTGGTGAGGCCACACCTGGAGTATTGCGTCCGGTTTTGGGCACCTCAATCCAAGAGAGATGTCGAGGTGCTGGAGCGAGTGCAGAGGAGGGCAACGAAGCTGGTGAAGGGCCTGGAAAACAAATCCTATGAAGAGCGGTTGAAGGAGCTGGGACTGTTTAGTATGAGGAAGAGGGGGCTGAGAGGAGACCTCGTCACTCTCTAAAACTACTTGAAAGGACACTGTAGAGAGGTCGGTGCTGGTCTCTTGGCACAGGTAGGTAATGACAGAACGAGAGGGAACGGCTTCAAGCTCCAACAGGGTAGGTTTAGACTGGACATTAGGAAAGAATGTTTCACAGAGGGAGTGGTCGGGCATTGGAACAGGCTACCCAGGGAGGTGGTCGAGTCACCATCCCTGGATGTGTTTAAGAACCGTTGAGATGTGGTGTTGGGGGATATGGTGTAGGGGAGAACTTTGTAGAGTAGGGTAGATGGTTGGACTCGATGATCCCAAGGGTCTCTTGCAACCTAGACGATTCTATGATTCTATGAAAAGCAGCCCCTTCCCCCGTTTCCCCTCCCGCCCTGGGGAGCTGGATCGGTGCAGCGGGACAGGAGGAAAAAAACCCAGCCCCGCTTTCCTGCAGGGACGCAAAGCTCCCCGATGTCTCTGTGGTGGATAAGGCGGCACCCCCGCCTGCCTTCCTGGACGCCGGCGGACTGGCTGCTGTCGCCCCCACGGCCCCCGGGGCCACGCGCAGAGCGCCGCGGCGTCCCTGGGGCTGGTTGCGGGGCGAACACCGGAGGTTTTTGGCGCCGAGGCGACGGCTGCGGCTGCCCGGACTGCGAGCGGGGACAGGGCAGAGAGCGGGAAGGCCTGCCCGCCGGTAAGTGGTCACGGTCCCTGGGTGGAGGGAAGCGGGCTGAGAGCAGTCACCGCTCATGGCCCCGGTGAGGTCTCAGAGGGGGACAAGGAAGGGGGCGTGGGCGCTGTCCGGCTGCCCGGTGCTTTCCGCCCGCTGCGGACCGGTCCGCAGCGATTTCTGGGCTGGCCGCCGTTTTCCCCCGGCCCCCTCCGGTTCCGGAGCGGCTCGGCCCGCCCATACCGCGCGCCCATTGGTCGCGGTGCCGTAAGCGGCGTCCGTCCTCTAGGAGCCCCCGTCCCATTGGTCGATCGCGCCGTCAATCTCCAGCGCCTCCCAGTCCGGCCAATCGGAGCGCGGCAGGCGATCCGACCAATCGGAGCGGGGCGGTCGCGTTGTGATTGGCTCGTCCTCCTGTCAATCCGCCCGGGGGCTGTTGCCATGGTGAGGACGCCCCGCCCGGTCGCGCATGCGCAGTAGTAAGGACGGCGCCGCCCTCACTACTGCGCATGCGCCACCGGGCGGGGCGTCCTCACCATGGCAACCGCCATTGGCGTCCCACTCCGGCCAATCGGAGCGCGGCAGGCGATCCGACCAATCGGAGCGCGGCGGTCGCGTTGTGATTGGCTCGTCCTCCTGTCAATCCGCCCGGGGGCGGTTGCCATGGTGAGGAAGCCCCGCCTGGTCGCGCATGCGCAGTAGTAAGGGCGGCGCCGTGCTCGCTACTGCCGCCTTGTGGACAAAAAGCGGTACTGCAGGTGGGGGGCGCGCATGCGCAGTGGAAAGAGTGGCGCCGCCCTCGCTGCTGCCGCCGCTTGTGGACAAAAAGCGGTACTGCAGGTACGGGGGTAGGGGGGTCCGGCCGCATGCGCAGTGGACGGGGGGGGGGGGCGCTGCGCTCGCCGCTGCCGCCCGTGCCAGCAGAAACCGGCGCTGCAGCTCGGCGGATGCGGGGGGGGAAGGCGGAGCCCTGGGAGGTTCCATTTTCCCCAAATTGGGGAAAATTATTCAATTTGGGGTTTTTTTCGGTGCTTTTCCGCAACGGAAAAGACTTCAGGGTTTTGTTAGGGTTTTTCTTGCCCTTCCCCGCCGCCGGGGACGGCGCCCATGCGGGGGCTGACGCTGCAGAACCGTAAATTGAACCCCCAAATTGAACCCCGAACATGAATAACATTTTCCCCAATTTGGGGAAAAGGGAACCTTCCCCGGTCCCGCCTCCCCCCGCTCCCCGAGCCGCAGCGCCGGTTTCTGCTGGCACGGGCGGCAGCGGCGGCGAGCGCAGCGCCCCCCTTTCTACTGGGCATGCGCGCCCCCCCCCCCCCCCCCCGCCCTGTACCTGCGTACCTGCAGTACCGCTTTTTGTCCACGAGGGGGCAGTAGCGAGCACGGCGCCGCCCTCACTACTGCGCATGCGCGACCAGGAGGGGGCTTCCTCACCATGGCAACCGCCATTAGCGTCCCAGTCCGGCCAATCGGAGCGCGGCAGGCGATCCGACCAATCGGAGCGCGGCGGTCGCGTTGTGATTGGCTCGTCCTCCTGTCAATCTGCCCGGGGGCGGTTGCCATGGTGTGGAAGCCCCGCCCGGTCGCGCATGCGCAGTAGTAAGGACGGCGCCGCCCTCACTACTGCGCATGCGCCACCGGGCGGGGCGTCCTCACCATGGCAACCGCCCCCTGGCGGATTGACAGGAGGACGAGCCAATCACAGCGCGACCGCCGCGCTCCGATTGGTCGGATCGCCTGCCGCGCTCCGATTGGCCGGGGTGGGAGGCGCTGAAGATTGACGGCGCGACCGACCAATGGGACGGGCTCCCCGAGGACGGACGCCGCTTCCGGCGCCGTGACCAATGGGCGCGCCGCATGGGCGGGCCGAGCCGCTCCGGAAGCGGAGCGGGCCGGGGGAAAATGGCGGCGCGCGCAGAAGCGGCTGCGGCGCGGCGCGGACCGGACCGCACCGCACCGGACCGGACCGGCGCGGGCGGAAAGCACCGGGCAGCCGGACAGCGTCGCGGTGCCGCTGGACAGCGTCGCGGTGCCGCTGGACAGCGTCGCGAGGCAGCTGGACAGCGTCGAGGCCAGCGGCGGGGCGCGGGAAAGGCGGCCGGGGTCCCGAGGCGGCTCCGAGGGGAGACGGCGTTGCGGGGGGGCGGGCTGAGGCGTCTGGGGAGGTGCTCGCGGCTCCCGGGGCTGGCAAACGGGCTCGCGTGGCTGGTGTTGGGGCTTCAGCCGGAGAGGGAGTCGTGTGGCTTTGGGCTGAGGGGCGGGGGCGGAGTCCGGCGTTTTGGGGACTTGAGCAGAGGCTCAGCGGCTGGGTTTTGGGGCTCGGAAGGGGGCAGTAAGTGATGCGGTTTGGGGGCGGAGAGCAGAAGCCGTTTTGGCTGGTTCTGCAGGGGGGGTGGGCAGGAGGGCGTTGGGGGCTGCGGGGTGCTCAAACAGCAGGTGAGGTTTTCAAATCTGCAACTTGTAACTGTTGCAGCTTTATTCTGGCTTCCTCCATTTTTGCAAAAGCTTCTGTTGCTAGACAGAGCATTCCTCTGTGTATCAGCTACTTGAGCTAGTTTATTTCAATGCGTCTGATCAGGTTTGTCTGTTCAGCAAAGTGGCATTTAAAGGTGACGTTTCACCGGATGCCAGCGGCTGTGCCTTATTTCCAGTATAAAGATGTATTCCCCAAATATCAGAGTGGGATATAACAACTGCAGCTGGTCAAAAGTAACACTGAAATGCAAAATTTAGAATTTCTTTTTTCCCATTGGCTCCTCCTCAGTATGAACACAAAGTTAATTTCTATTCTTAATTCCTATTTATGCTACATATATGAAGGATGAACGCGAGGAAAGGAGACCATAAAATACTGGCCTATTGCTATTTGTATGCTGTGCTTTGAACAGAAGAGACAAAACTGTCCTTTTTGTGAAATAATACTGGCTGTATCAGTGCCGTCCTCGTGTTTTTATTCAAAAAATGTGAGATTTGTTGCCCCGAATGGTGAGAGTAGTTTTTGTTAATGGAAGTCGCAAGAGGTTCTGCCACCTTAAAAACCATAGAATCGTAGAATGGTTAGAATTGGAAGGGACCTTCAAGATCATCGTGTTGCAGCCCCCCTGCCTTGGGCAGGGACGCCTCCACTAGAGCGGGTTGCTCAAAGCCCCGTCCAGCCTGGCCTTAAACACTTCCAGGGATGGGGCATCCACAGCTTCCCCGGGCAACCTGTTCCAGTGCCTCACCACCCTCACGGTAAAGAATTTCCTCCTAATACCTAGTCTGAATCTCCCCTCTTCCGATTTAAAACCGTTACCCCTTGTCCTGTCGCTACCTTTCCCGACAGAGAGTCCCTCTCCGGCTCTCCCGTGGGCTCCCTTCAGATATTGGAAGGCTGCTCTGAGGTCTCCCCGGAGCCTTCTCTTCTCCAGGCTGAACAACCCCAGCTCTCTCAGTCTCTCTTCACAGGGGAGGTGCTCCGTCCCTCCGATGGTTTTCGTGGCCCTCCGCTGGGCCCCTTCCAACAGGTCCACGTCCTTCCCGTGTCGAGGACTCCAAAGCTGGACACCGTACTCCAGGTGGGGTCTCGCGCGCGCAGAGTAGAGGGGGGTAGAATCGCCTCCCGTGACCCGCTGGCCACGCTTCTCTTGATGCAGCCCAGGGTGGGGTTGGCTTTCTGGGCTGCCAGCGCGCGTTGCCGGCTCGTACTGACATGTAATAATGCTACTGACGTACCGTTAGCAGCCTCGTGTTAAAAGAAGCGAGAAGCTGTAATATCCTTAATTTAGACAGTTTTTACGTGAAATGGTGCATCCTCACTGTTTTGTCACTTTCAGGAGCGAGCAATTGACCGAGAGCGCGAGAGAGACCTTTGCCAGCAAGAGATAGGGAAGCCGGAACAACAGCTTAAGGTTCCACAAAGGATTCGGCCTGTCAGCGAGCATCAAACCGGAGAGGTAACGCGCGCTATTGCTTGTACTCAAGGGATCTAAATGGTACGCTGACAGCCGTTCGGATACCCTAGGGAAGCTGTTTTATGGTGTCCCTAACCTGCATCCGTTCGCAAGGCAGGAAAGGAAATCCCCCGAGATGCAAGGCTACGGTGTCGGGGGAACGTGGGGAAAGTGTGTTCTGGGTGTTTTTTGAGTCGGTCGGTTGGATGTTTTTAGTAGCAGACACACAGAAGCCTCGTAACTTTCAAAAAGACTCCCTCGCGTAACTTAATTTAGAAAATGGGGTTTTCAAAAGCCCGTGGAAACATTCAGGACTCCTGTAGCGATTCCCCCTGCTCTTGTGTCCTTTTGTGACATCCTGTTGGTAGCACGGGTACGGGCACCGCAGGAACGCAGTGACCAAGGGGTCACAGCCGAGACGTAGCGGCGCTCTCTGCGTGCGCCTCCCCGGGAGACGTCTGTCTCCCCTGAAACAATCTGGTGACCGCAGAAGGGCAGCTCGAGGAAGTCACAGCAACCTCCTAGGCCCAGCAAAAGCCAGAAAAGCGACAGGGGTGCAAACGCTGTGTATTGTGAAGCTTTTTGCCTGTTTTGTTTGGTGACCTTTGGGTCAATTAAACTGCATTTTATTTTTTGGTGGGTTTTCTCCTGTCTTGCTTTTAGAGCAAGGCTGATATTTTTGCGTGATTCTCTCGCCCGATTTTCAGTCTTCAGCTTCTTCTCAGGTGGCACTGCGATTTTCAAAGAAAAGCTCTTCCTTTCGGTTCAGTTCAGTTGCTGTCGTTCGGTTCTTAAATGGTAGCAACGTTTAGTATTCTATATTAGATAGTTTATGACCACAGACAGTAATGGGACATACATGGATAGACGTGAAATGTAAGTTGTCAAAATATTTATTGCCTTACAATTCTCGGAGGTAGGGGTGTGTTTCCTGGGGTTTCAAAATCTATTTCACTAAAAAGGTTTGTAACAAATCCTGCAAAGTGTTCAGCCCGTACCGGGCGACCTGGCTGTCGTCAGCCTGTGCGTACAAGGAGTGGTGGGCCATTAGCCGAATGTGTGTTAACCGACACGCGTGGAGCAATTCCGCATCCGTCTGCTTCTGTGGCAAAGCGGGTGCCCGCTCCTGTCCTACGGACACGTTCCACAGAGGGGGGAGGCACAATTAGTTTTCCTGAATCCGGGATGTTCGTTTTGGGTTCGTTTTGTGATGGGTCTCCTCATAATTTGAGGCATGGGTAGCGTGTGAATTCCTAGTTAAAATTCTCACAGTTAAAAAGGCAAAACTTCTCCCGAGAAAAAAAATTTCAAATTTGATTGCATAATGAAACGAGGCCTGTTTTTCTGCACAGAAACGATTTGTGGAAATCGTCCTGAATTACAAGCGTGTATACCCAGATGTGTACACTCCAAGTTGGCAGATAGGCTGCAGCAGAAATGTAAAGCATGCTTTAAGGTGAAAGATGGCTGTAACTGTGATGAAAACTTTAAGGTTCGTACTAGATGCTTTTAAAGTAGGATTTTTAACAGGCAGGCGCAGCGGCAATTTTAGAGCTGAGTGGTGCCGAATATTACCCATTTACAGACAGAATTCTCGGTACTGTCTTAGATTTACATCGAATTTCTATCAAATGAGCCACCTAGCCTTCCTATATAGTATATTTTGGTGCCCCGATATTACTTGGCGTATTTCATAAGTATACCTTTTATGGCCGTTTCTCGTGCTTTTCCGAGAGAGCTGCTTTACTTTTTCATAGTTGCACGGTTTTTGAATGCCTCTTCTGCCTTTCAGATCTTCTCTTTCTCCTACGCCTTAAATACTCGTACAAGAACAAGCAGAAAATGTTATGTGCAGCTGTAACGTGCTTTGGGGTTTTTTTTTGGTAGGATGAAATGGAAATACTGGGACTGGCGATCCAGAAGTCTGAAGAAGCCACCGTAAAGGACCGTCCCAGTGACTACCGTCGAGTTAGGATTATTAAAAGCACCAAAGCGACACGCTCGTAGAGATGGGGACTACCTCTGGACACGTGTTAATCCCGGTCAGGTGTCCTCGGGATACAGATGGTCTGCGCTTCCTGCTCTGACGAGACAGAAGCGATGAGCTTCAGGATGAGCTCCTGAAGACAAGAAAGAGGCCAGGTGCCGGGGTTCTTGTCTCTTTGTTTGTTTGTTTGTTTGTTTTGGGCGGGGGGTGGCGGGCGGGCGGGCGTGTGGCTTCCAAAACAGGGTGCGCGGTTGACTGCAGGTGGCAGCCTGCAGAGCTCTTTTGCTGCCTGACCTCGCCTTTTCTTTGTCACTCCTCTTTCATGGCATCTGCGCTGAAAGCCCGGGCGGTCAACGAAGAGACGTGGACAAAACGGGACGAACCGGCGCCGCTTCTGCCTGTTTTCCAGGCTTTGCCACGAACCAAGGAGCATCATCAGCCTCGTCACTGGTGGCGGCGAGTCCTGAGGTGGCTTAGGTGAGTCGAGCCTTCCAGGAACGTCCGTTGTCCGTAGCCTACGGCGTGTCATTTGGACGTCAGTCGGAAGGAGGTTTCCCTTTCTGAAAGGGAACCGGTTTCTCGTGCCAAGCGGTTGCCTCTCCTGAAGTTCCCACGAGAGGGGATCCTCGGAGACGATGCGCTGGGCAGCAGAAGTCATCAGCGAGGAGACGTCGCGCGCTCTATTAAATAGGGACAAAAAGAAAGACGATGTCCTTCCAAAGGCCCGAGCGCGGCACCTCTTCCGACGGCCGATGGCATGGCCGGCCTTTGGGCTCTGGGTCCCCCGTAACAGCGGGGACACGGCCAAACCCTGTTCCTCTGCGTGTTCGGCACAGCCGAAAGCCTTGGCCGGTCCGCCGGTCGTTTTCGGTAGCCTGGTGGATCGCGGCACCGGGGATTGGATTTCCCCCCGCCAAAAGTACAGCCGTTTGGGGAATCTCTTACCTTCCTGGTTTTTTCTATCGTAAAGGAGACTTTAAAAAAAGGGTTAAAGTCGTATAACGTGCAAACTGACTTGCAGGCTTTAAACGGCAACCGTCCACCGGCTGTAGCCTACAGCGTCTTAGGCGTCCCTAAGCGGCGAGGTATTTGTTCCAAATCTTTGAAAAGAGAGGCGACTGAAGGTAACGGGTTGGGTTTTTGGTTGGGTTTTTTTTCTAGTTTTTTTGTTTTTTGTTTTTCCCCCCCCCTTTTCTTTAGGCGGAGCGCTCTGAAGAACCTGATTTCTGCCTGGCTTTCAGCGTCGCGTTTCCCCGGCAGTGCGGTAGCATCTCTCTCGGGCAGTGCCGCCGGCCAGATGTCCCTCCTCCTTGGGTAGGAGAGAAAGCAGCCCCCGGTCAAATGACAACTGCGCGTTCTGGAGACGGAGAGCGCAACGGTGGGGGTTCGGAGCTGTGCCAGTTGAATTAGCGCCGAAGAAAAAGTCCGAGGCTTTTCTAGCGTGAGTATTTTTCTTGGCCGTATCTAAACGCGCGCAGAGCTTTCCAGCGGCGGGGAAAGGGAAGGGAGGAGGCGCTTCCCCCCAGCGGGCGGAGGGTTTGTTACGCTGTTAGGCTGAGAAGGTGTTGCAAGTGGCACGGGTCAGTCTGAATAGGGACCTGAAGCGTCGGGATGGCTCCGGCTTTGGCAGGCCGTGCCGTCTTTGGAGCGGAGCTGTTTCCCCGCAATCCTCCTGTAGCTCAGCTCCTGTCCTGTCCCTCGGCCGGAGGGAATTCCTCTACTCTCTTCGGTGCTCTTTCGTTTGATGATGCTGATCTCCGGTTGGGGTTTGCTGTTTGTTTTGCAGGTGCCTCGTTGTCCGCGTCTCGTGCTGCTCGACAGATGCCCCGGCCCGGGTTTGCAGCCGGTGGTGGAGCCGCCTGAGGGGAAGGGGCCAGCCCTGGGTCTGGTCGTTCGGTGCATTTTTTGGGGCGAATTAAAAAAAACGGTGTGTGTGTGTGGGGGGGTGGTGGTGTGATGATGTCATTTGGGGCAGCCGGATGTCAGCGGGGGAGCGACGGTGCGGCGGAGGAGCAGGTGAGTGGGGGTTAAGTGGGGTTCCCCCCACAAGAGGGTGGGTCACGGCCCCCAAACGCCTGAAAACTTGGTGCGGGGCAGGTGGTTGGGGTTTTGGGCGGTGGTGTTTAAAAAATGTTAAAAGCTGTATATGCGGGGGTGAGGCATTGGAGTAGAGAACAATCTCTCATTTTTCTGTGTGTTGAAAAATAATATTCCCTTACGTATATAAAAGGAGTTCCAAATACCGACCCGTATCTCTAAGGATTCTGTATTATTTAATGGGAGTTTAGACGACGGAAAGATTTTTTAAAAGATTTATTTATAAAGAGAGATTGAAGCGTCAAAGCGGATGTCTGGACAGGTCGCTAGTCCAATTGGATGTTGTCTATCGTGCGTGTTAATCTGTAAGTCTAAACAGATGTGACTCTTAGCAGAGGTTCTGTCGAAGTGTATCAAGAGCATCCGTTTTCCCTAAGTCTTACCCACGGGTCGGTCAGTGCGGAGGCGTAAACGCCTGTGCTGTAGATGGTTCCAGACTGCAAAGAGAGCCTATCGCTAGAAGGGATTTCCAAACTGGCCCTCCCCTCTGCTCTCTCTTGCCGGCGTCCAAGCGCTTTCAAAAGCGCTTTAAGCAGGAGTGTTGATTCCCAGGAGGATAGGGAAGCTCTACAGAGAGACTTAGGTAGATTGGATCGTTGGGCCAACATCAGTGGTATGAGTTTCAACAAGGGCAAGTGCCAGGTTCTGCGCTTGGGCCGCAATAACCCCGAGCAGCGCTACAGGCTTGGGGAAATGTGGCTGGAAAACCACCTGGAAGAAAGAGACCTGGGGGTTCTAATGGACAAGCGGCTGAACGTGAGCCGGCAGTGTGCCCAGGTGGCCACGAAAGCCAACGGCATCCTGGCTTGTATTAGAAACAGCGTGAGCAGCAGAAGTAGGGAGGCGATTGTGCCCCTGTACTCGGCACTGGTGAGGCCACACCTGGAGTATTGCGTCCGGTTTTGGGCACCTCAATCCAAGAGAGATGTCGAGGTGCTGGAGCGAGTGCAGAGGAGGGCAACGAAGCTGGTGAAGGGCCTGGAAAACAAATCCTATGAAGAGCGGTTGAAGGAGCTGGGACTGTTTAGTATGAGGAAGAGGGGGCTGAGAGGAGACCTCGTCACTCTCTAAAACTACTTGAAAGGACACTGTAGAGAGGTCGGTGCTGGTCTCTTGGCACAGGTAGGTAATGACAGAACGAGAGGGAACGGCTTCAAGCTCCAACAGGGTAGGTTTAGACTGGACATTAGGAAAGAATGTTTCACAGAGGGAGTGGTCGGGCATTGGAACAGGCTACCCAGGGAGGTGGTCGAGTCACCATCCCTGGATGTGTTTAAGAACCGTTGAGATGTGGTGTTGGGGGATATGGTGTAGGGGAGAACTTTGTAGAGTAGGGTAGATGGTTGGACTCGATGATCCCAAGGGTCTCTTGCAACCTAGACGATTCTATGATTCTATGAAAAGCAGCCCCTTCCCCCGTTTCCCCTCCCGCCCTGGGGAGCTGGATCGGTGCAGCGGGACAGGAGGAAAAAAACCCAGCCCCGCTTTCCTGCAGGGACGCAAAGCTCCCCGATGTCTCTGTGGTGGATAAGGCGGCACCCCCGCCTGCCTTCCTGGACGCCGGCGGACTGGCTGCTGTCGCCCCCACGGCCCCCGGGGCCACGCGCAGAGCGCCGCGGCGTCCCTGGGGCTGGTTGCGGGGCGAACACCGGAGGTTTTTGGCGCCGAGGCGACGGCTGCGGCTGCCCGGACTGCGAGCGGGGACAGGGCAGAGAGCGGGAAGGCCTGCCCGCCGGTAAGTGGTCACGGTCCCTGGGTGGAGGGAAGCGGGCTGAGAGCAGTCACCGCTCATGGCCCCGGTGAGGTCTCAGAGGGGGACAAGGAAGGGGGCGGGGGCGTGGGCGCTGCCCGGCTGCCCGGTGCTTTCCGCCCGCTGCGGACCGGTCCGCAGCGATTTCTGGGCTGGCCGCCGTTTTCCCCCGGCCCCCTCCGGTTCCGGGAGCGGCTCGGCCCGCCCATACCGCGCGCCCATTGGTCGCGGTGCCGTAAGCGGCGTCCGTCCTCTAGGAGCCCCCGTCCCATTGGTCGATCGCGCCGTCAATCTCCAGCGCCTCCCCCTCCGGCCAATCGGAGCGCGGCAGGCGATCCGACCAATCGGAGCGCGGCGGTCGCGCTGTGATTGGCTCGTCCTCCTGTCAATCCGCCCGGGGGCTGTTGCCGTGGTGAGGAAGCCCCGCCTGGTCGCGCATGCGCAGTAGTAAGGGCGGCGCTGTGCTCGCTGTTGCCGCCTTGTGGACAAAAACCGGTACTGCAGGTACGGGGGGGGGGGGGGGGCGCGCATGCCCAGTAGAAAGGGGGGCGCTGCGCTCGCCGCTGCTGCCGCCCGTGCCAGCAGAAACCGGCGCTGCAGTTCGGGGGGCGCGGGGGGGGGGGGGGAAGGCGGAGCCGAGGGAGGTTCCAAATTGGGGAAAATTATTCAATTTGGGGATTTTTCAGCGCTTTTCCGCAACGGAGAAGTCTTCAGGGTTTTGTTAGGGTTTTCCTTGCCCTTCCCCGCCGCCGGGGACGGCGCCCTTGCGGGGGCTGACGCTGCAGAACCGTAAATTGAACCCCCAAATTGAACCCCGAAGATGAATAACATTTTCCCCAATTTGGGGAAAAGGGAACCTTCCCCGGTCCCGCCTCCCCCCGCTCCCCGAGCCGCAGCGCCGCTTTCCGCTGGCACGGAGGGCGGCGAGCACAGCGCCGCCCTTACTACTGCGCATGCGTGACCGGGCGGGGCTTCCTCACCACGGCAACCGCCCCCTGGCGGATTGACAGGAGGACGAGCCAATCACAGCGCGACCGCCGCGCTCCGATTGGTCGGATCGCCTGCCGCACTCCGATTGGCCGGAGGGGGAGGCGCTGGAGATTGACGGCGCGGTCGACCAATGGGACGGGGGCTCCTCGAGGACGGACGCCGCTTCCGGCTCCGCGGCCAATGGGCGCGCCGCATGGGCGGGCCGAGCCGCTCCGGAAGCGGAGGGGGCCGCAGGAAAATGGCGGCGCGCACAGAAGCGGCTGCGGCGCGGCGCGGACCGCACCGCACCGGCGCGGGCGGAAAGCACCGGGTAGCCGGACAGCGTCGAGGACAGCGGGGGGGCGCGGGGAAGGCGGCCGGGGTCCCGAGGCGGCTCCGAGGGGAGACGGCGTTGCGGGGAGGCGGGCTGAGGCGTCTGGGGAGGTGCTCGCGATTCCCGGGGCTGGCAAACGGGCTCGCGTGGCTGGTGTTGGGGCTTCAGCCGGAGAGGGAGTCGTGTGGCTTTGGGCTGAGGGGCGGGGGTGGAGTCCGGCATTTTAGGGACTTGAGCAGAGGCTCAGCGGCCGGGTTTTGGGGCTCGGAAGGGGGCAGTAAGTGATGCGGTTTGGGGGCGGAGAGAAGCCGTTTTGGCTGGTTCTGCAGGGGGGGTGGGCAGGAGGGCGTTGGGGGCTGCGGGGGAAAGCGGGGGCTGGGCGGGGTGCAGGGAAGCTCCCTGGAGGCGGAGGGTCTGGTCACATCAGACCCCGAAGTTAGGGAGGCCGGCACACACCTGCCTGAACTCAACCTGTGAGGTAGTCTGTGGGGGGAAAAGGCGCTTTTCAGACCCCACATGCCCTCTTTGGGTCCAGCTCTTAGAATAGTTAATAGTTAATGAGTCGTACAAACCGGTTAACATTTCTGCCACCTATGACGGTGATATTTAATTGTATTGTTTATTTCATTGTATTCTATTGTAATTGATGTTTAATTGCTGAGATATGAGGGTGACTGAGTAATGCCCTGGTCGAAAGGCCAGAGCAGTGCAAACAGCCGGAGCTTGCCGAGAGTAGGAGCTGAAATGGACTGGTGCAGAGCAGGGGCTTGCATTAGCCAGAGCTGGGGCAAGCAGGACGTGCAGCGAGATGAAGTGCCTGCTGCCTAAATAGGTCTGACTCTTAACAGATATTCTATTTCAATGTAACAAGAGAATTTATGCACGGTTATTGCTTCGGGGAGTGGGGGAGGGTTGGCCCTGTCCCTTCTTCAGGAGATTGTGGAAAAGGGCTATGGGCGGGGCCCGGATGTGGTGGGCGCGGCCCGGGTCTGGTGGGCGGGGTCAGGGGTCGGTGGGCGGGCCCCGGCATTTATAAGCCACAGCCCCTGCTCAGGGAGCTCAGTCTGCCCTGGGTTGTCTTTGGGGTCAGGGCTTTGTTGTGTCTTGAGTCAATTGTAGCCTTGGGGCTGGCTCAGCTGTGGGAGCAGGTGTGTTTGGGCATCTAGAGGAGCAGAGGTTAGAAGTGTGAGGTAAGACCTTCAGGACTGGTTAAGGTTTAGCAGTAAATATAAAATAAAGTAGAGTTTTATGCTGCTTTTTTTTGTTTTAGGTCAGTAGTTTTTCTAATGTGTGTTCAGGGGCCGCAAGCTGGCTTTTATTTATTCCAGGTGCACTGTATTTTCCTGGAGTTTTTGTTTTTTTTTTTAAGATGGAATTGTGGTTTCTTTCTCCAATTTTGTTGTATCCTTTGTAAGTTGCTGATACCATTTCTCTTAAAAAGACTGATGGTGAGATTATCTAGCAGGGGTTGGGGTGAGCATCTTGTATGCACCGGTATATGGAGTTTTAGCATTTCTGAAGAAAGCAGCAGGGATGACAGGTATAGTGTCTTTTAGGGTATAGGATGAGTAGCCTTTCCCGATTGCCTGCAGAGAACTATGGTGTCCCTAGAGCTTTAGCAGGTTGCGGCAGCCCCTCGTAGATTGTGTCCAGGCATCACTTGTTTTGTGGGACTGCACCAGAGCCCAGAGTCCGTGGTAAGGCAGAAGATGGAAGGTGCCCACAGAGTGCAGGACACGGCTCGGAAGAGCAGCTCCCAAGGAGCAGCTGATGCAGGAGCTTCAGGGTTCAAACACAGGATTGGAAGTGTCAGGAAGAAGTGGGGTTCCTTCCTTGTTGATTCAGGAGTCAAGAAGGTTTTTCTAAAGCTTTGGGATTGGAGGATGGCTGGGAAAGAGTGGCAGGTTCATCGGTCTTTCTCATATTGGTTTAGCAGTTGGATTAAGGTGTCGATGAGGTCTGGTGTGTTAGAGTCTTTTGCCTTTGAGGTGAGCCAGGTAGTATCGAGGATGAGCATGGGACTGGTGATTGTTCACAAGCACAATGGTAATTTTGTTTTTCTTGGTCTTTTAGGTACCATAAATAATTGTTGCTGCAGCCTCTGATTCTGGGATTGGCATGGAGCCGGTGAGTGGAATGCCCCGGAGCTTCTGCGATTGAGGGTGCTGTGGAAGAGGTTGGCATTTACAGTCATGATGCGCACTGCTGGGGCTATGGTTTCTTCCTTTTTTTGCAGATGAAGAGGAAGCCGGTGACTGCAGGAATTGAGTTAGCTGTTTGGTGTGGGGTTTTTGTCAAGGATGAATTCAGACCCCTGGCTCTCTGAAAGCTAAGTTGAGGGGCCAACGTAGATAGTTGCAGAAAAGGGTATTAAAGTTAGGGAAGGGCAGAGGGCTGTTCAGGAGCAGTCCCCATGGGCAAGTAAAGGAAGCAGGTTTACTCTTAAGCACAACACCAGTGTGTCGCAGGCAGGGCAGTTCCAGCCCATGTCTGTTGTTGTTTGTGTGGTCCATCTTCTGTGTCTTAGACCTTTTTTGGGTCTTGCTGTCCTCTTTATGCTTAAGGAGTACGGCATGAACCTTGGCATGCTCGGGTGCTGCTTTTCTTGTGTTCCAAACTTAATGTGTGGATTGGTCTCATATCACAGAAGATTCTGGATGGTGCTCTTTTGCAGCGTTATTCCTGTCTTCCTGAGCAGCTCTGCTTTGTAGCCATCTGTTTCTAGGGAGTGGAACTTCTTCCCCGCATCCTTACATTCTTAGGTCTTGAAGCCCGGCTTCCTGTACATACATCATCTCAGTTCTTGGAGTCACTTCTTTTCCTGGGCCATGACGTTCTACAGTTAGTTTCTGGGATTTCCCTCGAACATGCTCATGTCATCATCATGGTCCTATGGGTCGTCTTGCACGATGGCATCTTGCGAGCAGGTGTCATTCCTCTTGCTGAGAGTTTTCTCTCACCTTTGAGGTGTGTTGTTCTTCGTGTTGTGTGTAGTGTCGGTCTGTCCTTGTGTGTGTTTGGCTTGGAGCCGCCCTGACCAGGGGTGCAGAGTCAGGAGTAGGAGGAACAGCGGTAAGAGTCTGTGGTTAATATGTGGATCTGCCCAGACTGTTGAGGCAAAGGTGGTACTGTCATCTCAGGTCGAGCAGACATCAGTGGGTTCTGTGGACAATTTTTTCATTATTGTTTTATGGGGAAGAGCAGAGCTCTGTGGGAGGGGCTGTTCAGTGGTAGCGAAGCAGATTACATCTCAAAGTTAAGGTTGCTTTGTCTGGGGCCTGGATTTCTGGGTTTTATTGTTTTGATTTTTTTTTTTTTTTTTTAATGGCAGCCTGTAGTTGGACTCTATATGATATTTGTAAATGGGAACAAGAGCTTTGGAATTATGAAGGTATTGCTCTGAGTCCAGGTGACTTCTTCAGTATTGTTGCTTCAGATGCAGAGGAACAAGCTGCGCAGGGCAATGTAGGAGACCTGAGCAGAGTGCCGCCAGAAGGTGCGTCCGTGTGTGGTATTAGAAGGAAGATGTGTCTGGTGGCTCTGACTACTTCATGGTATTTTTTTTAATTTGAAGCTTTGAATCAATGTGCGACGTGGGATAATGGGCACCAGGGCTGACTCGAGCAAGGTGAGCAGCGATTGCTGGGCTGAAGTATCCTTTTGTATCCTCAGCATGTGCCTTTTGCTTTGTATTTTTCAGATGCCTCACGCAGGCTCAGGGAAGCGAAGCCTCATGCCCGCGAGCGGGCCGAGAAGGTGAGGCGGTTGTAGGCCCTGTTGGTGTCTAATGCTGAGGCACCTGGACTTTGGGGGATGGCTGGCAACACAGCCAAAACACTGTCTGGAGTGGGGACCTAGCTATTCTGTTCCCATGAGAATATGTAAATAGTGGATAGCACAAGAGCCCTTTGAGCTCTCCTGCACCGCAGGGGGCTGCATGCCAGGATCTCCCCTTTTGTGCGGACGTTCGCTTAAGCATCTACTCCTCGAGGTTGAGAGACTCCTTGCCACAACAGATTCTCGCTAAGTGACTAATAGCATGCTAAACTTCGATATCTTAGCTAAGTCATATAAAGGGTTGATTGTGCATATATAATCCTTTAGACATAAACCGTTGACCAAGTCCGGGACTAGGATTGGATCCAGCCACACCTAGACTCCTCTCTGAGAAGGAGTTTAGAAAGCAAGGGGGTCCTTTCTGAACCTCGTGACTCAACGGGAGGGTCTCCCTGACAGCTTTTCTGACCCTGTCCTCTCTGCAGGAAATAATAGAGTGTGCCTCGACATCGAATCTCGTAAAACACTATCGCATTTACTACTGATTTTGTTAAATCACTGTTTCACCTTATTAAATACTTCACTACTTCTCTCTTACGCGTGAAGTTAATCACTCCGACCGTGACAACTTCTCTGCTGGTTCTTGCAGGTGTTGTTTGGGGTTTTTTTTAGTTGCAATGATTAAGACAAACCTGGTGATTGCAGAAATGTCCCAGATAGCTGATATGTTATTTTTTTTTTTCAATGGGGAATTTAAGACCTCCAGTCCTCTTATATCGAAGTTTAGAGACCAGGGCTGGGGAGGGGCTGGGAAGAGGAGACACAGTTGGTAGTTGCAGGGAAGGATTTTGAAGTTAGTGTATGGGAAGGTGCTTTACAGCTGTGGTCCCCTTTGGGCAAGTGAAGGGAGCGGGTTACTTTTCAGCACGAAGCCAGGTTCTGCCTGCCAGGCCCATTCCAGCCTGGGTCTGTTATTGTACAGTTTGTATGGCCTGTTTTCTGTGTCTTAGCCCTTCCTTGGGTCCCGATGGCATCTTTACAGTTCAGGAGCACAGTGTGTGCCTCGGGCACCATCCCTGGAGTCTCACAGGCCTGTACTCACCAGCATAGCCCCAATCGGGTGCTGCTTTTCTTGCGTTACAAGCTTAAAGTGTGGATCAGTTTTGTGTCTCAGAAATTTCTGGTTGGTTCTCAGTTTTCAAGTTGTTCCTGGTGGCGTAAGCAGCTCTGCTCCCTACCTCTCAGTTTTCAGGGACTGGGTCTTCTTCCCTGCGTCCTTAATTCTTAGGTCTTTAAGCCTGGCTTCCAGTGCATACGTCATCTTAGCTTTGAGAGTCACTTGTCTTGGGCCATGACGTTCTACACTTAGTTTCTTGGGTTTCCCTAGAGCCTCCTCACATCACCCGTATGCTCCCGCAGGTCTTCTTACACGATGGCGTCTTCCAAGCAGGTGTCATTCTTCTTGTCGAGAGTTTTCTCTCACCTTTGAGGCATGTTATTTGTTGTGTTGTGTGTAGTGTCGGTCTGTGCATGTGTGTGTTTGTGTTGGAGCCGCCCTGCCCAGGGGCGTAGAGTCAGAAGTAGGTGGAACAGCAGTGAGAGTCTGTGGTTAACATGTGGATCTGGTAGACTATTGAGGCAAAGGTGGTAGTCAAGTTAGATCAAGTAACCACCAGCCGGTTGCAAGGGCAGCTCTTCAGTAAGTGATTTTTGGGATGAGCAGAGCTATCTGGGAGAGGCTCTTCAGCGATAGTGAAGCAGGTCGCTTCTCCAAGATGTTAAGGCCGCTTTGTGCGAGGCTTAATGTTTATGGGAGCGGCAGAGACAATGTGAGATGAACTGACCGCAACCCCTGCTCCCTGTCACCCGGTCTTGCTCAGGGGTAGGATGTAGAGAAATCAAGAGTGGCGATGAGCACAGGAAAAGAGAGAGGGGTTGCGGGAAGGTGGTTTTTAGATTTGTTCTTATTTCTCATTATTTGACAAGAAATTAATTAATGCCTGCTTCTTAAGACTACATTGGTGTTCAGCAATTTACTCCCCATTTCAGTGACAACAGGGCTGGGCGCACCAAGCGGTAGCTGCCACCACAGCAATTAAAAATACCCCAAAGCCCTGATTCTGGGACTGTATTGGGGAAAAAAAAAATTAAAAAAAAATAAATTCCAATTTGGGGCTCCTGGTAAAGCTAAATCCACCTGAATTTGTGCAGTTGGAAAGCAAAAGTATCCCACTTGCATACACAAAACTTAAACTCACCAATTCTTATGTTGTGGAAAAAGGATGAAAAACACCAATAGTTAGTATTCTGGAAAACTGGGAAATACAGCCGTTCCCCGCCCCCTGGGGAGGCTGATTGTCAGTCCTCCGGACGTCAATCTCTACGGCCCTGCGGTCCTCCAGCATACCGGAATTATCTGCCATTCTCCCGGAAGTCGAGCTCTATGATCTTGTAGTCGTCCGGCACGCCGGAAGCGCCCGTCAGTCCTCCGGACATCGATCTCTATGGTCCTGAGGTCCTCCAGCACACCGAACTGTCACGAAACTTCTTTATTCTTCTCTAACACGGTTGTTCTTAAAATTTTCTTGCTATCTTACCCTCTCTCTGTCTCCCCAACCCCATTTTCGCTGGTGTTTCCTGTATCCTGTCACTTCTCAAATTGTTTTCCTATGTCTCTTTCTCTATAGTTCTGTGTGCCTGTGTTTCAATTGTCATGTATGATTCTTGTATCCTTGAAATAAAGGGCCTTGTGATTAGTGAATCTTGCTAAAGTAGTTAATAATTTGCCTATCCGTTGTAAGCTGTTGTGTGATTGTCAACATTCTAAGGTTACCGTGTGATTGTTAGACAATGGAGTAACTAGTCTCGCTTATCATAAGAAGAACTAGAAAACAAAATAAAGGGAGCTCAGACAAGAAGACTGGAGAAAACCGGCTTGAAGCAAGGCTGGCTACCAAGTCAGCAGGAAAAGGGAGCAAAACAACCCAAGTTCATCTAGGGGACAACTGATGAAGAGGAAGATACCACTACCAGATGAAGTAAACAACCACCAGAGTGACTGTGGTTCCTGAAAACAGTCATTAAGTGGCAATAAAGGCCGTGGAGAAACTCACCTCCTGAATATGTAATTAGTTCTAAGAAAGGCAGACTTATGTTAATCATGTCTCAGAAAAACTATGATTATGCAAAACTTTTGTAAATATAAGCCTGTTGAAATTGTGGCTGAGCAGGAGCACCTTGAGGAAAAGTCTCGGTGCGACCCCAGCGCTGTAATAAAGAATACCGCTTGGTAGTCACATTGGCTATTGAGTCCAGCTTCTTTGTTTCATCCTGTTGCTTCCAAAATTTTCTATGTCTCCCTCTAGCCATCTCCCTGTCTAGTTCTTCCCTCTCTGTCCTGCATCCTGTCTCTTTTTTAATTTTCTACTTACATTTTCCTGTCCTTATTTGTTAGTTCTTGTCTGTTTTGTATAACCTGTTGCTTTTTTGAAATGTTCTTTTGACATCTACCTCTGTCCATCTCCCTTTTTCCTTTTTTTTTTTTTCCCTTGCCTATATTTCTTTTCCCCGGCCACTTGTCTTGTCTCTGTCTCCTTGTCCTGCTGGTCCCTTCCGCCTTTCGCTCCCTGTGTCTGGTATTTATTTCTCCATCTCTCTGTCCCAGTTTTTTGCACAGTCAACCCTCTTTCTACACAGTTATCCTGCTCCCTCCCCTCTCTTGTTCGCAGTGTCCCATTTTCTGGCTCCCTGTCCTACACTTCTACGTCCCTCTGTCCTTCTGCTTTTCTCTTCAGTCAGGGTTAGGGTCAGGGATGAGATCCAGGCGCAGATGGGACAAAGACATCGTGAAACTGTAAGAAGGTAAAAGCGCCTGCACCAAAACTCAGTCATCGAAGAGGACACCGATTGAAGAGGAACCGTTGAACAATTTGATTGAACAATAGACACACGCTTGTTGCATGAAGAGGAGCACGAGTAGCTTATGGCATAGATTGAGAGGCTTTAACGAGCACAAGAAAAGAACTGAGGGGGTCCAGGTCCCTCTTCGGAGGCGCGCGGCTCGAGCTGTATTAAAGCAACTCTGAGGCAGAGCCTAAGCTCTGAACTCTTCTTTACAGTCTGAGGCTAAGACTGGATCCAGCCGCACCTAGGCTCCTCTCTGAGAAGGAGTTTAGAAAGCAAGGGGGTCCAGTCTGAACCTCGCGACTCGGCAGAAGGGTCTTCCCGGCCTCTTCTGCAGCACTCAGCCCAGTCCTTCTGTCCTCTCTTCCCTCTAGCCGTGCCTCTATTAGTTCCTTGGCCCTCCAATGACACCTTTACTCTGGATTTAATTATCGCGGTCCCAATCATTTCTCTGTTTCTCTGGTTCCTACAGGACATTTCTTCTACCAGTCACGATGCCTTCCCAGAGGTTCCCCGCGCTTTGCATCCATTTTGTAGCACATTAGGTGGGGGTCATCTTTCAGGTACAGAGCGCTCATTTGTTCCTTTATGCTACCTTGGATTCCTGTGTTCAGCCCCCAGCCACACAAGACCATCTGTACTCTGCTCAGATGACCACCCAAGTTCCTCCTTGCCGTCCCCAAGGATTCCTTTGTCCATCAGCCCCTGTCCACACCCCTCTCCTCACAGTCACACCACCTCCCGAGACCGTCCTCCATCTCCACAGCATCTTGTAGCACTTTGTCTCCCTTTCTCCCTCTTACTGTCAGAACCTCCCATCTTGCTTTGCTACGCAGAGCTCCTTTATCCTTCTCTGCCATCGAGGGCATTTGGTTCCTCTCTCACTCCTTGATCTGTAGCTTGCCCAGATGCCCTCCTGAGACTCCAAGGCCCTCACTGTGTCTCCAAGCTGCCTTTTCTTACCCTGCCCCTTCATAATGGCTGTATTCTCTACAGCAATGTCTTCCAAGTCCTTTCCCATACTGCACAGCACTCTTGTAGCATTTTAGCTCCCTTTAGATTTTAGGGTTTTGTGCTCTTCAGAGCACCCTTACCTTACTCTTTGCTGCTTAGGATGCCTTCATTCTGCCCCCAGTGCCCTATGTGGTTAGTTGAAATCCCCTTCAGAGTTCCACGTCGTTATCTCTGGCGCTTCTTTGGTCTCTCACATCCCCGCAAGACTCCTCCGCTACCTTCGCCAAGGTTTCATGAGACATTTTAGCTCCAGAGGGCATTTCTCTTTTCCCATCAGAACGCTTCCTTAGTTCGCATCTGCTACCCGGGTCAATCTTTCTGTTCTCTCATCCGTTCGGTGCACCCCCATTCGGTTCCCAGTTCCCTGAAGACACCCGTACTTTGCTCAATTCTCTTTTGAGGTCATTGCATCCCCGAGACTTCTTTGGTCTCTCTGGCCCCTTTGGGCCCCCTCTAATCTCTCTGACAAAGCCTCTTATTTTGTCAGAATTTTTTCCAGAGCTACCTGTGCGCTCCAGAGCGGCCTGTTTCCGTTCTGTCTTACAACGTTTCTTTATTTCAAATCGGGTACCCCAAAGATGTCTATTGTCACTTCAGACCTTCTTTTAGATAGCTTTCATCTATTGTTATCGACACATCTCCCACGGGGATTTTTGTTCTCTATTACAATTTATTTTTATTTTAGCTACTTAGGTGTTACTTAGACCGCTTCATACAGTTTCTGATACGTTTCTTGTATTTCTATGGTTTTTGGTGTTTTCTGTTTTTTGGGACTCATCTAGTTCTGTTAAGAAAATCAGTTAAAGAGAGATCATTGAGGTGATCATTTGATAATAATAGTTATTGCATTTAATAAACTACTATCCATAGCTTACTATGGTATCTATCTCTTTCTATCTACACCCCAGAAAAATGACGGTTAATTACCTACCCGGTCACATTGCTGATGCAATAGATGTCGCTGCAGTCAAAGAGCAGGTATCGCCATCTCCAGTAAGGGCCGCCTTTCCCATGTGACATTTTACAGGCTGTAAAGCTAAGGCAGACAAGAGAAGGAGCTGCAGTTCCTCCGGCCGCCTTTATGGGTTCTGGGGGTTGGTCCCACCCCTTCCCCAGGGGATTGTGGGAAGGGCGGTGGTCAGGGCCCGGGGTATATGAGCGGGGGTCCCTGCTGCAGGAGCTCATTGTGCCTTTGGGATTGGTTGGGGTGAGAGGTCTGCAGTGCCTTCATTGACTGCAGCTTTGGGGCTGGCTCAGCTGTTTGGGCGTTTAGAGGAGCAGAGGTGAGAAGCCTGAGGTTAGACCTTCTGGATTAGTCAAGGTTCAGCAGTATTTATAGGAGAAAGTAGACTTTTATGTTGTAGTGTTGTGGGTTTTTTTTGGGGGGGTGGGGTATGTCAGTAATTATCTAATGAGCATTCAGGGGTGATAAGATGGTTTAATAGTATGTTTTTATTTATTCTGGGGGCACTGTACTTTCCTGGAATTCCTGATTTGATTGAGGGTGGAATCGTGGGTGGCTTTTTTCCTGGTGTTGCTGATATAGTTTCCCTTAAAAAGGCTGATAGGGAGATTATCTAGCAGGGGTCATTGTGAGCATCTTGTATGCATCTGTATATGGAGTTCTAGCATTTTCCATGAAGCAGCAGAGATGCAAGGCATCAACTTCCCCCGTTGCCCACAGAGTATCACAGTGTTTCCAGAGCTTTTGCAACTTGAGGCAGGCGCCTCATAGATTGCATCAGGGCATCTCTTATTTTGTGGGTCCGTACCGGAGCCCAGAGTCTGTGGGAAGACAGAAAACAGGAAATGCCAGCAGGACACAGCTCGGAAGAGCAGCTCCCAAGGAGCAGGTGATGCAGGGGGTTCAGGGTTCAAATCGAGAATGGGAGCTGTCAGGAAGAAGTGGGGTTCCTTCCCTGAGAGTTCAGGAGAAGAGAATGGGTTTCTAAAGCTTTGAGACTGGGGGATGGCTAGGAAAGGGAGGCAGGTTCATCAGGCTTTCTCATGTCAGTTTTGCATTTCAGCTTGGGTGCCAATGAGGTCTGGTGTGTTCTAGCCTCTTGCCTTTGAGGTGAGCCAGGTAATATCAAGGACGAGCACAGGATCGGTGATTTTGCACAAGCACAATAGTAATTTTGTTTTTCTTGGCGTCTTAGGTGCCATAATTAATTGTCACTGCAGCCTCCGAATCTGGGATCGGCGTGGAGCAGGTGAGCGGAATGCCCCGGAGCTTCTGCGGATGAGGGTGTTGTGGAGTAAGTTGGCATTTACTTGGTGGTCGTGATGCTCGCTGCCGGGGCTGTGATTTAATCTTTGTTTTGCAGATGAAGATGAATGAAGTGACTGCAGGAAGATGAGTTAGCCGTTTGTTGTTGTTTTTGTCAAGGATGAATTCAGACCACCGGCTCTCTGAAAGCTAAGTCGAGGGGCCAAGGTTGACAGTTTTGGGGGTGGGTTAAGTTAAAGAAGGGCAGAGGGCTGTTCAGGAGCAGCCCCCTTTAGGCAAGTAAAGGAAGCGGGTTACTCTTCAGTCCGATGCTAGCATGTGCCGGGCAGGGCAGTTCCAGCCTGCATCTGTAGTGTTGTTTGTGTGGTCTGTCTTCTGTGTCTTAGACCTTTCTCAGGTCTCGGTGTCTTCATTACGCTTGAGGACCACAGCATGCACCTCGGGCACCATCCCTAGTGTCTTGAACGGCTGTTCTCATCGGCATAACGCCAATCGGGTGACGCTTTTCCTGCATTACAAGCTTAAAGCAGGGATCGGTCTTGAGTCACAGAAGCTTCTGGATGGTCCTCTTTTGCAGCATTGTTCCTGTCTGCCTGAGCAGCTCTGCTCTCCAGCCATCCATTTCTAGGCAATGGAACTTTTTCCTGCGTCCCTACTTTCTTAAGTCTTGAAGGTGCACTTCCCGCATGTACATGATCTCGGATCTGAGAGTCACTTCTTGTCTCGGGCCATGATGTTTTACTCAGTTTCTTGAGTTTCACTAGAACATCCTCATGTCATCATCGTGGTCCAGCAGGTCTTCTTGCCCGATGGCATCCTCCAATCGTGTCATTCTTCTTGCCGAGAGTTTTCTCTCACCTTTGAGGCGTGTTGTATGTCATCTTGTGTGTAGTGCTGGTTTGTGCTTGTGTGTTTGGCTCGGAGCTGCCCTGCCCAGAGGTGTAGAGTCTGGGGTGGGTGGAATAGCAGTAAGAGTCTGTGGTTAATATGTGGATCTGTTCATACTGTGGAGGCAAAGGTGGTACTGTCATCTCAGATCGAGTAGCTGTCAGCGGGTAGTGGGGACAGTTTCCATTATTGTTTTATGGGGAAGAGCAGAGCTCTGTGGGAGGGGCCGTTCAGTGGCAGTGAAGCAGATCGCGTCTTGAAGACGTTAGGGCTGCTTTGTGTGAGGCTCTGCTATTTGGAGTTTTTTAGTGGAGGCTGTACTTGGACGCTAGATGATACCTGTAAATGGGAACAAAACCTTTGGAATGATGAAGCTATTGCTCTGCATCCATGTGATTTCTTTGATATTGTTTTTTCAGATGCAGAGGGACAAGCTGTGTAGGGCAACGTAGCAGAGCTGAGCGGAGCACTGTAAGTAGGTGGGTCGGTGTGTGGCATTAGAAGGAAGATGTGAGCGGTAGCTCCATGAGTGCTTTATTCTTTTTTGCAGCTTTGAATCAATGTGCGACGTGGGATACGGGCACCAGGGCTGACTCGAGCAAGGTGAGCAGCGATTGCTGGGCTGAAGTATCCTTTTGTTTCCGGGAGGTCTTTTGCTGGTGGAGTTCCAAGCGACCCCTGTTATTTGGGTTTGACGGGTGGTGTGCAAGCCTGAGGGTGGCAACCCAGACTTGCACGGAGGATGGGCCCTTTAGCTGTCAAGGTAAAGGGGCAGGAGATGGGAACCGGTACGCACAGGCTGCGGTTTCGGGCAGTATCTCAGCACGTGTCATTTTGCTTGTGTTTTTGCAGGTGCCGCAGACGGGCTCAGAGGGGTGACGCCGCACGCTGACGAGCGGTTCGAGCTGGTGAGGCTGTTGTGGGTGGGGTTGGCGTCTAATAGCAAAGTATTAGGTGGCAGCTCAGTGAAGTTTTTCTCTCTGGTTTTGCAGGCGCTGTGCGGGCTGCCTTTGGAAGCGGATGAGCATCTGAGATGAGCCGGGTAGTAGAGAGGAGGCGCCTGGGGCTGGAGATTTCTTGCACGTTCAATGGTATTTTTGTGTCCCTTGGTTTCTTAGGCACCACGAGCAGTGACTGCTGATGAGCCCAACTCTGGACTCCGCGCGGAGCAGGTGAGCAGAATGTCGTGGCGTATGTGAGGAAGGGGGATGTTGTGTGAAAGGTCCGTGTTGACCCATGTGGTGCTCACTGTTTTGTGTGGAATGCATTGTTCCTTCTTTCCTTGTTTTTTTTCCAGATGATGTGTAGGAGCCTAGGGGCTGCAGGATTGATCCCGTTGGCTGGCTGTGGTTTTTCTTGTGGAGTACAGCTTCAGACCCCTGGCCCTCTGAAAGCTAAGTCGAGGGTTTGGCGCTGGCGATAGTTCGGGGCAGGGAAGGGACAAGGTTGGGAGTTGCAGGGAGGGGTTTTAAAGTCAGCGTAGGGCAGGGGGCGGTCCCGGAGCAGTGCCCTCTGGGTAGGTAAAGGAAATGGGTTTCTCTTCAGCACGAAGCCAGCGTGTGCCCAGGCAGGGCAGTTCCAGGCGGTGTCTGTTGTGTAGCTTGTGTCGTCTATCTCCTGTATCTTATACTTTCCTCAGGTCTTGATGTCCTCGTTGCATTTTTTGCGCTCAAGGGGCACGGCATGTGCCACAGGCATCACGGGTTGGGTCTGGAATGCCTGCCCTCGTCTGCTTCATGCCCAATGGGCGCTTCTTTTCTTGCATAACAATCTTAAAACACGGAGCGGACTTGCATCTTGAAAGTTTATGGATGGTCCTCCTCTTGCAGCATTGTTCCCGGCTGCGTGAGCGGCTCTCTTCTCTAGGCATCCGTTTTCAGGGACTGGGATTTCTTCCCTGCATCCATACGTTCCCAGGTCTTGAAGCCAGGCTTCTTGCGCATACATTGTCTCCGTTTCAACAGGAACTTCTAATGGGCCATTACATTTGACTCTCTTATGACCCCACCTTGCTTCCTCCTCACGTCAGTTCTGCTGTCCTTTTGGTCTTCGTACCCAAGAGCTTCTCTGGTCTGGAGTCAATTGTTCTTGTTCAGACTGTTGTCTGATCTTTGAGTCGCATTGTCTACCGTGTTGTGTGGTGTTGGGCTGCACAGGGGTGTGTTTTGCATGGAGCTGCCTTGCCGGGGGTGTAGAGTCAGGGGTAGGTGGAACAGCAATAAGTCTATGGTTAGCACATTGATTGGCCCACGTCTCTGTTCTCCAGCACAACAGTAATTTTATTTTTTAACTTGGCATCTTAGGCACTAAAAGCGATGACCACTGCAGCATTGTGGTTTTGAATCTGTGCGGAGCAGGTGAGCAGAGAGCCCACGGTGCTTTTGAGGAGGGGGTTTTGTGGAAGAGATGGGCATCGACGGGTGCGATGCTGGCCGCCGCTGTTTTGTGCATTGTGTGTTTTTATTGCAGATGGCGAAGAGGACCCTGACGACTACAGGAACGTCCCGGCTAGCTGATGCGGGTTGGCAGTTTTGTGTTGAGGACGGATGCAGACCCTCTGCCCTGCGAAAGCTAAGTGGAGGGGCCGGGGCCGGGGAGGGCTTGGGAGGAGGGGACAAGGTTGGCAATTGTAGGAGGGGTTTTGAAGTTGTCTGGTGTTAGAAAGCAGATGTGCCTGGTGTCTCTGAGTATTATGTGGCAGCTCAGTGAAGTGTTTCTCTCTGGTTTTGCAGGTGCTGCGCAGGCTGCCTTTGGAACAGGATGAGCATTTGAGGTGAGCTCAGGGTGGTAGGGAGGAGGTGGCTGGGGCTGGTGATTTCTTGCACGTTCAATGGTGGTTTTGTGTCTTTTGGTCTATTAGGCAGCACAAAGAGTGACTGCTGATGAGCCCAACTCTGGAGTCCGTGCGGAGCAGGCAAGCAGAAAGCCACGGCGTATCTGAGGAGGGGGATGTTGCCAGAAAGGTCCGTGTTGACCATTATGATGCTCACCGTTGTGTGTGTAATGGGTTGTTCCTTCTTTCTCTTAGTGTGTGTGGCTTTCTTTTTTTTTTTCCCCAGACGATGAAGAGCAGCCTAGTGACTGCAGGATCGATCCAGTTGGCTGACTGTGGTTTTCCTCGTGGAGGACGACGGCTTCAGACCCCTGGCCCTCTGAAAGCTAAGTTGAGGGTTTGGCGCTGGAGATGGTTTGGGGGAGGGGAGGGACAAGGTTAGGAGTTGCAGGGAGGGGTTTTAAAGTAAGAGCGGGGCAGGGGGCTGTCCTGGAGCAGTCGCCTTTGGCTAGGTAAAGGGAACGGATTTCATTTCAGCACAAAGCTGGCGTGTGCCGGGCAGGGCAGTTCCAGCCGGTGTCTGTTGTGTGTTTTGTGTGGTCTGTCTCCTGTATCTTAGACTTTCCTCAGGTCTTGATGTCCTCGTTGCTCTTTGCGCTCAAGGGCATGGCTGGTGCCTCAGCCACCACCCGTAGGGTCTGGAACGCCCGCAGTCGTCGGCATCGTGCCCTTCTTTTCTTGCATAAGAATCTTGAAGTGCGCATTGGACTTGCATCTTGGACGTTTCTGGATGTCATTCAGAACGTGGCATCATTCCCGGCTGCATGAGCCGCTGTGTTTTCTAGGCATCCGTTTTCAGGGACTGGGATTTCTTCCCTGCATCCTTATGTTCCTAGGTGTTTAAGCCAAAGTTCTTGCACGTACATCCTCTTGGTTTTGACAGGAACTTCTTGTAATGGGCCATTACATTTGACTCGCTTATGACCACACCTTGCTTCCTCCTCACGTCAGTTCTGATGTCTTTTTGGTCCTCTTGCCTGAGGGCATCTCTGGTCCGGAGGCGATTCTTCTTGTTCGGACTGTTGTCTGATCTTTGAGTCGCATTGTCTACCGTGTTGTGTGGTGTTGGGCCGCACAGGGGTGTGTTTGGCGTGGAGCTGCCCTGCCCGGGGGCGTAGAGTCAGGGGTAGGTGGAACAGGAATAAGAGCCTGTGGTTAGCACGTTGATTTGCCTGATCTGTGTTGTCCAGCACAATAGCAATTTTATTTCTCTCAGCATCTTAGGCGCTAAAAGCGATGCCCACCGCAGCATCCTATTTTGGAATCTGTGTGGAGCAGGTGAGCAGAGAGCCCACGGTGCTTTCGAGGAGGGGGTTTTGTGGAAGAGATCGGCGTCGACGGGCGCGATGCTGGCCGCCGCTGTTTTGTGCATTGTGTGTTTTTATTGCAGATGGCGAAGAGGACCCCAATGACTACAGGAAGGTTCCAGCTAGCTGATGCGGGTTGGCAGTTTTGCGTGGAGGACGGTTGCGGACCCTCTGCCTTGTGGAAAGTTAAGTGGAGGGGCTGGGGCCGGGGAGGGCTTGGGAGGAGGGGACAAGGTTGGCAATCGTAGGAGGGGTTTTGAAGTTAGCGTAGGGCAAAGGACCCGAGGAGTGTCCAGGAACAGTCCCCTCTGGGCAAAGGAATGGAGCGGGTTAGTCTTCAGCACGAAGCCAGCACTTGTCAGGCAGGGCAGTTCCAGCCGCTGTCTGTTGTGGTGTAGTTTGTGTGGTCTGTCTCCCGTGTCTTAGAGTTTCCTTAGGTTATGATGTCCTCATTGCTCCTGTGTCTTCTATAATATCTTCCTTCTGTCTTGATGTCTCCGTTGCTCTTTTGCAATCAGCAGGTACCTCGGTAGCCCTCCTTGGAGTCTAGACCGCATCAACACATCACCCTAGTACCGGTTTAGCCCTTCTTGTCTTGCCATTATACCTTAAAGCGTGGCTCTGTCTGGTGGTCATCGTGTCGTAGGTGTTCCTAAGCGGTCAGCCCTTGCGGTGGCAAGCCAGGTGGTACGTGCAGCTTTGAAAGGTCTTTTTCACCCAGTAGTGTTCTGGGACTTACTTCCCACGTCCTGAATGGTTTCCGGACTTAAAGCCAACTTTCTCATGTGTTCATCGTGATGGTTTTGATGATAGTTTTCTTTCATGGGCTGCAGCTATTGCCTCTCTTTGCCAGGGCTGCCGTGAGGCACGTGCGCCATCGTGGCACCGTAGGGCTTCTCTGCGGGTGTCATCAACCTTAGGGGAGTCGTTATTCTGACTCACAGTCTTATGGCACCTCACGGTCACGTTCCGTTTGGTGTCTGTGTGCAGGGTTGGGTTTGGAGCTGCCCCTGATCGGAGCTTAAAGGGCAGTTTGCATCACAATTGTTTCTGGAGGGTTGCCTTTCCGGAGGCAGTCTTGGCCCTAACAGCTTCCCTCTCAAAGGTTCGATTTCTATAGAGATTCCCTATGGCATTGCATCCTTGGATTCTTCCGGGCTTAGATCGTGAAGCCTGGCTTCTCACAGATCCAATCGGTCGTTCTGGTTTTGTATGGCATTTCAGCACTCTAGTTTTGATTACCATCTGAGACCGCCTCGCTCCGCAGTGCCTTTTGTTGGCTTGCATCTTATAGGTCTGTATCTGGTTTTGCGTTGAGTTGCATTGTATTGCTCTGTGTCTGGTTATGTGTTGAATTGTATCATATTGTATTGCTCTGTATCTGATTATTCAATGAATTGTATCTTATTGTATTGCTCTCTAGCTGATTATTCATTGTATCGTATTGCTCTGTATCTGATTATTCAATGAATTGTATTGTATTGCTCTCTATCTGATTATTCATTGTATGATATTGTATTGCTCTGTATCTGATTATTTGTTGAATTGTATTGTATTGTATCACTCTGTATCTGATTATGTATTGAATTGTATCATATAGTATTGCCCTGTAATTGCATCAACTGCCATCTGAGACTCTCGCGTGTCTGTATTATGTGTTGTATCGCATTGCTCTGTGTTTGGATTTGTTTTGCATTGTTTGCTTCTGTATTAGCGTTGCATCACGTTGCTCTGTAACGGCATCAACTGCCATCGCAGACCGTCTCGCGTCGTCTGACCCTGTATCGTGTGTTGTATTGTATCGCTCTGTATTTGACATTGTACCGCATTGTTTTGGCGCTCTATTGGTTTTGCGTCATGTTGCTCTGTAACTATATTGAGCGCCGTCCGAGACTGTCTCGCGTTGTCTGACGCTGTATTGTGTTCTGTCTTCTATGGCAGTGCTCTGTACCATGTTTTTTCTTGGCGGTGATGTAAGGGCGTGTCGTATCGTGGGGCGTATACGCGTGCATTGCACAGCTCTGTGTGTCTGTGTTATATGGCAGTGCAGAGCTAGCGTAGAGAGTTAAAGTGACTTTGAGGTCTCTGTGCACGTGAGATGGAGTCAAGCGGGTCAGGGCTGGTTTGTGAGGTAACGGAGTAAGGCTACTGGGGTTTTCATTGTGTTTCGGCAGGCACCTTGCAGCAAGTCTGTAGAAACAGAGTTATAGAGGAGCAGCACAACGGGTCTCGCAGCGGTCAGGTTTTTTTGGGCAGATCAGTCATTACAACACTCCAAGCGCCAGGGAGGAACCTGAGGGGGATGTGTTACTCTGGGAAAGGTAGCGGAGCCACAGAGGGTTGCTCTCTCGCAGATGACCTGTGCAGTAAATGGCTTTGTGTTTTGTTTTTTCAGGTGAGCGAGCGGCACGAGGTGACTGTGAGAACCTCGCCTTTATGTGATGTGGGCGCTGCGGAGGGTGGACCGTGACTCAAGGCACCGTGAAAGCTAAGTATCTGGGCAGACATCGGTGGGCAACAGATGCCAAGCGTTGTCCCTCAGCAGGGTGGTTTTTCCCCCAGTCCCAGCCGCTTTGGGAGGTGACGCTCATCGCCAGCGTTTGGGCGGAGATCGGCCTCGGGCCGGGGGTTTGGTTAGGCAGGGAGATTTTGGAGGCTCTTAAGGAGCACCGCAGACACGAGGTGACGCCACCCTCGTGGCAAGAGGGTGGGAGGACGGTGTGGGTGAGGGCAGGGTACATGTGGTAGCAGAGCATGTGTTGTGAAGGTGTGTGAGCCTGAGAAATGTTGGTGCGGTTGGGCTGCGGGCACGTGGGTTGTAGGCGGAGGTAACCGTGCTTTGCTTTTCAGGCAAATAGGGCATTTTAAAACCACAACCAATGTAGAATAAAAAAACCCCAGCCGGGGGATTTTTTTTTTTGCTTCCCCCGGCTGGGTTTTTTTTTCCCCGGTCCCGGCCACTCTGCGAGGCGAGGTTCATCGCCAAAGTTTGGGCAGAGGGGCCGCCCGGGCCGGGGTTTTTGCCAGGCAGGGTGATTTTGGAGGCCCTCGGGAACGCTGTTCCCGAGGAGCGTTGCAGAGACGGGGCGATGTCCCCTCGGGCAGGTGGTTTGGAGGATGGCGTAGGGGAGGATGAGGGGTGGTTTGTGGCTCGGGCGGTGCGGGTGTGTGAACTTGTGTGGTTGGGCTGCGGGCACGTGGGTTGTAGGCGGAGGTAACAGTGCTTTGCTTTTCAGGCAAATAGGGCTTTTTAAAACCACAACCAATGTAGAATAAAAAAACCCCAGCCGGGGGATTTTTTTTTTGTTTCCCCCGGCTGGGTTTTTTTTTCCCCGGTCCCGGCCACTCTGCGAGGCGAGGTTCATCGCCAAAGTTTGGGCAGAGGGGCCGCCCGGGCCGGGGTTTTTGCCAGGCAGGGTGATTTTGGAGGCCCTCGGGAACGCTGTTCTTGAGGAGCGTTGCAGAGACGGGGCGATGTCCCCTCGGGCAGGTGGTTTGGAGGATGGCGTAGGGGAGGATGAGGGGTGGTTTGTGGCTCGGGCGGTGCGGGTGTGTGAACTTGTGTGGTTGGGCTGCGGGCACGTGGGTTGTAGGCGGAGGTAACAGTGCTTTGCTTTTCAGGCAAATAGGGCTTTTTAAAACCACAACCAATGTAGAATAAAAAAACCCCAGCCGGGGGATTTTTTTTTTGTTTCCCCCGGCTGGGTTTTTTTTTCCCCGGTCCCGGCCACTCTGCGAGGCGAGGTTCATCGCCAAAGTTTGGGCAGAGGGGCCGCCCGGGCCGGGGTTTTTGCCAGGCAGGGTGATTTTGGAGGCCCTTGGGAACGCTGTTCTCGAGGAGCGTTGCAGAGACGGGGCGATGTCCCCTCGGGCAGGTGGTTTGGAGGATGGCGTAGGGGAGGATGAGGGGTGGTTTGTGGCTCGGGCGGTGCGGGTGTGTGAACTTGTGTGGTTGGGCTGCGGGCACGTGGGTTGTAGGCGGAGGTAACAGTGCTTTGCTTTTCAGGCAAATAGGGCTTTTTAAAACCACAACCAATGTAGAATAAAAAAACCCCAGCCGGGGGATTTTTTTTTTTGTTTCCCCCGGCTGGGTTTTTTTTTCCCCGGTCCCGGCCACTCTGCGAGGCGAGGTTCATCGCCAAAGTTTGGGCAGAGGGGTCGCTCGGGCCGGGGTTTTTGCCAGGCAGGGCGATTTTGGAGGTCCTGGGAGTGGATATTCTGAGGAGTTGTTGTGTGTAATGTGATGGCATCCAGTTGTTTGCAGGTGCTATGTTTAGGGGATGGTTCAGGGAAGATTGGATGGGATAGTCAGTGTTGAGGGGGAGCCGGTTGTCAAGGTGTTTTGTGTGTGTGTTGCAATGGTCGTAAATTGTTCTGGTGGGGTTTGAAGAACAGAAAATCAAGAGAATATTTGAATTTTTTTTTTTTCTGCGCCCCAGGCACGGAGGTCAAGGCCCCACGAAGAGGAGCGGCTCTCACAGCGTGTGAATTTTGGAGACTCTGTCAGGAAGAGGAAAATGGAAAAGTGCAGCAATTGAAGGACACGGTTTAGGGATGTGACTGAGGTTTGATGAGTATCTGGAGGAAAACACTTGCATATGGAGGATCGAAGGCAATGTGTTCTGGCAGCGTGCAACAGTCTGGGACCACCAGGAGAGGGCCTGGGGGTGGTGCAATTCTGCACGGTAGAGTTTTATGGTGTTGCCTGTGTAATGAGGGAATAACCCTTCAATAAAGGCTGCTGTGTTCTTGTTGGTGTCCTGTGTTTTTTTATCACATGGGTCTGGCTGTGATAGCGCGTGTGCCTGTGTTAGGCTTTGAATGTGAGTGGATTTGATGGTGACAGTGCATTTGCATTGGACTGTGTGTGTGTGTTTGTGTTAGACTGTCTTCTGTGAATGTGTGAGGCTTTGTTTTTTGTCTCTCTTTTTCTGTTTTTGTCTTTGTGGGACTGTCTCTGGCTCTCTCTCTCATGCTCTCTTGTGTGCTCTGTCTTTCTGTCTCTCTGTGTGTGTCTCTGTGTGTCTGTCATGCGCTCTCACTCTTTGTCTCTCTCTCTCTGTCCGTGTGTCAGTCTCTCTCTCTCTCTCTCTCTCTCTCTCTCTCTCTCTCTGTCCGTGTGTCAGTCTCTCTCTCTCTCTCTGTCCGTGTGTCAGTCTCTCTCTCTCTCTCTCTGTCCGTGTGTCAGTCTCTCTCTCTCTCTCTCGCTGTCCGTGTGTCAGTCTCTCTCTCTCTCTCTGTCCGTGTGTCAGTCTCTCTCTCTCTCTCTCTCTGTCCGTGTGTCAGTCTCTCTCTCTCGCTGTCCGTGTGTCAGTCTCTCTCTCTCGCTGTCCGTGTGTCAGTCTCTCTCTCTCTCTCTCTGTCCGTGTGTCAGTCTCTCTCTCTCTCTCTCTCTGTCCGTGTGTCAGTCTCTCTCTCTCTCTGTCCGTGTGTCAGTCTCTCTCTCTCTCTCTGTCCGTGTGTCAGTCTCTCTCTCTCTCTCTCTCTCTCTCTCTGTCCGTGTGTCAGTCTCTCTCTCTCTCTCTCTCTCTCTCTCTGTCCGTGTGTCAGTCTCTCTCTCTCTCTCTCTCTGTCCGTGTGTCAGTCTCTCTCTCTCTCTCTCTCTCTGTCCGTGTGTCAGTCTCTCTCTCTCTCTCTCTCTGTCCGTGTGTCAGTCTCTCTCTCTCTCTCTCTCTGTCCGTGTGTCAGTCTCTCTCTCTCTCTCTCTGTCCGTGTGTCAGTCTCTCTCTCTCTCTCTGTCCGTGTGTCAGTCTCTCTCTCTCTCTCTCTCTGTCCGTGTGTCAGTCTCTCTCTCTCTCTCTCTCTCTGTCCGTGTGTCAGTCTCTCTCTCTCTCTCTCTCTCTGTCCGTGTGTCAGTCTCTCTCTCTCTCTCTCTCTCTGTCCGTGTGTCAGTCTCTCTCTCTCTCTCTCTCTCTGTCCGTGTGTCAGTCTCTCTCTCTCTCTCTCTGTCCGTGTGTCAGTCTCTCTCTCTCTCTCTCTCTGTCCGTGTGTCAGTCTCTCTCTCTCTCTCTCTCTGTCCGTGTGTCAGTCTCTCTCTCTCTCTCTCTCTCTGTCCGTGTGTCAGTCTCTCTCTCTCTCTCTCTCTCTGTCCGTGTGTCAGTCTCTCTCTCTCTCTCTCTCTGTCCGTGTGTCAGTCTCTCTCTCTCTCTCTCTCTGTCCGTGTGTCAGTCTCTCTCTCTCTCTCTCTCTGTCCGTGTGTCAGTCTCTCTCTCTCTCTCTCTCTGTCCGTGTGTCAGTCTCTCTCTCTCTCTCTCTCTGTCCGTGTGTCAGTCTCTCTCTCTCTCTCTCTCTGTCCGTGTGTCAGTCTCTCTCTCTCTCTCTTTGTCTCTGTCCGTGTCTCTTTGTCTCTGTCCGTGTCTCTTTGTCTCTGTCCGTGTCTCTTTGTCCCTCTGCTTGTGTGTTTGTTTTGTGTGGTTGACTCAATGGTTGCTATTAGCAGCTTTGAACATATCTTGCTGGCTGGGCAGCATTAATTATTTAAAAAAAAAACTAATCAAAAATATTACACTAGTGCTGCCCAGCCAGCAACCCATCCCCTACTGCTGCACAAAAGTTATTATTTTTATTTCTTTTTCTAATACTATAATATGCATATAAAGCAATCAAAAATAAATACACCCACCATTCTACAACCCAAACACATACACAACTCTCATCAAATATGCAAATGAATTAATCAAATTATGCAAATTATATGCAAATTTTTCTTTTCCCCCCACAGACATTAAAAAAGCACATAAAACCAAACCACCAAGACACAACAACCACAACTAAACCGCATTTCTCACACTTAAACTTCAAAACCCACACATCAAATGTCACAATTACCAAACAGAAACAAATAACACAATAAACAACAACAAATGCAAATAATAACCACAAATCACAACAACAACTAAAACTTACAACGACACTTCCACTATCACAAAAACAAAACCACAATTAGAAAATAAACTAAGAGTTACACTACAAAGTTACAGAATGAACTCACACTGTCAATGTACACTGTGTCACAACTAAAATATTCACAATTAAATAACAATTACACCATCAAACCAGCACTAACACTTACTATCTCAAATGCAACTACCAACTTACACTCACAAACTAAACAAGAAAATCATACTTAAATGACAAACTTAGCATATGATATGATAAATAGACAATAAGTTAACAAAGCCACAGCACAACTACAACACAAAACAGAATATCAGCAACCAGCAGACAAATTCAAAAAACCACTACAAAATTTACACTTACAGTGTCAAGTTACATGGTCAGCATACAATTAGAAACTACAGAAAGAAAATCACAACACACTGACATTGGGTTAGACTGTCAGATTACAGTTAGGGTTAGGGTGGCAGGTTAGGTGACAATGTCAGGTTAGGGTTAAGATTAGAGTATCAAGTTAGGATTAGCATTAGGGTTAGAGTGTCAGGTTAGGCTTAGGGTGTCATTAGGGTTAGGATGTCAGGTTAGGGTGTCAGGTTAGGGTGTCAGGCTAGGGTTAGGGTGTCAGGTTAGGGTTAGGGTGTCGGGTTAGGGTTAGGGTGTCGGGTTAGGGTTGGGGGTTAGGGTTAGGGTTAGGGTTAGGGTTAGGGTTAGGGTTAGGGGGTTAGGGTTAGGGTTAGGGTTAGGGTTAGGGTTAGGGTTAGGGTTAGGGTTAGGGTTAGGGGGTTAGGGTTAGGGTTAGGGTTAGGGTTAGGGTTAGGGTTAGGGTTAGGGTTAGGGTTAGGGTTAGGGTTAGGGTTAGGGTTAGGGTTAGGGTTAGGGTTAGGGTTAGGGTTAGGGTTAGGGTTAGGGTTAGGGTTAGGGTTAGGGTTAGGGTTAGGGTTAGGGTTAGGGTTAGGGTTAGGGTTAGGGTTAGGGTTAGGGTTAGGGTTAGGGTTAGGGTTAGGGTTAGGGTTAGGGTTAGGGTTAGGGTTAGGGTTAGGGTTAGGGTTAGGGTTAGGGTTAGGGTTAGGGTTAGGGTTAGGGTTAGGGTTAGGGTTAGGGTTAGGGTTAGGGTTAGGGTTAGGGTTAGGGTTAGGGTTAGGGTTAGGGTTAGGGTTAGGGTTAGGGTTAGGGTTAGGGTTAGGGTTAGGGTTAGGGTTAGGGTTAGGGTTAGGGTTAGGGTTAGGGTTAGGGTTAGGGTTAGGGTTAGGGTTAGGGTTAGGGTTAGGGTTAGGGTTAGGGTTAGGGTTAGGGTTAGGGTTAGGGTTAGGGTTAGGGTTAGGGTTAGGGTTAGGGTTAGGGTTAGGGTTAGGGTTAGGGTTAGGGTTAGGGTTAGGGTTAGGGTTAGGGTTAGGGTTAGGGTTAGGGTTAGGGTTAGGGTTAGGGTTAGGGTTAGGGTTAGGGTTAGGGTTAGGGTTAGGGTTAGGGTTAGGGTTAGGGTTAGGGTTAGGGTTAGGGTTAGGGTTAGGGTTAGGGTTAGGGTTAGGGTTAGGGTTAGGGTTAGGGTTAGGGTTAGGGTTAGGGTTAGGGTTAGGGTTAGGGTTAGGGTTAGGGTTAGGGTTAGGGTTAGGGTTAGGGTTAGGGTTAGGGTTAGGGTTAGGGTTAGGGTTAGGGTTAGGGTTAGGGTTAGGGTTAGGGTTAGGGTTAGGGTTAGGGTTAGGGTTAGGGTTAGGGTTAGGGTTAGGGTTAGGGTTAGGGTTAGGGTTAGGGTTAGGGTTAGGGTTAGGGTTAGGGTTAGGGTTAGGGTTAGGGTTAGGGTTAGGGTTAGGGTTAGGGTTAGGGTTAGGGTTAGGGTTAGGGTTAGGGTTAGGGTTAGGGTTAGGGTTAGGGTTAGGGTTAGGGTTAGGGTTAGGGTTAGGGTTAGGGTTAGGGTTAGGGTTAGGGTTAGGGTTAGGGTTAGGGTTAGGGTTAGGGTTAGGGTTAGGGTTAGGGTTAGGGTTAGGGTTAGGGTTAGGGTTAGGGTTAGGGTTAGGGTTAGGGTTAGGGTTAGGGTTAGGGTTAGGGTTAGGGTTAGGGTTAGGGTTAGGGTTAGGGTTAGGGTTAGGGTTAGGGTTAGGGTTAGGGTTAGGGTTAGGGTTAGGGTTAGGGTTAGGGTTAGGGTTAGGGTTAGGGTTAGGGTTAGGGTTAGGGTTAGGGTTAGGGTTAGGGTTAGGGTTAGGGTTAGGGTTAGGGTTAGGGTTAGGGTTAGGGTTAGGGTTAGGGTTAGGGTTAGGGTTAGGGTTAGGGTTAGGGTTAGGGTTAGGGTTAGGGTTAGGGTTAGGGTTAGGGTTAGGGTTAGGGTTAGGGTTAGGGTTAGGGTTAGGGTTAGGGTTAGGGTTAGGGTTAGGGTTAGGGTTAGGGTTAGGGTTAGGGTTAGGGTTAGGGTTAGGGTTAGGGTTAGGGTTAGGGTTAGGGTTAGGGTTAGGGTTAGGGTTAGGGTTAGGGTTAGGGTTAGGGTTAGGGTTAGGGTTAGGGTTAGGGTTAGGGTTAGGGTTAGGGTTAGGGTTAGGGTTAGGGTTAGGGTTAGGGTTAGGGTTAGGGTTAGGGTTAGGGTTAGGGTTAGGGTTAGGGTTAGGGTTAGGGTTAGGGTTAGGGTTAGGGTTAGGGTTAGGGTTAGGGTTAGGGTTAGGGTTAGGGTTAGGGTTAGGGTTAGGGTTAGGGTTAGGGTTAGGGTTAGGGTTAGGGTTAGGGTTAGGGTTAGGGTTAGGGTTAGGGTTAGGGTTAGGGTTAGGGTTAGGGTTAGGGTTAGGGTTAGGGTTAGGGTTAGGGTTAGGGTTAGGGTTAGGGTTAGGGTTAGGGTTAGGGTTAGGGTTAGGGTTAGGGTTAGGGTTAGGGTTAGGGTTAGGGTTAGGGTTAGGGTTAGGGTTAGGGTTAGGGTTAGGGTTAGGGTTAGGGTTAGGGTTAGGGTTAGGGTTAGGGTTAGGGTTAGGGTTAGGGTTAGGGTTAGGGTTAGGGTTAGGGTTAGGGTTAGGGTTAGGGTTAGGGTTAGGGTTAGGGTTAGGGTTAGGGTTAGGGTTAGGGTTAGGGTTAGGGTTAGGGTTAGGGTTAGGGTTAGGGTTAGGGTTAGGGTTAGGGTTAGGGTTAGGGTTAGGGTTAGGGTTAGGGTTAGGGTTAGGGTTAGGGTTAGGGTTAGGGTTAGGGTTAGGGTTAGGGTTAGGGTTAGGGTTAGGGTTAGGGTTAGGGTTAGGGTTAGGGTTAGGGTTAGGGTTAGGGTTAGGGTTAGGGTTAGGGTTAGGGTTAGGGTTAGGGTTAGGGTTAGGGTTAGGGTTAGGGTTAGGGTTAGGGTTAGGGTTAGGGTTAGGGTTAGGGTTAGGGTTAGGGTTAGGGTTAGGGAGGTTAGGGTTAGGGTTAGGGTTAGGGTTAGGGTTAGGGTTAGGGTTAGGGTTAGGGTTAGGGTTAGGGTTAGGGTTAGGGTTAGGGTTAGGGTTAGGGTTAGGGTTAGGGTTAGGGTTAGGGTTAGGGTTAGGGTTAGGGTTAGGGTTAGGGTTAGGGTTAGGGTTAGGGTTAGGGTTAGGGTTAGGGTTAGGGTTAGGGTTAGGGTTAGGGTTAGGGTTAGGGTTAGGGTTAGGGTTAGGGTTAGGGTTAGGGTTAGGGTTAGGGTTAGGGTTAGGGTTAGGGTTAGGGTTAGGGTTAGGGTTAGGGTTAGGGTTAGGGTTAGGGTTAGGGTTAGGGTTAGGGTTAGGGTTAGGGTTAGGGTTAGGGTTAGGGTTAGGGTTAGGGTTAGGGTTAGGGTTAGGGTTAGGGTTAGGGTTAGGGTTAGGGTTAGGGTTAGGGTTAGGGTTAGGGTTAGGGTTAGGGTTAGGGTTAGGGTTAGGGTTAGGGTTAGGGTTAGGGTTAGGGTTAGGGTTAGGGTTAGGGTTAGGGTTAGGGTTAGGGTTAGGGTTAGGGTTAGGGTTAGGGTTAGGGTTAGGGTTAGGGTTAGGGTTAGGGTTAGGGTTAGGGTTAGGGTTAGGGTTAGGGTTAGGGTTAGGGTTAGGGTTAGGGTTAGGGTTAGGGTTAGGGTTAGGGTTAGGGTTAGGGTTAGGGTTAGGGTTAGGGTTAGGGTTAGGGTTAGGGTTAGGGTTAGGGTTAGGGTTAGGGTTAGGGTTAGGGTTAGGGTTAGGGTTAGGGTTAGGGTTAGGGTTAGGGTTAGGGTTAGGGTTAGGGTTAGGGTTAGGGTTAGGGTTAGGGTTAGGGTTAGGGTTAGGGTTAGGGTTAGGGTTAGGGTTAGGGTTAGGGTTAGGGTTAGGGTTAGGGTTAGGGTTAGGGTTAGGGTTAGGGTTAGGGTTAGGGTTAGGGTTAGGGTTAGGGTTAGGGTTAGGGTTAGGGTTAGGGTTAGGGTTAGGGTTAGGGTTAGGGTTAGGGTTAGGGTTAGGGTTAGGGTTAGGGTTAGGGTTAGGGTTAGGGTTAGGGTTAGGGTTAGGGTTAGGGTTAGGGTTA